>NC_060213.1:41085000-41420000 GCF_021130785.1 Homalodisca vitripennis
TCACTTAATTTAAAAATTCATTTTTACTGTGTTGGCTTTTTGCACCTTTTGCGACCTATGTACTAACTTTAGAATATTAATTAACGCTTACCCGTTTCCCATAGAGTACTATAAACCATCAAAGAGTTATTTGGTACCTATCAAAGACGTGACTCTTTAGAAGATTTCAATTTAACAGTTCGCTACATTACTTTCAAAGAATGCTTAGAAACAGATATAAATAATGTTTTTCAGTACTTTGGAAGTATTCTACTCTAACCTTGAAGTTAATATCAATAGAATGGTCTGTTTATTTTACATTAAAATAACTTATATGCGTTTAAAAAAAAGTACTATGTTTTGCATTTGATGAAGGAAACATATCTTTAGTTATAATACTACCATGATTAATATTGTTAATGTATCTATGCATACAAATATTATTAATATAAAAATACATTTTTAAATTATTGAATTAATTAAAACAATACTAAGAATTCCTTGAGAAGAATGTTTAAAATATTTTAATAAAAATAATTGTTTGTTGTTTTTCGTATAGTTGTGTTTGACATGTACATAAACCATTCAGTAATTAGCAAAACATATTTCTGGCTTAAATATCCTGTGATCCTAATCTAGTAATTATGGAAGGCTGTAGTTAACAGGGTTGCCTTAATGTTCTCGTCGAGCCACCGTTTCATTAAGGGATCTTTATTCCAACTAGCAAATGCTTCGTACAAAAACTTGTTTACTAAAATGTAAAATATTTTTGTTAACAAAAATGTTTCATTAAGCACGTGCAAACACAATTCTACTATTGGTGACAACACGGAGTGATGGACGTGTTAACATGTCTGCGCGGTCAGTGCTTATCAACTGTGTGTGTTGTCTATGGCCATAGTTTACTCTCATAATGAGTGTAATACGCTAGCTAATGACAAACACACCACTGCTACCTCACATCTGTACTTGTTATAAGACCGCACTGCTGTATTACAACAAGTGTTGGTTATTACCATCTGCACCCAGAGTTACTTTTTACACAAACCCATTTCGTGTTCTACACAGAGCATGTTTTGTACAACCCCAGAGGGTGTACATCAAATTTGAAATACAACATTCTCTTGTATCCACATACGCTTTTTAGTTACAGGACCACAGTGTTACGTAAAATAATAATGTTTCTTAATGAAAAGATTTTATATTTTAGAAACGGTAAAAATTTAATTTATGGAAATACATTTATGTGGTATACTATATTCTCGTTTAAATTAGTTTTGCAAATTTTGAACCACGATCAACGGTTTTAAAATTTTATCAAGATGTCAAGAATGGTTTCTAGGAATAATTAAAACTATACTTTTTACTTTTTATTAATCAATTATATAATTTTTTGACGCTTTAATAGCCATCCATTTAAACCCTACTAAAGTAATCGTGGCCGACTATCGATATTTTTTCAAGATTTCTTTTATAGATATGGATAACAATTAGGCTGTGTGCTTATACATTGCACTTTGCCCCTCCACTCTTGGATTATACGTCTACCTACTAGAACGTAAAGTAGATTAACGGTTCCTTAATGGTGTATTTAATGTAATTCAACTTTTCGAAGAAGCAGTATATATATATATATATATATATATATATATATATATATATATATATATATAATGAAATGTTTAATCTGTTGTTCTCATGAATCTATGTCACTGAGAGTACTGAAACAGTGTGTCACATCCAGGCTTAACCGATTTTAATATAGCTAGAACTTATTAAGAAGAAAATTCTAATGTTTGTAATGTACCAATATAAACAATATTTTTAAAGACGGTTTCAACAAAACGTTATACGCTCAACTATGTTTAATTGCTTTATTTAACACTTTAATATATTTATAATGACTTATTTGTGTTTCATAGTTTAAAATAAACAAAAAAAATACATATTTAACCCAATAGAAGATGTTTACGAAAGAATGCTAAGAGACCGAAGTTTTTAATAGTTCATTTATTTCGTGCTCTAAACACGGAATTACTATGTGTTTAGACAGAACACAGGCCTTTAAAGGAGCAACGTGTATTAAACTTAAGAGTACGTGCGGAAGAATCGTGGTCTCGTTGACTAAGCTTTATATGCTATGAATGTAGTACAATTAATACAAACAAAGTGGTGTATTGTGAATGAGTTAAATAACACTGTACTAATTAATCGTATTATATCCCAGTGACATTACGAGATGCTGACATCCTCACAACAAAGAGACAATTACGTGAGATTATCATCAGAATGTGGGCTCAGTATTAATATTGTATTTGTAAAGGCTCATATACGAAACGTTGTATGAAATACTAAGGTTTATTTTAAACCTTATTTTCTATTTTTACAGATATACAGCTTATTATTTTAAGTGTTTTATGCAATTAAAATGCGTGTGAAACCGTTTGTTGTGAACTATGGAGAATCCTTTATACGAGGCCAATTATGGAAATAATTAGTTATTCACTTGATACCTACATATATTTATTATGTCATCAATATATTTGTAAAGTGAATATAATACATTGCATAATTTTTATGAAGTTATAGTAATAAAAATCCGTTAAAACTATACACAAACTAGTAATATTTCAGCACAGTGAATATAATTGTTATATCCGTTACTTATAATATTATAGTTAGAGATAAAACGCGCATTGTAAAAGATTTTGAGATGGAACAAAAATTGTTATGGCAGAAATATACTTAGACAATTGAAGTTCTTATTAATACGCCAAAACTTTTAGTATTAAACCAACATTAATTACAAAACAATATTCGTACCTTCGAAGAAATAATGTATGTGAATATTGGTGAATAATTGTAGATTACTATAGTTTGGTAGTTTAGTGAACCAGGCCTAACAATCGAATGAAAACGTTTTATGAACCTCTTAAAAAGAGAAGCATTGGAGAAATTTTTTCCCAAGCATAACTGACCTAATTTTCTTGGACGGAATTTCGTTCACACTAATTCTCCCTGTATCTGGTCTGAAAGCTCAAGGAAGGTTCAACAAGAGTATAGTCTGTATACTACAGCAACAGTAAAGTTGATATAGTATAATAAGAGCAGAGATAGTATAGCATAGTAATAGCACATACTGTGTAGTATAGTAACATCACATACCATAGTACAGGAAGTATAGTATAGTAATAGCAGAGTCCTGTATAGTACAATAACAGCACATACTGTGAAATATAATAACAGTACAGTCGGTATAGAATATTCTATGTAGTACAGTAATAGCGTTGTAATATAAAAGTATAATAAACCCATACTCATATCTTCAGTCTATTTCCGTTAGGCCTGACTAGAAATTGTTCACGAATTTTAATTATTTATTACAAATTACTTCAGAAAACCGAAATGAATTAAAATAGACAGTCTTTGGATTAGGTGAGCAGTATATTACTATTGCGTGTAGTGTAAGTATTGATAAAGACCAACTTCCTAGAAGAACCAAGAACCACCTAGTAACAATACCTCATATAGATCAAAGGTATTTCTACTTAAAACATAATCACATAAAGACTGTTTTAATCATGAATTACAAATTTATTTGCGTTTTATTAAAACTATAAAAACATTTATTTATGTAAAATGTTTAATGCAAGTTGAACAACACAATTTGCAAGCAATATAATGAAACCAATTCACGATAGATCTAACAATGAGTTCTTAGTTTTGACATGTACGTGTTAAATAAACATTTTTCCCGTTTGTGATTTCAATTGTATTCACAAAACAGGAATGTAATCCGTCCAAAAATTAATTTTTAAAGAAGCTAAAAACAAATAGATAAATATATCCTTGTAAAGCTGGTAATATCCTTCTACATATCAGGTTATAGTTATTATATGTTTGCTCTTGAAATCCTAATATAACTTTACTAGTCCAAGAAGAAGGAATGAAGCAAAGCATTAAGAAGTTGCAAACTTTCGAAGTAGAAACGTACAACCCTCCATCACATGTGGCGTGTAAACCTACTGAGTACGTTTACATTAAACTCCTTAGAAATTGAAATGAAATTTCTCTCATGTTTATTATGGTATCTAGTTCTTGTTCCTCACTCTATTACAAATTCGGAAGTTGGTACCCATTTCTTTACAGTCTAGTTCTTTGGAGTAGATTTATATATACATATATATATATATATATATATATATATATATATATATATATATATATATATTATATATACTATTGTACGTACCGTGCAAATTACTAAATACTTTCCAATTGTTTATATTACCATTTACTAAAATTACCTATTACTAATAATTACTAGTGTTGTAGTATTGGTTTGACTGTAATAGCGTTAATTGCCTTGAAAAAATGTTTCTAAGTACAGCAATAACTAATGTGTTTATTAAATATAACCTACCTTATGGATTTCCTTGAGCGTCAAAATTAAAGAAAGAAGTGAAATATTGGGGTTGCAAGCTGCGCATTATCCCTCTTTACAAATCTCGACAAGAGTGGGGACCAACCCTAACCATATGCGTACTTTTTAAAAGTTTCTCATATTTTGTACCATAAGGTTTTGTCATATATACCTAGTTACAGTAGGTCCATACCCTTTATTCGACTCATTATTTCATCTTAAAATTTTGCCCTTAGTAGTAAATAGTTTGGTGTTTAAAATCTATGATTTGTGCCGAATAAAAAGAAAAAATACTAATAATACATATATTTGGGGTTTTTAGTTGTTAAAACATGGATATGTGGAAAAAAAACGTTGAATATCGGTACAAACTTGTTAAACCATCTTTTTATTTCACCCTTTGCACGCCAGTATATTTTCCAAAAGTACTACCCAGAAACGCTAAGGGCATTTTCAGCAGTTTTGCAAACTTTCACAAAATGTATCATAACTTTTTTTTTAAAATATATTGATGATTTATTTACCAATATTTTATTTATAAAATGCCCTAGTTCAGTTGGTAAATTTTAGGTGCATAAATGTAATTTAAACTTATAAAAAAATAAAACTTGGAAAAAAAATTAAATTATCAAAACAATTTTTACCACAAATAAGTGGTTTCAAACTAAATTTATGCTGATTTCCTGTTATATCCCAGTAAACTATATCTACCTCCTAACCTAATTAAAAAATTCAAAAGCCTATGTTATATATAAGTCCAGTTGTGATTTTTTTTCACTAAATGTGACACGGGCACAGTTTTTGTAAGTTGCATTGACGTTGTATGTAATGTTACACTATATTAACAAATCAATATTTGACACCGTACTAAAATAAATCGGTACTTTGGGATTATACCAACCACACCATTATGAAGAACACATAAATATAAATTTATAGAAACAAACATGATAGAACGAAAAAACAACTCTTTAATTACAAAATTACAAACTTACAACGATTATCAATTTTTAATTGGGTCAGATTCGCTTAAACTTTTTTCAATGAACTTAGAACGTTATAAAACGATGTAGTTGAGTAACAGAACTAACATTCCACCAATCAACAAGCATTTCCAGGTATTGTGATCGGTATTGCTGTCGCTGTTATCTTATCTTCATCCAGAATCCCGATTACGGCAGGCCGCGTGGCATTACATGATTATTTAAGTTTTTTGCACGGTGCATAATTGCCTTTCCATTAAAATTCAATTTATAATTCTGATCAGCCTCTCTATAATTTGATATTTTACTGATAGGTACTATCTAGAGGGATGTTTTTCTTTCGTTGACATCAGCGCGGGCTTCTACAGCACCTTCGGCGGGAGGCACTCGCATTTTGGGTAGCGGAGTGTGATCAAGAATAAAAACAAGATTTGTGTGTTTTCTTCAAAAAAGAGTTTAGTTTTTGTTTGGTAATGTTTATTTTTGTTGAATTTTTGTGGTTGGAGAAACGTAGGGGTATTACACGGAAGTACAACAAAGCAACGCACCAGCTGAACGGGCGGCGAGACTCTGCAAACACGTTATCTACTAGACCGCTCGACTTTGACCTCTGTCTGATGATGGGGAGGGGTTTGCGATAAGACCATTCCTGTTTTATATTGACAAAATATTGTTCTACACTAATCTAGTAATCAGTAGAAGCTAAATGTCAACTGTCTGAGGATGGGGAGGGGTTTGCGATAAGACAATTCCTGTTTTATATTGATGAAATATTGTTCTACGCTAATATAGTAATCAGTAGAAGATAATGTCAAATAACGATTCATGTCTGGGTGAGGTCGGTATAATCCCAAAGTACCAATAAATCTCATAAAAGGGGCATAATAAAACAACGCACATCAACACGAACGTAACCTCACTCTCGACCAAACAATCCAACAGCTGGAAATCTCAAATACGACCAAACAAACAGTCCATAAAGGAATAAACTACTTTGTGGTTTCAAAGCAACTAATCTACTATCGATTAGTCAAAATTTAGCGGCAATCAGATGAACTATAAGAAACTTACAAGCGAAAAACGTGACGTACCTATATTACGGCCGTTGGCGATTTTCAGTTCAGTAGCCGACGGCCGCAATATAGGTACGTTGGCGTGCAAAGGGTTCATGTACTTTCAGTTAAATAGGTTTAAATTACAAAAAAAAGTAATACAGCATGTCTCCATGTTGAGTGCATAACCGGTGAAATTTTCAAATTCAATAAACTTGCGTCTTTTGTGTAAAATAATTAAAAAAATTAAACGTTTCATGGGTTAGTATTAATAAAATGCAACTGGTTCTAGGCAATAACTAATTTATAAATATAACAGTAAACAATATAAGTGTACACTCTAACGATTAATAAAGTAGTACTAAGCACCAGAAATACAAATAATTTGATGTTATTCAGAAAGTTAATTAAACATTACTAGCAACTTTTGTTAAAAGTATTTAATAAACTCAACAATACTAATCTTAATAGTTATGATAAACACAAGCACGAAATTTTAGTACATATAAAAGTTTATTCCACTAGGTTATTTATGTAGTGCTGTAAATACATTAACCATTACCCACATGTGTTTCGAACTCCTGATGCGGTAATCTCCTGGACTCGTGCCAGATCATAAGTTCACACAAGAGAAGCCCTTGCACTCCATATATTTTATAAGTTTGGGGATTTATTTTTATTATATTATTATTTATTTATTATTGAATTCTAAAGGTTGTCATAAGAATCAAAATAATAAACAAACATAGGCAGCCTTATATAAGTATCTTGTTTTCATTCCTGTCTAATAATTATTTATAATTGTAATTGTAATACAGACTAATATTGAGCTATAAAGCTTCCTCTTAGTGAAAGGATGGAGGATATTATTTAAAGTTTGACGCAAACGTCATTTTTCTATTCATTTGTCCTTAACTATTTTTTACTGCTCATTTGTGCCATAACTAATAAAAGACGTTATTGACATAAATTTTGGCAAAGTTTCCTATTGATTCAAATAAAACACCTCTTGATATCTGACTCAATTGGGATTCTATAATTATACATGTCCTTCTCTACCTCTTAAGAATGATCATAAAGGCTTAAATGGGTTTTACCAACTGAAAAAACTATGTAAAATTTTGTATTCATATATCAACGTAAATTCCGTCTGACTATCCTTTTAATCGTTATTTTGTGTTATGTCTGGTCCTAGTTACTCCGTTATATTAAAATAGTTTATGTAGATAAATTCTCAATTCCGATAAAAATCTAATGTTACTAAGTAAATCCTCCACCAAGCCAATAATATGAAGATTCTGGAAACTTCAAATTTCGTACTTAGCCTCTTCTAGGTGAAATAAAATGCGTTTCACAGATTTATATTATTTGTATTTTACGTAAATATGATGTAAGCACAAAATGAAATAGTACAACGATAATATTACTTTGTTGGACTTTTGGGTTTCAAATAACGTTAGACATAAATAACTCTTTCAATTTCTTCACTAATCATCCTATCGGCTCTTTTTGTAACTGAATACATATCCCAGTTTTTTGTTTTGTTTTTCTGTTGCTGTGGTAATAAATTTTTATATATTTCTTTTTGATATCAACGAAAATCAGTAAAATAAGTTCTTTAATAATAAATTTTATTGTTTGTTGTATTTTAAAAATAATATTTTCAGGTTTGTAAAATTTCTAGGATAAAGCATGTTATACTCATATATTCCGTTTTAGCAACGATGGAAAGTAACAGTTATTAATACGTTTTGTAAAATGACCTATATAGACTATTTGAATTAAAGAATTTAAAAATATTTATCTTCTCTGTTTTAGTGTCAAAATAATGAGAATTACTCAAAATTGTCCATTCTTTAAATTGAAAAGATGTATCTTATAACGTATACATGTTACAGTAATAAACTTAGTGGTTTTCGTGACATCATTTTAAGTTACAAAAACAATTACATAGGTACTCCTATCAGTCCGCCCTACTCCTCAATATATTCAGTTCGCGTGAGGGGCTCCGTGCCAAACACTCCTCACACTGCACGCCACTTGGGTTATGATTATTTCATGAATTTTGCCGGAAGATTCCATCAGAATAGTAGATTCTAATAAGTATATGATCATAATGTCAACTTTCTGTATCAAAGAACCCACTACTGAAATCTGCATTAAATGATTATTTTATACTTCCTAAATTTATAGAAACAGATATAACAAACTATTCTATTATTTTATTTCCTATAATACACATTTCATTATTGTTTACGTCCTCAATGAGCTATTTTTGTTTAAAATTTTTAATATTTGTTTTATATAATTCTACACACTTTTAAGAACGACTATCATATGCTCTCGAAAATCTTTACAATATATTCTGCATATAGGCGATTATTATATGCTGTAATTAATTACTTAAGTAATTTTGTTATTCAATATATCGTTATATCTTATATTGCATGTCTGGAAGAGTATATTCCGGATATTTTACGAACAACATGAGGTGCAGACTTGAAATTCATCATGCAACCTCTGCGAAGCCTGTTAGGCGACACTTGGTGGGGCGTATATGTTGTAATGAATATAATTATGGGAACTGTAAAAATAATTTTTAAAGGAATTAAGTTGCTTTTTTGTTTAAATTAAATAAAAATACGAATAGCTTCTAGAAGTTCAGTATTAAAACGTATAAGTAGTTCAATAATGTAGTAATGGAAATTAAAAAGTTGAGGGATACAGAGACTACTTTCTAGCAAACTAACAAACGAAAACTCTGTGAGATTAACGAACCGAAAATATCGCTTCACCAGACTGGCCAAGTCTAAGGGTTTGTTGTTTTGTAAAGTTTCTATTGAAAAGGATCGTTAGAATAGTCTGTATCAAAACTATCATTATAGATCAAATATAATACATAATGAGCTTTACTTCCAAAACTAGAATATTGCTAAAGCCAAAACTAGAGGGCTGTATGTTTTAAAATAAATATATTACCTGTTCGCTTAGAACTACTTTGTTTAAAATTTTTAATATTATGTACAAAATGAATTCTACACACTTTTTTAATAGGCGTGTTTCAGAATGATTAGCATACTAAAGGCTCTTAAGGCTTTACTGAAAGTCGAATTTTCAGTTTTCAATATACCTTTCTATAATTTTTGTGAAGTTATTTAATATTTTGAACAACATGAGGTGCCGATAGCCGATCGGCAACCTCTAAGACGTTGGACATTGAGGCGTATATGTTTAGACATAGCGCTGGTAAAAATCGAATCCTGTCTGTGACCGTTGCACTTGTTTATCAGTATCATAGACCTTGTAGAAGTTCAGTATTGATAAGTAGTTCAATAATGTAGTAATGGAAATTAAAAAGTTGACGGATACAGAGCAACTTTCTAGCAAACTAACAAAGAAAACTCTGTGAGAATAACGAACCGAAAATATCGCTTCACCAGACTGGCCAAGTCTAAGGGTTTGTAGTTTTGTAAAGTTTCTATTGAAAAGGATCGTTAGAATAGACTGTATCAAAACTATCATTATAGATCAAATATAATACATAATGAGGTTTACTTCCAAAACCGATGTTTTTTAGTTTTATTTACTGTGTTATAAATTTATGACATAATTTGCTAATTAATAAAAGTCAGTGAAAACACATTGGGTAGTAGAGTGAAACGCCGCTTACCGCATCAGAATACGACGATCCAGTCAGAAATGGCAGCACATAATGTACTTCACAATGTGTACCTAAAACAACCCGCCATTTCTGATTGGATAAACCTTTTGAGATGCGGTTTGTGGCATTCAACTCTAGTAAGTGAGCTCTTTCAAATGAGGTATCACTCGAACCATGTTTCAATTTAAGATTTCCATGTTTTCCTCTGTGGGCCGTCCCCCCATGGGTGGCATGTCATGGTAATAGCAAGGAAAAATAGTTTCCATAGCCATATGACACTGTGCAAAGTTTATAGATGTTATCTCCTATGGTTTTTAAAATATTAAGCCGTACCCATACTTTTCAAACACCCTGTATAATGATACTGCGTTTTTTTAAATATAAAAAAATTACAGATAGTTATTTTTGTAATCTCGAGGAGAATCAGTAGAATTGTAAAAATCTATACTCTTTGAACGCACCAAAATCTAAAGCATATTTGTCTAAACTTATTTGCTCTAAGCTTTCAGTATTTTACAAGATATAAATTATATTTGTCAAATATGATTCGAAATATGATATTCAATCATTCACTCTGAAATATAATTACTGAAGTAATAAAATACTCAAATGTTATGCGCCTTTTAATAACAAAAGTAGTAATACGGAGTATGCAAATCTTCCAGTATACAGCTCGTTCCATTAGGGTAAAGAGTTGCTATCTCACAAATTAAAATTTCATTTCATTGTATTCAGTGTCTTTTGTACTCTAAAAAAGACAAAGTAGAAATTTCAAAATGTTTATACTTAGGACGGGCCTTAAAAACCGTATAAACTATACACAACATCTAAGAGTATTAGCCGTTTTAAATATAACTATATGTTTGTAATGATTCTAAAATATTTCAGGAGTTTTAAAATGATCCGTATAAAACCATTCGGTGTTTTATGGTTGGTTATGTTTACTAAATTGAATAAAATTATTAATTGATATGTTATTTTAGACCTATAATAAAGTATAATCTAAAGTACGCTTAGTGTTTATGGCAATAAATAAATTTGCGTGAGTAACCCACCTTTAAAAAAATAACCCTACGCTTGAACAAATTAACTGTCCTGTCTAAAAAAAGCATTGTTGTTTATGAAGACATTTTAGCCTCATACTGTGAGCTATTAATGGAATTCTGAACAGCTTAATGTATTATCCGTTAATAATTTTAATCCAGTTCACATTGTTGTATTAAATATGTGTATTTTGGTAGAATACTTAAATTATGCCTTGCAATCTTAAATTAATAGTTTTAACTTTACATACTTTCCGTTTCATAAAATGATGCTGTAAATCAATCGAATATATTTGTAATATAATTTTTCCATACAAATTATTTCGTATTGCCTATGATTTATTTTCTACACAACAATTCTGCATTCCTTTTTCGTAATCATTCAATATGGTTTATTAACAATAGTTTATAGACATTCTAATAACGGCTTCGTGTTTATTAATTACAACCAAAAAAATTTGACTACGCCACTCCACCTGTCGTTTAACAGGCTTCACTAATGTTGCAAGCAAAATGTCTATTGTGCAGCTCATCGGAACAAATAGAAGTCTTTGCAGCCCCAAGGTTGACATAAGATCAATTTGCCAGCCAACTGAGTAATAAGTTTCAATGAAACCTAAATTTTTTTGAGCTTTCCAACGGAAAACAGACAAATGGGTAGACAGAGAGACAACATGAACTTTTACAACCCTCAGTAATTTACATAACGTAGTTAAACACAACTTTAGTGATAACTAAGCAATAAAATCAATACTTAAATTTCAAAGTTAAATTTATTATTGACTTATTAGACGATAAGTTTTGCTAACACAAATTAAATGTGACATGTAAAGGTGTCTTATGATATTATTTATATCAAATATATGTACAAAACGATTTTGTCATTGCTAATATGAAAAGTAGGACCAATGTGAAGACGTTTGTTTACACTCAGACAAAGCCCATGGACAAGCCCACACAAAGCCATTTATAATGATAATCAGAAGGTTTTATTCATGTCTTGTCTACAGTTAAAGTCTTTTTCAGATATAAATTTTAAAATAAAACATTGCCAGTCCCATGATTTATATTCCCGTACTTCATAAAATATCAGCTAACGAAAACTACAAATCTTTATGAAAATGTAAACTGATTGTAAAGTTTTGCATAAACTCCAAATAAATTTTCCATGCACAGTTCGTGAAATTTATTGTTGCTTTATACGTCATTCGATCTAAAACTTAATTTTATAATTTGCTTATCATTTTACATGAATTACATATCATCAATAGGAAATTGGTAGATTAACTCAGCTTGTTTTCATGAAAAAATACTCACTTAATTGTTTTACTTCTATAGCGACTATTATTTACCTAGAAGCTATATGTTATGCAAAAAATATGTGTGTTTTGTTTAAAACGAAACCGTTTTAGTATTTCAACATCAAGTTTTATTACGAACATGTATGCCACCGGGAATATTTGCAGACACAAAGACTTGAGATGGAAGCTGTTACATATTCAAACACACTTAGGTGGTAAATGACATGCTTATAGTTATGTTACTCACATTTTAGCTTGGAGCGGTTCACAATTTAATGTTCTCGTCAAAACGTCTGAGTGCACATTAACTCTATTCATGTTACATTCACCTCAAGGAATATATCAGTATGTATGAGAAACTTCTAATTCAAATCTTTAACCTATGTACTGACATATATACAATAGGAAATGAATGAAAAGAAATGCTAATATTATAGTTATAACGATTCTGTTCAGTTAAGATAGTATTCATTTTGCAACGATATTCATGTTGATGAGCTCTTAATACCTAAATATTAATGAATATTCACATACTATATAATGAGAAAAATTTTATATTTTGTGCAAATATATGTATAATTGTATTCATAAAAATTAAAATTATATCATTGAAATCGTAGCTAGTTTTAAACTACTCAGAAAATAAGTAGTTGTAATTTCTATTGGCAAATCAAAGAGAACGAGCCTTTTACGAGTATAAAAATATCTGTCACAATTTGTGGTCTTGGAAATTATTAGTAAATAATTTAAATATATTTTACTCTTTGACGGACTAAAGAGGAAAGCTAATTAAAATTACTAAACTGTAAAGTGTATATCAAAGATAATGTAATTATTTTATTAGTAGATATTAGTACACACGAATAAGTCTAATTCTGACTAGTAAATGTGAATTGCCTCTCTGAATCCCGTGCACCGCAATATTGGCAGTTGAAAATTACATGTATGAAAATAACTAATCCGTCTTAACATATGTCGCAATATAGATTATTGTCGGTAAATCAAGGATATATGCATTGGATGTAATTTTTCTGTTTTGAAGACATGTATATCATGTAGGCAGAATGAGACCATAATCACGTGATAGGGTTTTAGCTGGATATATAGTTTCATTTCAAAACTAACTGTTTTATAGTTAAATAGTAACTGCTCTATCCTTTCACACCAGGATTGGATTTGGTTGTATCACTTATCAAACAAACAAGGTTGCTCACTCATTGGATGCCTATGAAAGGAATTCTCGAATTCTTTTACATATATAATAAAATTTTTAATACTTTGTAACTCTAGATATTGTAAACTTCTTGGTCAATATTTCTAAACCTGTTATTGTTCGTAATTAGCTACAGTCTTTCAATTATTAACATTTAAAATTATGAAAATTTAGATTACTAAAAAGACATCCATTGTCGTCCGCTACTTTATTTCTATAATACAGAGGTATGTAATACCAGCTAGGTTGTCTTCACGGTTTTATCTCTGTTATTATTCTGGTATTCAAAGCTAATCGAGTGTCTGGTAACACCCTGTCAAAACTGTACTCTGTCATTAATGGCCTTAGGCAAATTTTTAACCAGTGTCTTGAGTACAGTCTAGACGTAAAGTAATTCATGATTTATAAATTGAAATTTCTAAAGTTGAACTACTTAAAACTAAACTATCTTATTTTTCTCTATGTTGATTTTTACGTAAATATATATAAATGTAAACATTAGTTTATGTTATTTATTTTTTTTTTAAGTAATAAATACTGATATATATATATATATATATATATATATATATATATATATATATATATAAGTACAAAGTTACTGTTTCGTATTTAATATGACCTTGTTACCAGGGTTATTGAAACGCATATTAAATATATAATACACATAGGAAAATCTCGACACGACAAGAGTTATAAATGACATTTCGAGTGTCATAATGCTAAATAGTTTTCTAAACTTTTTTATTGATATTAACATTGAATTAGGTCTTTTTAAGGATCTCGTTTATATCTTGCTATGGACCGAGTCATGACTATAACATGCACTGACATTCGTAATGAAAAAAACGTAACAAAGTTATAAATTGCCATCACATTTGGGGCCCTTAAGGTCAAAATAAATAATTGAGCTTCTTCCAAAAAATAAAAGTAAGGGAAAGTAAAAAAACCTGATTAAACATCTAAACACTAAAAAAAATATTTTTTATTTGCATTAGGATAGTTACAAGCTCTTATCCTTCAACCAGGTAACTTTATTACTTATTTACGAGTAAGACTCAATTATATATTGAGAAGATTAAGAATATACTATCGGTTATATTGTCGTTAGTTGTTTTTAATGTATTTCATCTGTAGAAACATTTGGGAAATATTTATACTAGTGAATCATAATTCTTAAAACCTGCAACTTTGAAGGTATATCCAACCACACAATCAACAAAAACGTTTATTTGGAGTTATAAGTTAGGTCCGATTGGAGGATTTGTAGAAAAGATTTTAAATCTGAAAGTACAATATATATGATTTTTATACCTGCTTCCACAAGTATACGGTTTGAAACTACATTTAATTATAGTCTGTATTAATTACAGTTACATCAAACTATAAACTGATTATATTGCATGATTTTAACTTTACTTAAGGGATAAATTATTCATTTATTATAGTTACATTCAATATATGTCTGCTAATATATATTTTATCAGAGATTCTAAGCACGTTATATTTGCAATTTTGGTTAACTGTTCGAGTAATTTATTATAACGACGCTTTTATAACATAAATTTCTAATTTTCCTATACTATAACGTGTTTTAATTACCGTGGATGTTTTAATATAGTATATGTAAATTAAACTTTAGTTATTAAAGAACGTGATTTTTACTTTATGATGAGAGATTATTTAAGACTGTTTCATTGAATATTGTTATAAATTTAAACTGTATTTAATTAAAATTCAGTATATTATCATTATTGTACATACCTGACATTTAAATTACGTAATACATTGCAGTGTTTATATCAATAATGTTTAAATTAGGATGCGTCTTATGTACTTCTATCTAAACATTTTACGGCGTTCATCCTTATGTTATAAAAACAAACATTTTGAATCACCGGATAATTTTCAATCCAAGTTTCTGTCTACCTATTTGTGTTATAACTAATTATGTAATAACCCATTTTTGAAATTTTTAATGAGTACTATATACAAATGAAGAAGTATATAAAGATCTATTGTAATTAAATAAAAAGAAATTTTAACTCTTTTTATTACACATTAAAGATTCACGCTTCTAGTGCTATACCCAGAAAAGAGTTTTGCGCGCTTGTGTTTGGTTTCCATCAAAAATTTATTTCATTTACTTCCAATCTTATCTCAGGCAAGTAAATATTATTCCGGAACAACTTATAATTAAAAACAGAAATCAAAAATACAGTAACAAGCCTGTTTAAATTATAGTGCTCAAACCCATCCACATAGATGTACTTGCAAATTTCAACTGGTTTTTTCTACTATAGACTACTTGTTTAAATTAATTTTTCCATTACAGTAGTGGGCAAATTTTTCTTGAGGAGGTGAAAAGTAGTGATAAAAACTGTAAGTTTAAGTCAAGATTTAAATGTGCACAAACGATAACGCATGTCTTTGGCATCTTTAGCTCTCCTTTATGTTTATCTCTATTGTGAAAACACATTTATTGTTATAGAAGCAGTAAAATAAAATAAATCTATGTAATTGCTACGCATATTTCTGAAGGTAAAAAACAAGTTTTAATATTGCATTAACTAACTTATTATTGTTTGTTTATTTATCCTTGGACGGAAAATAAATAATAACTAAAAGAATCACAATTTTCTATTCGTTTTCTCCTGCAAAACAAACAATTCGTGCCTTAGTAATATGAGTAATTATTCAATTTAACATAAATAGTACCCGAATAATTTATGACTTAGTATTTTTAAACGTAGAACAAAAAATAGTTGATTGTTTCACTTTTAGATATGTTTTTTTTTATGCGACGTAAAATATAACCAAATAAATCACAACTTGGTATATATTTATCGACGCAAAAACTTTGAATTAGTTGGTAACGTATCTCAATATATTGAGATGCCAAACAAATTTCATTCTCTTTACATCTCCTTGTGTATATCACAGGAAGGTTGAGATATGATTGCTCTTGAAATCTTAATTTAACTTTTCCAATCCAAGAAGGAGGATAGGATACAAACATTTAACGTTGCACAATTTTGAAGTGGTAACGTACAATACCTTCATTACCTGCGAAGTATAGATCCATTGAGTAACTTGCTACTGTAATGCTTAAAGGTCAAAATTAAATAATTTTCATGTTTAGAGGGTCTATATTTATCCTACTCTACTGTACTTCTAAAATAAGAAACGATAGTACCCACCCACTTATATTTTACCCTTGTGGGCTTCAACAAACTTTAATATATCACTACTCTATGTGTAAGTAACTTAGTATTTCCAATTTTCTATATTAATATTTACACAAATTATTTAGTAATTAATAGTTTATAAATCTACGAGTGATGGATTTAATAAAAATCTACCAATTGCAATCACCGACCTTATAAAATTTCTGGGAGATTGTTTAAACAACCAAACTATAATTACAAAAAAGGTACAAATACAATTTACTAATAAAGTACAGAAGCAGTAGTTAAATATAACTAGGATGAGTTCTATAGCCAGTATAATAAATCACTTCAAGTTACTATACGTATTTGGGTACAAATTTCTACCTCATTATTGACTTACATAGACAGACCATTAATACTTACGTGTGTAAGTAATTATAAACAACAATTATAAGCCCTGCTAACACTTGAATGTTTCGGACGTATGTGCTAATTTTGATAGATTTCTTGTTACATTCATCAAACATAATAATAAATAATTAATAAGAAACAAGCAATCTTGTAATAATTGCACTTCATGTTGTCGAGTGAAGCAGCGATCAAATTTATCAAAATACTTCTCTAGACAGGTAAACGTAGCGTTTTTAGTTAAAAATTAAAATATTAAATTCTGAATTTGCAAACGCGATGCAAGTGCAAAGCTATTGTCTAAAGTGCACTAAGTGATACTAGCAACGTTAATATACAGTTTGTCATAGCTTTGATTTAAAAGTATTTGAATAAAAAGGTATTACGCCTTATAAACACCAAACTTTTATATTAATCTGACAGTTAATCAACATAGAATGCATCTGCCACTAAATACATTAAGAAAGATATTTAATAGTTATTAGCTAATTTGATAGTATTTATTTGTGCATTTAATGTTTAGTAAAGGATAATACATGTAGATTTCACTAGTTTATTGTTGTACTGCATTAAATGACTCACCCATTCATTACCTACATGTGTTCCGGATCCCACATGCGGTAATCTCCTGGGCTTGGGCCAGATCATCAGTTCACACAAGAGAAGCCTCTCAGGTTCAAACTGCGACCCAAAGATAAGAGCTTTCTAATTGTTAGGCCTACTGTTATCATGTTTTCCCCGTTATTAATATATTAGGACCAAATTTGTAACCCTTGAGGATAACTAACGTCATTATTCACTTCTGTACAACTGCAACCATAATGTAGTATTTAGCTGGAGTATTCGTTTGGTTGCAGTTTTGATTTACTGGGGTTATGGCTACTAATAAAATGTAACCAAGTAAAACCTTTGAACAGCCGCCATTTTGTACTGGATCAATCTTTGTGAGTGCGGTTTGCGGCATTACACTCTGCTATATAAGCCCTTTAAATTGATGTGCATATTGACCTATGCTTCTATTTAAGATTTCCTCCTTGCGGGACCCCATGATATTACAGAAAACTGATAGTTCCTTAAAATGTAGATTTTTAGGTGTAGTGTTGATGTACCAAATCTTGTTGATTTATCTGTTATCGTTCAGAAAATATTATACCTGTGCAGGACTTTATGTACACCCTGTAGATACAGCTTCTAATACTTTTAGTTTACTAAAAACTATTACAAATGATTAAGCTAGTAATAGTAATTTGTAGTAAGTTTTTAAACAATAATTTCGTAAATTAAATGTAATATAGTAGCTAGAGTTTCAATAATCAATCATTCCGTCAATTACTAGAATCGGTTACTTTTTGTGAACTACGACTCTGCAAGAAATGTGATATTACCAACTGAATTTAATCTATGGGACAAAGATTATTGGAACGGAGCTGTTTTTAGAGCATATCAGTTATAAATTAGTTGTAATAGAAAGCGGGAGGTTACTGTTCAGTGTGACGCTAGCTTATCCATATTCAGAAGCTTATCTGAATACAGTGGCTTGTTGTTTCTTGCATATAATTAACCCTCCACCCCAAAACAATTCTTGCTGCAACCTAACTAAACTCTCCAAAGAGCACTGTTTAGTAAAATGGAAATTACCTTGTACCCATAAAGAGAATAAATGAAGGCATTAATTAAATGCTTATGCGTATCATAATGCTTATGTGATGTACAAGTAAATGAAGCATAAAAATAATCGAATGGTGAACGTATTCAAAAAGTGATAGCTTATGCATTGAAGTCAAGCATTGTCTCGACAATGACTACTTATTAGAATTGTATTTAAAATTTACACGTATTTTTATAGTTTATACACATTTTATCGGGGAACGCGACATTCATCTCTACTTCTAAAATTTTAGAACGAATTTAGAAGACCCTAATATATCGTTATTGGTAATATTGTGTTTAACTAATACATTTCTTATGTTCTAGATGAGTATTAAAGTTAGTTCTGAATCTTATTCACGATTATTATGGGGAAAGCGTTGACTAATATTATATCATGTTTCCAGAACATGTCATTTTATAACTGTCTATCAGTATACCTATCTGTCTGTCCGCAAAATATCTTAAAATGAAACTGATCTATTGACCTAAAGTTTTGCATGAAGTTGCTTTTATTTTAGTAACGTCCATAATGATCCATACCACTTAATCGCTTTGTTTATGTGGTAAACAACATTTTCACATGGGTATCTTACATAATCATATTGATAACTAAAAAGTTACAGAACCAATAAACCTCTACACTAAGAGTACAACAACTGTCAATTTTACGTGTAAAGCATTATCAATTTTGCCTAAAACTGCCCAAAAATAGCCTGAATATTATCACTGGATGTGTACACTCTTAATACTGAAAAAAATGCCAGGAAATCCAACATAATAAATAAAAAAATATGAACATATCATGTTACAAGACTTATCGAGAAATTTTTTATCTCCAGAATTTAAATTTTGAATTGAAATTTATTTTCACTTAGCATTTGTTATAAATTGGCGCATGTCCAACCATGAAGTTCGAATCAGCGTCATTGAAATAAATCAATCAAAAGGCTAGAAATTATATATATATATATATATTGTTAAATAACTTGATTAATAAGATAGTAATTACATTAATAGGACTAAAATGTTTTGTTTTTTTAAATACTTTTTAAATATTGAATAATTAGAGTACGTAAAAAATAAGGAGTAACTTTTCAAAAGTCTATTAATAAAACATAATGGCTACGAAAATGTGGTAGTTCCAAGTGAAAAGTTGAAAGATATAGAGGCTTGTTTCTAACAAAGTAAGAAACGAAAACTCTGTGAGATTAACGAACCGAAACTATCGCTTCACCAGACTGGCCAAGACCAAGAGTTAGTTGTTTTGTAGAGTTTCTGTTGAGGAGGATCGTTAGACTTACGACTGTTCCAAAGCCATCACTGTACATCAAGTGTAATGTTAAATTAGTTTTATTACTCTCGAGCAATGAAATTTACTTAATACAAATAAAGGGTATTATAGTATTGAAATAAATATGGTAACTTGTTAAGTTTATACTGCTTTGACATATTTATTATATTATTACCGTAACATGTTTTACGTGCTTTTGACTAAGAAATACAAAGTTGTGCAGTTTACTAGGCCTCAAGATTTTTTAACAGTCGAAATCGCAGAAGAATTAGAGCTATTAGGCAAAATGTATTTTTAGATCATCAATCTACAAAGACAAGCATTTATCACCCCTAGTGTCATATAGTACATGCAAAACCTCCAGTCTAAATTTCTTTCAAAGAGGCAAAATGTACTGATGTCTCATACGTAAAATTGTAATGTAGATAGAGAGATTCTAGAATTTTTTAACTGTAAATACTTTGGATATACTCATATCTAAATTATGCTTCAAATCCACGCCTTTTCAACTCTTTACAAGATGTATATCAATATTTGTGTACAAAAAGTAAAGTAATGCTGGTGTCTTTAAAATTATTGCAATGCTAACATTCAGTATTTACCTATCGGGTATTGAAACCACACATCTCCGTTCGCACACCCAAAATCGACAATTAGGAAGCGAGCTCCCATCGTGGCGAACGGGATAGCGGATCAGAAATAAACCTATAAGGAAAAGAAAACACCGTGGATAGCGTGCTCAGATTCACATACTTAACATTCATTCACCACAAAAAATAACATTCCTAACCAAGATAAGAACCTTCTGTCAAAAAAAAAACAATATTGGCCAGGCAAATTTAAACAAGAAAAACACATTACTACCATTAACCTAAAATGTTTCGTGTATGTCTCAGGTGCACCTGGATAAATACAAATTAGGAACAGCCATAATTTAAAACAATAACTGTCAGTTCCACCCGGTATCCTTCGGCTAGGGTCGGGCTCCTAATGAAAACCAAGAAATAAAACTAAATAGCACTTAAACTAAACTAAACTAAATAACAAAATATAAACTATAATAACTGGCAACAATAACAAACAAATTAAACAAATAAATAAATAACAAATAGCAGGGTATCACAGAGGTTGACTAGGTATTCAGCTCATCATGGAAGCCAGTTTTCCAGCAGAGCAGGAAAATCCTGGAAACGTGTCTGCGACCACCCATGATTGAGGAAGTAGCAGGAGGTAAGAGTTCCTCTCCTGGACCTCGTCAGTGCGAAACGGCAACTTAAGCCAGCATGTTAGTGGTAAAATTTACAAAAAGGTATAACAAATATCATTTTAAAAATTAAAAACTGTATTACGTACTTCCACTAACATGCGAGAATTTAGAAGTTCCTTGCCACTCTGAAGAGGATGTGCAGAGCACTCCCAAACAGCTCAGTCAGTGCCTTCTGCAGCCACAACGAACATCACTTACAATACTATATAAATACACAATATGAGCTGAGGAGAGCTGGGCTCAAGTCTTAGAACCGGCTCAGTATGTTTAATAAATTGATTTAAATTATCCAAATACTGAACTATTTTTAGGGATAAAATAAAGTACAATCCATTGTTTGCCTAATCGTAAGAGGGTAAAAGTCATATGGTTAGTACAGCATGTGTTTCCACATTAAATGTACGCTCTAACAAGTTTATTGTCTCCTCTGAATAGGATTAGATGTTGATGAATAGAGTCTCAGCTTCATATTGTAGTCGATGTAGTCGATGTAGAACTACGTAGTTCATTATCTGTTACCAATTGTAACTTCAGCACACATTGTTCTTTATTCAAGTAGTTTATTGAACTAGAATTATAAATAATAATAACAGTCCTATATTGATATCAGTTTATATTGTTAAAAGTAAATAGAGTGGGTTGATGTTACGGGAATACAAGTACAGAATCTATTCCCGTAGTATTTTTTCAAAAGCCATTGTTTAGCACTGAATACTTTTAAATGTATTAAAATTTATTGCCTATACATTTTTTTTAAAAATATTATAACCCTTTTAGCGTTTATTGGAAGATCAGCAACAGTTTAAGTAAAATATTATCTATGATAATTAGTCAATGACCAGTATATTAATAAAAGTCTAAATGTTTCATCATTGCAAGCATTACAAGTAGTCGTAAGCAACACAACGTGTCACATTAAGAAGGCTCACTGAAGTAGGAATGAAAGCGGAAAGTTTATAGCTCATTTGAAAGAAAGTAAAACCTTCAAGGCCCAAGATAAAGAGATGGGTAATTTTACCAGCCTACTAAGAAAACCAAGGAATAGATGTCCACCATGAGGTTTGAGGCAAACTTTCTTGAAGAACTTTTCTTATTGGAAACTATATATTAATTAAAACAAACTCTCCAATAATATAGGTTTTTATTTTTGTGAGACCTTTCGTACTCAATGAGAACATCTTCGAACCCACACAACTGAATAAAAGGCCTCACAAAAATAAAACGTATATTATTGGAGAGTTTGTTGTCTATAAATTCAATATTTATTGAGATATATTTCTAATAATTAAGCTATGTGAAGTCTCATCCTACAACGGGAGATGTGGTCATTACTAAGAACAAAGGTGTCCTATGTAATATAAGATCTCATTTAAAATTTAAAATTCGTAACTAAAATATTTATAGAGGTAGTCAAAGAAAAACAAACTCACAGGCGCATAGAATTACAGGAATGTTTAGAACCCTTAATGATAAACATAACAAACTCTTTTTTATAACGGGGGAAAATATGTAATATAAAATTTGTATAAGTTTGGCAGCTATATCCATTCTTGAGATATTACCCTAATTTGTTAGCAAATACCATAAAAGTTAATGCATAATCACCAAACTCCATGTTTTATATAATATATTTACACAGTGACCTCCAACAGGTAACCAATACTCAATCAATAGTTAAATTGTAAAATGGCATGATTCAATAATTTCTTAACAAATGTAGTCAACAGAAAAGTGTTCCGATTAACTAGTCGCTATAAGTGTTACCCATAAGACCGAATTAAAATATTCGGAAACACTTGGAAAAATCCCATAGTGTGACATGAACCATTATTAAACTTTATGTTTTCTATGTAGAAATTAAGCTTAATTCAAGGTATTGTCTCAGTTCTTTTTCGATATTATGCGGACAGACAAAAAGAGATACAGAAAAGAAATACTTTCAGCTTCTTGAGTTACAGGCTTCACTAATGCACGGCCAATGAAAGCTGCAAACATTTACAAAATTTTGGCTGAAAGTTTCAGTATTAGGGGACGATCTTTATCTACGAGAAATATTATAACTAGCAAGTTTTGTTAAACTTCATAATATTAAAGAGAACTACACTTTCTCATGGTTATTATATATATCGTGTCTATTCAGGAGGTAATGTTATTGTATATAATCATATAATATCTAAGTATATTAGGAAAATAATCATTGACTTAGTGTTACATATATAAAGTAACCAATAACCGTCTTGACATTCGCGTAAATATATTTATTTAGATTATGCTATCTCTAATTATATAAAAACTTACACTATCGTATGTATAATCAAATCCTAACTAACTATGAAACTAATAAGCAATGTGAGACTTTGACCAATGTAAATGGAATCCCTAAGCGTTACACCAGACACATTGAGCAATTGTTTATAGCAGAATACCATTGATGGGGCAGTGTATTCGTATTAGAGCTAAAACAAACACAATATTATATAAGGGTTTGGCATAAACATTTGTATAATTTCTGATTTGAGACAGGGAGTTGAGGGAACAGATATTGGAAAGAAAGAGTAAATAGTGTATCATCATTTTTACAGATATTGAAACCTTTCAAGATCTAATATTAAGTAAAGACCGTGAGTTCGATTGCTGATAGATTATGCATGAAAAAATGTTTTAAGAATGAAAATAAACATAAATATCAATATCAAAACAGGAGTGTTACAAAAATCCTGAGTTTTTAAGTTTATCCGCGACTTTAAGGTTCAATTGCCGGACAGTGGTGGATTTAGAACCAATGCTGAACCATTGAAGAGTAAGACAGGTGCGAAAGTTAGGATTTTAATTTAAATCTTATAGTGAAGGGGATTCTAAGGATCTATAGTAATTGTCTTCGCAGTTATGGAAACCTTTTTACATATCACGATACAGGGTCCTCAAATACTGTTATTATGAATTCAAATCAAATGATTTAAAAAATATAAATTTAAAAAATCAGGACATCGGAATATCTTTCAGTCAACATCAGTAATGTAATTTAAAAATGCCAACGATAATAAATTTATCCAGCAAGTAACTGCCTATGAAGCCACTGGTAAACGGCTACTATTCATTAATTATAAGAGCCTAAAGATGATTTTCAGTGAAATATAGGGACAGTGAATGAAAAACCATACAAAAGTGATCAAGAATATGCTTTAAAAAACCTGTTAGCATGTTTCATGTTAGTTTTGAATTTATAGTCATGCATAAATTAATTAATACAACAAAATCACATTTTATATATAAAAATTACCTAGGAGACTAATAAAAGAAAGAGAGAATATTGTGACTAACAATAATACACATAACATTTTACTTTTATATACACTAATAATTACTAAGGCTTTGTACATTTCAATCATTCGAATTTTTAAACTATACTGACGTCTTTGTTTTATGGACTTAATTTAGTTAGGCATTACATTATTTAAATATCAAATTCTGTACTAAACCATTCATACCATTCTGAAGATTTCCAGACACATATATAATACAAAGACTGGAGATGTAAACTGTTACATATTCAAACACACTCAACTGTTAAATGATATGCTGACATGTCTGTTAGTCGTCTCTTAGTTTAGAGCGTTCACTATTTGAATGTTCTTGTCAAAACGTTAGAGTTCACATCAGCTGTATTCATGTTACATTCACCTCAAGATATCTCAGAATGTATGAGCAATGTACAAATCAAATCGCTAATCTGCATTCTGACATTTATACAGTAGGAAATGAACGTTAGAAATTGTATCGTTATTGTTAAAATTTCGATTGATATTGAAGACATAAAAACTAAAAAGAACTAATTTGTTATTATGTAAAAGATTTTCTGACAACATCACCGAGAACTCTTCCAAAGACGGACTTTTCCAAGGATGAGATATTTCCAAATAGCTGCAATATATATGTTTAATATGCAGACTTTTTTATATGAATTCTTCTTCTGAATGTACTATGTGACAATACTTCTAGATATAGATTTCGTTCACAGACTTACCAATGAGAATGAAACTTCACTTATACATAGACCAGGATGAATCTACAAAAGGTTTATATCCAAAGAAGGCATTTGGGTAAGCGTTTTTGAAGCAAGTAAACCAGTAGATAGATGCGATTTCTTTTTTATTTAAAGGGGAGGTAATTTTTTTCCAGATTAATTTTTTCATTCGATCTGTTGATAACAAAATTTAACGTAAAATTTATTTTCTTGGAACTGCTGTGAAGACTGATACGTGACGAGCGATGTAACCTACTACGACCTTAATAATAAGACCATGTGTAGTCGAAGACTTGTTTTTTACAATGCCATAGATTTAATATATAAGTAACTATCGATGTATCTTATTTAAAAAAAAACTACCACTAATCAAAATACAAAATATTAATTACTACCTAATTCGTTGATTATTTAGTTCAACTTGATTTGAAATTGCGTATCGAACATGTTAGTGTTTAACTGAATTATCTGGACACTCAACGGACGTACTTCATTTTCTCTCGGTATAAATACGTAAACACAAAGTTTCAATAATTTGTACCTGCAACCTTTTTTTACTTATTTTCAGACCTAAATTCCTAATTTTATATTGGGATATGAGTTTTCATATACTTTTCTAAAAATACAGGTTTAATGTAATATTTATCATTCAAATAGAAAATTAAGATTTGTATTCTTTAATATTTCAAAACACATAAGCGAGAGTGAGATTGAACAAGACCATAAACATAAGTGTAAATACATAATATGACGAGTGATGTATCCCACTATATGGACACCCTGTTTTATAAAGTGGGCTCAATGAAGCAGGGAAGGGGTGGAAGTACATGTCACTGTACCATTCTGTAGTTTGAAAAATCATTTTATTCTTATAATTCAGCGTCTGTGAACCCTAGCCGTGATTCATCCAAGCAATTTATAAATTTGTTCACGAATAACACAGCAATATGAGGTTGCCAAAATCTTTTTTTCTTTTAAGGGTGTTAAACATTGCCTGATCAGTATTGGCAGAAAAATTAAATTTTTTACTCGCAAGTTCAAAAGTTACCTAAATAACACATTCTGTAGGAAAACGCAGGTAAACCATTTTCTTTTAAGTAACTTTAAAAACTTCATTTCAGTTCACGCAGAATTGTAATGGTATTCTATCTTTTCAACAATAATAATTGACAGTAGTAGCAGCGATATATTTGTTCCATGGGTGCGTGTTATTTAATCTTAGTTCAGCTCCAGCCGTTCTGAAGACACGTCCATGCGCCCCTTTGATTGTTAATACTTCGATGAGATTATGGATACATATTGTTTTGTTTGGAATGATGGTGTGGTTTTGTACGTTTTCCACGTCATGGGCTAATTTATAAAAAGTAATTTACAATCCTGGTGATGGTGCAATCACATATTGTAAATACGTACAGATTTTATCTGCACCAGAATGGACTGAAATTTTACGGGAGTTAATCCTATTATTATTATTTATAGAATGTATATAATAAAGTTATGAAAATGTGTATAAACATATCGAAACTGGTCTATCTTATCATAAAATGAAACGTATTATAATAGGGATTCCTAAACTAAAAACTACTGCTTGTCACAGTTAAATTTACTGTGTTTTCAGGCGTTGCAGCAAAGCAGATAACCCCCCGGAGAAGAAGAAGGGTTACTTCCCTCACTTGTTTAACACTCTGGCAAACCAAAACTATGTAGGCCCCATCCCACCCAAGGAGTACTATTGCCCTGAATCAATGTTTGAAAAGACTTACAAAGATTTTGAAAATTGGCACAACGACCAACTTAACCAAAATGTAGTTTTTGACTTTCAAAAAGAGTTGGTCGAGTACTGTATCTCCGATGTGGAGATACTGGCCCAAGCGTGTATTAAGTTTAGAAACATGTTTTTGAAAGAATGTAATGTAGATCCGTTCATGGAAGCCGTCACCATTGCCAGCGCCTGTAATCTGGTGTTTAGACGGAATTTCTTAAAACCCAACACTATTGGCCTGGTTCCTAAAAACGGATACCGTATGGTTGATAACCAATCGCCTATTGCTTTACAATGGCTGAGCTGGGAGGAAGAACAGCGTAGTGTCCGCATTCAGCATGCGGGGAGGGATAGAGAAGTTAAAATCGAGGGATTAAAAGTAGACGGTTTTGACGGAGAACGAATCTAACGAATTTCAGGGCTGTTATTTCCATGGGTGCCCAAAATGTTTTCCATTTAATAGAGAAGAACCACTCAAAGAGGACCCTTCCGACTCCCTGCACTTAAGGTTCGAGAGAACCAAAGCTAAAATGGCTCGTCTCCGAGCATCTGACTATGAAGTTATTGAAATGTGGGAGTGTAAATTCAATCATTTAAAGAAAGAACAACAATTGGATTATCTAAATTTTCTCCCCATTCTAAGCACACTCCCACTTAACCCCAGAGATGCCTTCTTCGGGGGCAGAACAGGCAATGCAAAATCCTATCACAAGTGCGAGGACGGGGAAACAATTCAGTATGTAGACGTTTGCTCCTTGTACCCGTTTGTCAATAAGTTTTCTCCTTATGTTTTATCCCATCCAAAAATATATGTAGGGGACAAGGAGTGTAGAGAAAGAGGCATGGAGGCCGAAGGTCTCATGAAATGTAAAGTATTGCCTCCACTAAATTTGTACCATCCCGTCCTTCCAGCACGCATGAACAATAAATTAATGTTTGTTTTATGCCGTACATGTGGTCTAGAAATGCTAAACACAGACTGTAACCATAACATCGAAGAAAGAGCATTGACAGGGACATGGACGATGCAGGAAATGAGAAAGGCCGTAGAGAAGGGGTATACCATTTTAGAAATGTACGAATTATGGGAATACGAGGTGGTCACTTACGAAGACGGAGGTCTTTTTACGGATTTTATTAACAAATGTCTCAAGATTAAACAGGAGGCATCGGGCTACCCCTCTTGGTGCCTCACTGAAGAGGACAAGGCTAAGTACGTTCAAAATTATTATGAGCACGAAGGTGTCAGACTTGATCCTTTCAAAATTGAAAAGAACGGAGGTCTTCGCTCCCTTGCTAAATTGATGTTAAATTCTTTCTGGGGTAAATTTGGTCAAAGGGAAAATCAGACAAAAACATCAATCATAAGAGACCCTTTTGAATACTTTCAGTTGCTGTCCAACCCTGAAATAGTTGTAAATACTACTCAAAATATTAACGATACTGTACTAATTGTCAACTGGCAGCAAATTGAAGAAGCCGCAGAAGCCCTAAGGACAGTGAATGTTGTGGTTGCAGCATTTACGACGTCACATGCTCGATTAAAATTGTACGAACACTTAGAAAAGTTAGGGAGGCAAGTTCTTTACTATGATACAGACAGTGTCCTTTACGTACACAGGGAGAGTATGCACAAGGTCCCCACAGGGGACTACTTGGGCGAAATGACCGACGAGTTGGCTGACTATGGTCCAGGGTCATACATAGCAGAATTTGTTTCCGGAGGCCCCAAGACTTACGCCTATCTTGTCTGGTCAACAAATAAAAACGCACTAGTTGAAGTTTGTAAAATAAAAGGCCTTACTCTAAATTTAAAAACTAGCGAAAAATTAAATTTCGAAACATTGAAAACATTAGTTCTGAGTAATTCATTTGACTCAGTGGACATAGAAGAGAACAGAATAAGACGAACCAAGGACAAAGACATTGTTACAGTCAAAGAAACAAAGTCTTTTAAAATTACAGGACCCAAAAGGAGACTTGAAGGACCCTACGATACTGTACCGTTTGGATTTAAGAAACAAAAATTAACACTCTAACATGTTTAAAAAAAAACTACATTTTCACCAATCACAACGTTAAAATTTCATTACAAATCCTGAGACATACATAGAGAGAAATTAAATGTAATTATAACCCACAACATCCGTTGGTTGTGACCGAACGTTCGTTAAACCGCTTCCTTCAGATGTGTACTAGTATTGAATTATGTTATGAGAGCTGACCACGAGTAAAAATTTGAGATTATTGTATTATACAGGTTAATACGTACCATTACGTACAAAAGAACTTTTTAAATATTAGATAATTGTACTGTATTATTACAGCCATTACATAAAATTTTGCACTCCAGACCCTTCTTTGGGTGGTTGGCCGAAAGTGCAAAATACAAGTGTTTTGAGTGTATATCTGCCCCCGTCATGTTTACCTTCAAATGTCACGTTAGTGTGAATGTTTGATCACCCTCGCGTCAAGGGAGCGTCTGCTTCTAAGGCCGGCGTAAAACCCGTAAGTCCTGGAGCAGTTCGACCTCTTTTACGGCCGGCTTAAAACCCGTAAGTCCGGGAGAGGTTGACCCTTGGACAGTGTGGAGGGTGAGCCTGATTCGAAGGAGTGAATGTGGGAACTCAGTAGGATGCGTGGACTTGGGCATGGAGATGAACAAGTCTATGCTCTGAACGGCTCAGCATGAATGAGGTCTCTAAGGCAAGCCTAAACTCTGTAAGTCCTGGGACCGTGATTGTGTAATATAGTGACCACATTGAATGTGTACTGATGATGGAGCCGATATACGCTGATTCTCCTCTTCTTAAGCCCTCTGATGCAGAAAACTGTTAGATACGTCATTACATAGTTATTTGCTCGAATGTTAGCATTTTATATTATTTGTTTATTGTTTTTAATAACATAAATACCTTCCAGTCTACGGATAAAATCAATTATCACAAACATTTTACTATATCGATTTTTCTACCTCACTTAAATATGGTCTTATGTGTGATCTCAGGTCAACTTCAATACATACACGCTGACATATTCATCAAACAATATTCACTCTGTAATTTCACCGCAAAATCAGAAGGTCTATGAGCTTTAAGTAATTATGTCCCTTATGATAGTTTCCAAATATTGTGTAATTTACAGTACTAGTACTAAAACAGACTCTGTCATAGCGCATACGCATGTACACACACGCAAACACCCACATGCACTACACAACCTTACAGGTGGATACCAACAGTTTTATTTATAAATTTGTAGATGACTCGTCTCATGTTCATTCGCAAATGAGCACTCAGAGCGTTAACATGGCAACCTTCCTTAAGCTTGAATCTAGAAATGTGGTTAACAGAAGTGAGAGGTTTCGTACCACACGTGAAGAACTAACGTTTATACTGACCTCTCCCATTGACTCAATAGATTGGTCCCTGGCATTTTCAGAGTACATAGTCGATCATGTAAAAGACGGAGCCTCACCTACTGATCACTTTGGAATTACAATTAAACATCAAGGTATAGCCAAAGAAGGGATTATACCTTTTATGGCAGCATCTAAATTAACCTCTTACGTGTTTGATGATGCGTTTGAGAAGACATTCGTTAATGTGGAAACATTGATAGGGCCTTTAATTGTGACAGCAACTGTAGTAAAAGTACCTGAGCAGTTTCTTCAGTAATAGGCATTTAGTATATCTCCTTGTATTATTAGTAAAGAGACAGAGAGAGGTTAGGCACTGAGTTGAGGATCACTTTGTGTTTGCTTTGAATAGGTACACGGAGGAGGAATAAAAATAAGTACAAAGACCCATTTTACGTTTTTTAGTAGAGTGAATTGAAAGACTTCTCCGAGTATAGTGAACTGTTGAACTTGCAATGGATAAAAAATAAAGTATAAAATGTATCTCACCGAGAGGTGAGGTACAACAAAAATATGTTGGGAGGTAGCAGATTTGTCATGGAATGGCTACCACCGTAAAGAGCGATGGTTGGGGCTCTTTACACACGTGGATAGGCCTACTGGGGAAGGAGCCACGTAAAAAATCTCCTAACGCGCCATGGTCCCTACGCCCTGGTCACGCGGCAAGCACGTGTGTACCTAGCGTGGTGGGGAAATGTGACCACTCGCCACAACACGGTTGTTAAAACATATAGACCTCACCGAAACATACGAGTATTTCTAGGACGTCAGATGAACATATATAGCGACACCATTTAATATACATACCAATAGCATGTCTTGACTGGTTCATCCGAACCCTCATCTACACTCTGCGTCTAACCATGGCGCGTTAGGAGATTTTTTACGTGGCTCCTTCCCCAGTAGGCCTATCCACGTGTGTAAAGAGCCCCAACCATCGCTCTTTACGGTGGTAGCCATTCCATGACAAATCTGCTACCTCCCAACATATTTTTGTTGTACCTCACCTCTCGGTGAGATACATTTTATACTTTATTTTTTATCCATTGCAAGTTCAACAGTTCACTATACTCGGAGAAGTCTTTCAATTCACTCTACTAAAAAACGTAAAAAATGGGTCTTTGTACTTATTTTTATTCCTCCTCCGTGTACCTATTCAAAGCAAACACAAAGTGATCCTCAACTCAGTGCCTAACCTCTCTCTGTCTCTTTACTAATAATACAAGGAGATATACTAAATGCCTATTACTGAAGAAACTGCTCAGGTACTTTTACTACAGTTGCTGTCACAATTAAAGGCCCTATCAATGTTTCCACATTAACGAATGTCTTCTCAAACGCATCATCAAACACGTAAGAGGTTAATTTAGATGCTGCCATAAAAGGTATAATCCCTTCTTTGGCTATACCTTGATGTTTAATTGTAATTCCAAAGTGATCAGTAGGTGAGGCTCCGTCTTTTACATGATCGACTATGTACTCTGAAAATGCCAGGGACCAATCTATTGAGTCAATGGGAGAGGTCAGTATAAACGTTAGTTCTTCACGTGTGGTACGAAACCTCTCACTTCTGTTAACCACATTTCTAGATTCAAGCTTAAGGAAGGTTGCCATGTTAACGCTCTGAGTGCTCATTTGCGAATGAACATGAGACGAGTCATCTACAAATTTATAAATAAAACTGTTGGTATCCACCTGTAAGGTTGTGTAGTGCATGTGGGTGTTTGCGTGTGTGTACATGCGTATGCGCTATGACAGAGTCTGTTTTAGTACTAGTACTGTAAATTACACAATATTTGGAAACTATCATAAGGGACATAATTACTTAAAGCTCATAGACCTTCTGATTTTGCGGTGAAATTACAGAGTGAATATTGTTTGATGAATATGTCAGCGTGTATGTATTGAAGTTGACCTGAGATCACACATAAGACCATATTTAAGTGAGGTAGAAAAATCGATATAGTAAAATGTTTGTGATAATTGATTTTATCCGTAGACTGGAAGGTATTTATGTTATTAAAAACAATAAACAAATAATATAAAATGCTAACATTCGAGCAAATAACTATGTAATGACGTATCTAACAGTTTTCTGCATCAGAGGGCTTAAGAAGAGGAGAATCAGCGTATATCGGCTCCATCATCAGTACACATTCAATGTGGTCACTATATTACACAATCACGGTCCCAGGACTTACAGAGTTTAGGCTTGCCTTAGAGACCTCATTCATGCTGAGCCGTTCAGAGCATAGACTTGTTCATCTCCATGCCCAAGTCCACGCATCCTACTGAGTTCCCACATTCACTCCTTCGAATCAGGCTCACCCTCCACACTGTCCAAGGGTCAACCTCTCCCGGACTTACGGGTTTTAAGCCGGCCGTAAAAGAGGTCGAACTGCTCCAGGACTTACGGGTTTTACGCCGGCCTTAGAAGCAGACGCTCCCTTGACGCGAGGGTGATCAAACATTCACACTAACGTGACATTTGAAGGTAAACATGACGGGGGCAGATATACACTCAAAAACACTTGTATTTTGCACTTTCGGCCAACCACCCAAAGAAGGGTCTGGAGTGCAAAATTATATGTAATGGCTGTAATAATACAGTACAATTATCTAATATTTAAAAAGTTCTTTTGTACGTAATGGTACGTATTAACCTGTATAATAAAATAATCTCAAATTTTTACTCGTGGTCAGCTCTCATAACATAATTCAATACTAGTACACATCTGAAGGAAGCGGTTTAACGAACGTTCGGTCACAACCAACGGATGTTGTGGGTTATAATTACATTTAATTTCTCTCTATGTATGTCTCAGGATTTGTAATGAAATTTTAACGTTGTGATTGGTGAAAATGTAGTTTTTTTTTAAACATGTTAGAGTGTTAATTTTTGTTTCTTAAATCCAAACGGTACAGTATCGTAGGGTCCTTCAAGTCTCCTTTTGGGTCCTGTAATTTTAAAAGACTTTGTTTCTTTGACTGTAACAATGTCTTTGTCCTTGGTTCGTCTTATTCTGTTCTCTTCTATGTCCACTGAGTCAAATGAATTACTCAGAACTAATGTTTTCAATGTTTCGAAATTTAATTTTTCGCTAGTTTTTAAATTTAGAGTAAGGCCTTTTATTTTACAAACTTCAACTAGTGCGTTTTTATTTGTTGACCAGACAAGATAGGCGTAAGTCTTGGGGCCTCCGGAAACAAATTCTACTATGTATGACCCTGGACCATAGTCAGCCAACTCGTCGGTCATTTCGCCCAAGTAGTCCCCTGTGGGGACCTTGTGCATACTCTCCCTGTGTACGTAAAGGACACTGTCTGTATCATAGTAAAGAACTTGCCTCCCTAACTTTTCTAAGTGTTCGTACAATTTTAATCGAGCATGTGACGTCGTAAATGCTGCAACCACAACATTCACTGTCCTTAGGGCTTCTGCGGCTTCTTCAATTTGCTGCCAGTTGACAATTAGTACAGTATCGTTAATAATTTGAGTAGTATTTACAACTATTTCAGGGTTGGACAGCAACTGAAAGTATTCAAAAGGGTCTCTTATGATTGATGTTTTTGTCTGATTTTCCCTTTGACCAAATTTACCCCAGAAAGAATTTAACATCAATTTAGCAAGGGAGCGAAGACCTCCGTTCTTTTCAATTTTGAAAGGATCAAGTCTGACACCTTCGTGCTCATAATAATTTTGAACGTACTTAGCCTTGTCCTCTTCAGTGAGGCACCAAGAGGGGTAGCCCGATGCCTCCTGTTTAATCTTGAGAAATTTGTTAATAAAATCCGTAAAAAGACCTCCGTCTTCGTAAGTGACCACCTCGTATTCCCATAATTCGTACATTTCTAAAATGGTATACCCCTTCTCTACGGCCTTTCTCATTTCCTGCATCGTCCATGTCCCTGTCAATGCTCTTTCTTCGATGTTATGGTTACAGTCTGTGTTTAGCATTTCTAGACCACATGTACGGCATAAAACAAACATTAATTTATTGTTCATGCGTGCTGGAAGGACGGGATGGTACAAATTTAGTGGAGGCAATACTTTACATTTCATGAGACCTTCGGCCTCCATGCCTCTTTCTCTACACTCCTTGTCCCCTACATATATTTTTGGATGGGATAAAACATAAGGAGAAAACTTATTGACAAACGGGTACAAGGAGCAAACGTCTACATACTGAATTGTTTCCCCGTCCTCGCACTTGTGATAGGATTTTGCATTGCCTGTTCTGCCCCCGAAGAAGGCATCTCTGGGGTTAAGTGGGAGTGTGCTTAGAATGGGGAGAAAATTTAGATAATCCAATTGTTGTTCTTTCTTTAAATGATTGAATTTACACTCCCACATTTCAATAACTTCATAGTCAGATGCTCGGAGACGAGCCATTTTAGCTTTGGTTCTCTCGAACCTTAAGTGCAGGGAGTCGGAAGGGTCCTCTTTGAGTGGTTCTTCTCTATTAAATGGAAAACATTTTGGGCACCCATGGAAATAACAGCCCTGAAATTCGTAGATTCGTTCTCCGTCAAAACCGTCTACTTTTAATCCCTCGATTTTAACTTCTCTATCCCTCCCCGCATGCTGAATGCGGACACTACGCTGTTCTTCCTCCCAGCTCAGCCATTGTAAAGCAATAGGCGATTGGTTATCAACCATACGGTATCCGTTTTTAGGAACCAGGCCAATAGTGTTGGGTTTTAAGAAATTCCGTCTAAACACCAGATTACAGGCGCTGGCAATGGTGACGGCTTCCATGAACGGATCTACATTACATTCTTTCAAAAACATGTTTCTAAACTTAATACACGCTTGGGCCAGTATCTCCACATCGGAGATACAGTACTCGACCAACTCTTTTTGAAAGTCAAAAACTACATTTTGGTTAAGTTGGTCGTTGTGCCAATTTTCAAAATCTTTGTAAGTCTTTTCAAACATTGATTCAGGGCAATAGTACTCCTTGGGTGGGATGGGGCCTACATAGTTTTGGTTTGCCAGAGTGTTAAACAAGTGAGGGAAGTAACCCTTCTTCTTCTCCGGGGGGAGATCAAAGGCTTTGGGTAGTGCAGAGAGGGCCATGGGGAAATAATTTAGCGAATCGATAAATCTGACGTTATCCAGTTCCATAAGAATGACTTTAGTGCCACGCATAATTAGCTCTGGAGTGAATTTTGTTTGTTCGAGAACGTACTTTAACAGAAATTGAAAATCAAAACCCTGACCGTTATGAGCCATTACACATACGTTTTTGAATTTTTTTCTCTCCTCCATTACGTAATTCATAAATTGATTCACAGGATCACTATCAAAGATCTTTGTTCGGTCTTTGCACATTTCACAAGATTTACCATTAATACATTTCCAACAAAATTGTTGAGAAACACAAAGGTTAACTTTATGAACTCTAGATTCTTCCGTTAAAATTTCATCTTGACGGGTCTCTAAATCAAAGAAAATGAAAAGAAAGTCTTTGGTTTTTGGTTTGTTTGTGTCGACCCGCATGTAACATTGATGGTTTGGGGGCATGAATTCGTTACAGATTTTGCAAAAGACTTCACCGCACACATGTTTTGACTTACGGTTGTTCAAAAACACAAGTCTTTGACACTGTAAACATTTTTTTTACCGCCTTACAACGTTCACTCTTATGAGCCGCAAAACAGTTCTGATTTTTCATGGTCATGTTACAGTCAGGGCACAAAATTCCCCCATGCTCCTCTTTACAAGGCGGAGATAGGGTCTGACACGCAGGACAGATATTTGAACACCTGTGTTCAGCTTTGTGGTCGTAAGGGACATGGCATGCTTCGCAGAAAAAATGGCACGCAAAAGCTGCAGTTAGGCTAGTTATTACATTATAATGGCCTTCGTGATACAACAAGTTAATTTTGTATAAAGCATCATCGTTACTACCTGAAAAATACACATCTCGACCCTTATTATCGTAATTATAAACTGTAATATTATACTTTTTTAGGTGGTCTTGAAATTTTGAAAGTTCGGGGGTCCCAGCTCCCTGTTCTGAAATTTGGACACCGGCTTTAGTCATCAGTTTTCGGGCTCTAAAAGTTTGTCGCTTACCCATGTCCTGCCTTATTGCTTTGAACTGAGGATCTTTTTTTGGCATAGGCTTTTGCTACCACTATAGCTCGGGGCAGACACAGACTATCGCTATTCTTAATAACTACGATACCTTTACGTGCTTTACATTCTTCTTGAAAATTATTGTACAAACCTGGTCTTCTGAGGCCACCACTACCTACTGGAATATTGGTGCGGGTGCACTTAACTCTAAATGTGTCCATGGACTTAATCGAATCCGAATTACTTTGGATAAGTTTTCCAAATATATCCCAAATTATATCCCCGTGAACTTGATTTGCAGGTCTATAAGCGATATATCCGGAATCTTTGGTCCTAAAATTCAGAGAATCTAAAGTGAAGCCTAGGTAGTCATATTCGGTAGTACCGGCTTTCGCCTTTTCGACAATACTCCCAAAACCCTTTTTAATCCAATCAAGTTCGGACACTCCTTTGGGTACTGGGTTAAACTTGAAAACTGTTTCTGACCCATATGTTCTAAACCTTCTACAGTAGGTTTCACCGGTATGCAAAACTTTTACGGGCTCCATGTTGTATGTAATTAGCTCTAAAATAATACAGCAAGCAGCTTTGATACAAGCTTTTGGAATGGGTGTTGACTGTTCAACGTCACGTCTAAGAATGACAGCGTTACGTGCTTAAATAAGTGTAGCAGCTGCGCATGCGCAGTAAACTTTTTTACAGTACACTGTGGTATGATGTAATAACCGAAATAAATTACACAAAACTTGATTATAAATACGACACATAAATAAATGAACGAAATCTATGTTGAGTTTGTCACTACGATACAAACACAGTAACACAACGAATCAACTTGTTCACTTTCAGAAAAACACAATAACACTGTATTAGATTTAAAGAAGCAATAGTATAAAGACTTTAAAAACACACACAGTGTAAAGGAGTTTAATGTCTGTGATCGCTAAATAAAGTACAAGCACTTAATAAACTGAAAATGTAATAAAACTCCTATAAGCTAATTTACTTTTATAAAATTACTATGATAGTAAAAAAAAGCACTTAATAAATATAAAGCACACTAACACCACTGACTCACTCTAAGAAAGCGTCAATATAGCATTTAAAATTCAACCACTCGATAACACTGAGCAGAGCACTCAACACACGTCCTGCCTCTTTGACGTCCACTGAAAAACTGACGAGAGAGAAGAATGTTGCCGCTATTATAGGGAGCCGACCAATGAGAGCTCTGGGACCACTTCAATAGGTTGAGATTCCATTGCAACAGTAATATATTAAAAATAATATCTGGGTAACTAGGTAGGTAAGCAATGTCTTATTTATTTTATATTAGTAATTAGCGAGGTTTTCTTGTCTTGATAATTTTACACAATGTTGTGCAATATCAAGGAACAGAGCGACATAGGTCTTACCTCTTTGACGTCCACCTCCAGACTGACGAGACAGGGAAATCTCTGCCGACTGTGTAGAACACCGACCAATCAGAGTGCTTGGCGGCTATTTTAGACCAATCAGAGACGCGTTTATTCCGACCAATGAGGTCTCTTAAAATTGCGGTTGCAGCTGTACCGTTACTCGTCTGGGTTTTTACAGGTAACCGCAAACCTCAATCATCGCTTCCGGTATGATTAACTAAATTCAAAGTATACGAAGCGTATACGTTTTTGAAAATAGACTATAAGTAAGTAAGTTAAAGCTCTTTACATCACACTCGGGAGAGAAATTAAAACTTATTACATACCGAATGCAGTACCTATGTATTATTCCGGCTGTATTCAGGATGGCAGATATCCCGTGCTGTACTGAAGATTTTATAATAGTTATTACTTTTAATATTGTTGTAGAAAATGAATTATCAGAGTCCGAGGATACAGGTAACCGCAAACCGCAAACTGTCCGTTACGAGCAGTGTCATGAGCCGGTGCAATGGGTAAGTCCCTGTGGTCGAGATTTCATAAAGTGCTAGTATAGATTATAATATAAACATTAGTATAACGCGGTCTCGAGACGATTGGACTAATACCTCTGTATGCGTCTCTTTATAAATAAATTAAAGTAAGGGAACAGCTAGGAAACCAGAGTGAGGTATAATGGGTCTTTAGATGTCCAAGTATAAGCGGCATATATAATTACACACGGTAAAGCTTAAATTGTATGGGATGGTACTCCGTATTAAGCTACGCTCGCTTGATATTATGAAAATGAGAGCCTGGTCGTTAGAAAGTGATGGTGGATTTAATGTGGTAAAAAGTTGGAGTGCCGTAAAGGGAGGCGTGGGTTAAGTGAAAACAAAATACTTGATTAATATGGAAACTAAATGTCTAAGCAGTAGTTGAAATAAATGTATGGTGCTTTGTTAATAATGAAATACGGTTCTTTTAATTACCGGTTAAGTCTGCTTGAGAGTTGGGTCCCGGAATGAAGTGATAGACATCCAAGTGAAAGGTAACAGAAATTAGGGTCCCGTGATGGGTTGCGTGGGATAAGAGTATATGAAGTACTTCGTAGACATTAGGTGTCCAGGTATTGAAACATATGCACGGGCATTGATCGGCAAATAGTAGTCGCTCAGAAGGTACGCCTCGTGTTATAAGCTGTTAGCTTGAGACTAGGACCTCGGGATGAGAATATCCTGTTGGGAAAGTACTCGGTAAATATTAGCATTACACTTTCAGGTAATGTATGAATATTTGTCAGTAAAATGAGAGTGCCGTGTTAGGCCTGGTTTTTTTTTTAATGGGGACCTCAGTATGTTAGAAATTGAACGAAATGCAAGTTTGAATCCTACGAAGGTAAGGCTAACTAAGATTGTGCGATATGCTCGGTAAATACTCGTATATGGAGATTAATACGGTAAAGGTGTTAACTATATGTGTGGGAACCAGTACAGGGTATTAATGGTGGGAAGACAATTTTCGAATGTGACGCTACGCGTAGTGAGTGTGGAGTCGTGGAGTATGTGTAAGGGCTAAGAGACGTGGTGTACGACATATTATATGGATGCCTGTTGGACTTTGTGGATACTAGTCGGTAATGTGTAGGTGGTCTAAATTGGGTATGGGTGATACCCCTGGGTAGGAGTACGGGAGGCAGTTGGAAAGTGTTGTTGTCCCGTCAGTGTGAGGGTGAGGGCCTGAAGACGCTTGGGTACACGAGAGATGGGAGGCTATAGGCGCATACACGCTTAAAGGTCGGGGATTTAGAAATCATAGTATGTGCAATATCCGTAGTTAAGAGCCGAGGTATGGGAGACAATAGAAAAAGTGTAAAGCCTCTGTAGGATCCGTTAGAAAAGTAGGTCTTAGCATGTACAGGAGACGGACTATTGCAGGCCTATGTGGTACATTGGTCGGTAAAATGTAGATGATCAAAATCTGGGTATAGGCTTTATGCCTGACTAGGAGTGGAAAGTGTGGGGCCTCGGTAGGGTGCGGATGAGGGCCGAAGACGCTTGGGTACACGAGAGAGGTGGGAGGCTGTAGGCGTATACACACGTAAAGGTCAGGGAGTGAGAAATCATAGTATGTGCAATATCCGTGGTTAAGAGCCTAGGTATGGGAGACAATAGGAAAGTGTGAAGCCTCTGCAGGATCCGTTAGAAAAGTAGGTCTTAGCATGTCCAGGAGACGGGCTATTGCAGGCCTATGTGGTACATTGGACTGTACATTGGTCAAAATCTGGGTATAGGCTTTATGCCTGACTAGGAGTGGAAAGTGTGGGGCCTCGGCAGGGTGCGGATGAGGGCCGAAGACGCTTGTGTACACGAGAGAGGTGGGAGGCTGTAGGCGTATACACACGTAAAGGTCAGGGAGTTAGAAATCATAGTATGTGCAATATCCGTGGTTAAGAGCCGAGGTATGAGAGGTAATAGGATAGTGTGAGGTTTCTGTAGGGACCATTAGAAATACAGGTGTAGGTCCAGGAGACGGGCGATTGCAGGCCTATGTGGTACATTGGACTGTAAAATGGTCAAAATCCGGGGTATGAGCGATACGCTCGGGTAGGAGTACTGGAGGCAATCGAAAAGTGTAGGGTCTCAGCAGGGTGAAAGCGCACGGTTAAAATTTTGTATGTCGACATTCAGGATAAGAGGTAGGCGGTCAGAGTACCGATTTGGGTATAAGTTGGAACCCTGTGAGGGACTGTTCAGGCGTGGGTCTGTAAGAGACGGGGGGTTATAGATGGGCGGCTAGGTCCTGGAGTGGAGTGTTATAAATAACAGTGTGGGCAATATATGTGGTTAAGAGCCCTAAGTATTGGAGGCATTTGAAATGTTTGGGCAGAGGCCGTTAGAAATGTGGGTGCGGTTTTTCATGCACTCCGGTACTCGAAAAGATGGGTGACGGAATATGTCGTGCATGGCCGGTAAAGGTTAGGCGGTCAAAATCCGGGTATGGGTGTTACGCCAGGCTCCGAGTACGGGGGTAGTAGGATAGTGTCGGACTCCGGTAGGAGCCATCAGATACGCGGGTGCGGGTGTTAAGACTCTCAGGTACACAAAAAGGTGAGTGTCAATAGGCTTCGACACGGGACCTGTGGACGGGTGGTTAAGCAGTACAGAAAGTCAGAGGTGTGTGACAAACAGGAAGTCTAGGTTGAGATAAGTCGTCGGAAAACAGGAAGTCTGTGGTTAGGAAACACCGAAATGTATCTCCCATAAGAGACAATGCTAAAATATCGCCATAAGAGCCCATGTTAAAATAACTCCATAAGAGCCCATGTTACGGCCATATCCGCGGGAGGTCTACTGATGTGGCACCTTCCCCGAACCATGCCTATTCAGACCTAGCCTGTCTCTTCGGAATCAGTGCAAATCTTCTGATAGTAACTAGGTGCAATTTTTAAGGTCCTTCTCCAAAGAGAACGAAATAAAAACCACTTAATAATTAAATAATAAGTTCCGCGAACTACATTTTTTATATAATTTAATTAAAAATAGTCCTACGTTTAAAATATAACATTATATCGTATATACTTTACATTTTGTATTAGACGTTTAAAACAAGGAAACGTAGATTATAAACCAATATAGGAGTTTTGGTAGCTGCAGAGTTATTACAAAAACTTTCACCATTTCTTTGAAACTTAATTTCTGTACTTAAATATAAACAACAAAATACTATAAAATGACTGTATATAGTGGTGTTTAAAATAAATAAATATTTTATTTAGTAACAAACGATAATAAGTAGCAATATTTATTTTAACTTTTATACCGTAAACATTTATGTTTCTTGAATGTTATAACCTCATATAAACATGTAATATACTAATGTAAAAGAAAGCATTATGTTTAACATGCCATTAATATCCGTGAATATTAAGTACAAGAAACTATTTAGTCTCACTATAAAATAATATAAATTTGAAAGTTCGTTAAAAATTAAGTAAAAACTATATATGCTATACATATTTCATTCTTTATTACACGATTAGTCTCATGGTTATGATCGTTGCCAAATTTTCGTCCCCCGATAACAGATTTTTCCAATCTAAAACCTATTAAATAATGTCTATAACTATTTTATAGTGCAATTATAAATCCAAACCCTTTCTAAAGCTTATCTTTACAACCTTTCGACGAGCCTTCTGATGTGAAGGTAATAAAACAATAACTCACCGTCTGGTGAGTTAAACCTTTGAAATTCAACCCTATGTTAATCTGCGATCTGTAATATTAATCCTAATACTTTCATTCCTCCGTTACCATATTAAGTAAGGCTGATGAGTAATTTCATAATAAGAGACACGATTATGTATGGAGTTGGAACAATATTAAAAAAAGAATTAGTTGCGTGACAGATGTGACCACTTATAATAATGGGCTGTAAATATATATCTATAAAAAGTACTTTTAATAATGATCAAAATGTAATTTTTTATATCGGAGATAGATTAAACACTTATTATATGACATTTTTGTAAAACATTTTGACATGTCATATACAAAAATTAACACTGACATCTAAATATTCATTACACATTACCAATAGAGATTTTAATTTTTATCTTTTATTATAGTTTTCTAAAATTTTCTCAGTATCATTTTTCCGGTCATATTATACATCCAAAATAATGACTTAATTTTCATTGCCATAAATTCAAAAATAAAAGTGTTGTATTATAATAACTTAAATAAGAATAAAAATTATGGACTAAAATTTTGCTAAATATTTTGTAAACACGTATCTCATAATTAATTGTTCTGTATATCTCATTGTACTTATGTTTAGCTTTTGCTGTTGCTAAGCTTAATTTCAAGATTCATTGAATAGTTTTGATATTTTCTCCAAAAATATTGAATTAATATATTTATTTTCGTAATTTATTCATTAAATTAAGGTTAAGTCCCAATATAATTGATTAAAAGATCATAATTATAATCAATAGAAAGGCTGGATTTCTTTGGATGAAATTACACTACAGCTATGTTAAGTTAAAATGATCTAATCAATCTGTAATAATTGTTTTTTATTTTTTTACGAATGTATTAGTGAACTGTAATAAGAGTTCTGATCAACCGTACAGAAATTTAGTTTAGAATCCGAGTAGCTTCAAATACTGATATCAAATTATCCTTTAGGATAATCAAATCTACGTTGGATCATTAATAAATCGATTTGAAGTTCACAATATATTGACACGCATTAGTTTATTTGCAACGATTGTTTGGCGTTAGTTGGTGTTAGTATGTAAAAGTCAACATACTTACGGGACGCAAAACGAACATTTTTCTTCCGCGTAACACATAGATCCATAGTCCACCAAAAAAAGTAATCACTTCAGTAGTACGCATAGATAGCCACTGAACGTTAGACTAGAAACGCCTTGCCATCAAAATTGCCGCTATAGTCCTAGTGGCTACTCAATAGTGGCTACTCCTAAAATATCGCCATAAGAGCCCATGTTAAAAATAACTCCATAAGAGCCCATGTTTACGGCCATATCCGCGGGAGGTCTACTCACATCCTATCGAGATCCAAGAAGAGAATTTAGGGCACTAATCAAAAGTCACGTCACCTCAAAAGAAGGGGAGGCCAGCTCTGAACCATCCTATCCAGTCATAGCAGACATAGGGTTGCACACCCTTATGTTGAGGTTAGCAAAAAGCCTTGACACTTAAGGACCACCAACTCCATATGCCATCTTCCCCGGTAGACAAGACCTATAGAATCGCCCTATTACTACACTGGAAATTTTCGTTTAGTGATGAGCCGCTCCTAAACATCCATAAACTTGATCAAATTTAAGTGATACATAGGTTGGTACTGTGCCCGCCCAGTCGTAAGTTTAACTGGACGCTATACACCAAATAAATGTGATCTTTGCTGGGTCTAATATGTAGGTAAATTACATTAGATTTTATTCGTAAGGCACGTAGATTACGTGGTGGATTGCTTCAGTAAGTTGTGATATGTTTGCTGGAACGTAATCCTAATTTAAACTTTTCCAATCCCAGTAAGAGGAAAGGAGAACCAAGTATTGCCAAGTCCCACAGTTTACAAGTGGAAATGTGCAACTTCTTCATCGATGGCCGTGGTGTATCAACACACTGAGTACACTGAACATCGTGATACCGGACTTTCAAGTTGGTGATACTTTAATTAAGCCCATACATAAAATTTGTCGTTGCTGTAGTGGAAAGTCTCATACATAGTCTTGTATTCCTCAATAATGTCATCTATGGCAATGAAAATTTATCGTAATCAAACGTAATCACAGCGGAGAATAACATTTAGCTATTTTAGAAATGAAATAAAACGAGTGTTCTCTGAAATATCGAACTAAATCCAGTATGAGTTGAAATTTACTGCATTCCTGATAAACTATGGAATGTAAAGTGTAGAAAGTTGCTTTTAGTTTGGGCTTAAAAAGGTAAATATACTGTACATGCTTTAAACTGAAAGCGATCTGGTATTCACAGCGCGCTCACATATAAATTGTCTCGCAGAAGAGAGATGTGACCGTGTACCGGAGTGTTTGTTATACGAGTGATACGTGTTAACACATTACATCTAGTGTACAGGAATTGTTGGTACGGCTCGGCAATTTTTGTTTCACTTTTTGACGCACATAGTGTATGAATTAGCTCATTCAGTTAAAGTATTTGATCTAATTTAATAGGAAAATGATATGATTATCGGCATGACCAACTATTTTACCATATCATATTAAAAAAACGCCTGTAAGTTATAAGAATTTTTGAACCTTGGAACTGCCACAAAAATAAACAAAATCAGTAAACAGAGATAAACTAATTTATAAAATTAGTATGAAATCACGAGGACGTAGAATGCATAAACAATGAATAAATCATACAGTCGCTAAAATCAAAACAATATGCTATCTTACTGAAGTATAAATTATTGTATTTAATGTGGGCTCTGATAATACTGTATTTTGACAATAGTAATACATAATACATTGAAAATATCATTACTGCACTAACTATAGTTTTTTTGTGAGAAATGATCATAAATCTTTGTGTACTAAAAAGTAAATATGAGAGACATAAATCTTTATTAATATTTTAATTTATCCAAGCATAAATATTTTATGTGTAGACAACATGTCGTTTATTTCAGTAAGTACTAGATAAAAACAACACGCCTATCAGAAAAATTTAATATCTGACTTCCATAATTGAAAACAGTTGTATTTTACTTGAAACTTGGGTATAAACAAATATATACTGCCTCGAGAACTTCATACTTTGACTTGCTCTCTGCTAAGATAATAATGTATAATAAAACTTTGTAAAATGCTTTTAAAATAAAAATGCCATAAGAATTTTTCGTTATTTTTAGCAACTATCCAAATAACTAATAACTAACAAGGCGTAGATATAACCAAGAATCTGTAGCTGGCAGAATTCTTTAATGGGTTTTTCATTATACGTGTACAGTAAGCCATTACCACAAACGTGTTGGAAATTATACGTTTGCTCAGTTACATCAAACTGAAGTTTGCCTAACAGTGACGAAGGATGGGGAGAAAGAAATTAAGTAAATGGTGTAGTTTGAGTTAATACAAGTTGACTTCAAAGGTGGCCAACTGGCAGTCCTATGTTTATAACAATTCCTAATACTTCGCAGTCTGATCCAAGGCATCAGCCTTAACATTTGTCCGGTTCTGTTTTATAAGTAGAAACTCGTGATGAGAAGGCTACTTTATTAGTTCAAACATTGCCTGAGTCATTTTTAAATACAACCTGATGAATAAAACAATTTTATAAATAAGTTCATATTTCCAAAAAACATTAAATATGTTTTACACAATCACGCATTTAAAACATATTTTAAAGGAAGTGAATATATCGTGCAGGTATCCAAGTTAGTTTAAAGTATTATTCAATAAGATACAATACATTAAAAATTGCATCATAAATATAAATTAATAAGAAAACATGACAATGCTTAGACATGCATAAAACAACTAAAACAGCAGTCTTCTGCATTAAGCTTTCAGTTGAATGGGATTATTGTCTCTTCTGAATAGCTTCGAATTCTGACAAACTCAGTCTATGTTTTGTCATTGTAAAGAATTCAGCTGATGTTTTGTTTAAAGATTAGTTGAATGAAGATGACTCTCCACATCAAGATTGAATCATTCCAGTATTTTATTGGTTTATAAATATTTCTGACTTGATGTAAACCGAAAATTATAAGTTAGAGTGAATTACACTCCAAAGTTATTGAGCACTTTCATGGTATCAATGCTGAATGAGCCTGTTTGAACTATGTATATAAGACCCTAAACATATACGATCGAGCAAAATAAATTTAATGTAACGGATCTATATATCATAATGTTCACTAATATTATCATTTAATTTTGTTTTTATATTAGTTTGTTCCCATAAAAACTGTATTGTAGTCCTATACCTTAAATCGCTTAAGGGACTCTAAGAATATCTACATAAAGTTTAACAATCTAGTATTATAGTAGGCCCAATAGTATATAGATGATTGAGTAACAAACACAAATACATACATGAACACAATGACAGAAACCAATATATTTTATTTATAACAGTATAGGTTTCCGAACTTTATTAATAAGACTTAATATGTTAGTGATAGTCATATTTTAAAACCAGGTCCATTCTAAACTATTTATTTTACCGTGAATATGTATAGAAACATTTATTATAGAAAGACTGTAGATGGAAGCTTTTAGGTATTCAAACACACTCAAGTGTTAAATGACATGTTGTCAGTTGCGTTAGTCGCCGTATAGTTTGGAGCGGTTTTCAATTTGAATGTTCTTGACAAAACGTTTAAGCCAGCATCAACTGTGTTCATGTTACATTCACGTCAACTATGATTCTGTTTGTTTTGAGAAAACCCCAAGTACAAACCATAACCTCTATACTGATGTATATATATATATATATATATATATATATATATATATATATATAATATATATATATATATATAATGGTTAATCCACGTATATAAATGCTATTGATATATTTGTCATCTCTAATAAAATTTACGCTACTTGGTCTGATATTTAAATAATTCTTAACACTCACACACTATATAATTGTAAAGTTAAAGAAATGTTATGGTGTTATTTCTAAACAATCTATTGCTTAAAAATAGCTTTAATTTTTAAAAAAATATTTAATTGCTACCAGTTTCTAAGCACACATACCACTCTTTCCACCACATCAACTCGAATTCTCTCAAAGAGGGCCTCTAGATGACTATTGAAGATCTACCAGCAATGTGATCTATTAGATTAGATTTATACAGTTCAGTCCTACATTAATTGTATTATCTGCAGAGGAAATGTACATAATGCTATATAAAGTAAAACACTAACATTTTACCAAAAACTAGTTTACTTATATTTTATTAGATTAGCTCACACGAAAAATTTTCAACCGTGTCTGGCATTTCTGAATTATTAATCTACACCCTGTCCTTAACACTATTGCAAATGTTAAAAATATGGAGAATTATTGATTCGTTTTAACCTGATGCGATAAACAATCATCATTTGTGTAACCTAATTCGAATATATGCACATTTGACGACATTCGTGTGTTTTCACACAACATGTAGGATGAAAATTACGATTGATAGCCACGTTGTAGAGGGAAAATTTGGTTTTTAGTAGGAATATGGCAAACACCGCCTCAAATATCATCGGACAATTTTCCAGCCATATCATTAATGTGGTAATTATCAACTTATTGTAATATAAATATTTAAACAGCTCTCTCTTATCAGACGAAGAACACAATTCTCTAGTTTTTTTAGTATACAACTTTAGATGGTGAAGTGTACTTGATTTAATGCTTTTTAATGAACCTGGTCGTATTTAACACATACTTATTTAGGATATTTTATATCTTCCAATAAGAATACAAGAAACGTTGAAATACACATAGCACATATAAGCAAATGTTGCATAGAAAAATGACTACTGGTATATTTATTGTGAAAGTTTTATTCCAAAACATGGATTCTATTAAAACCGAGAGTTCTGATTGCCGTGTGGACCAAGATATCAGACTTACAATTTGATTTTGAGATAGCATGGTTAAAAATAACGCCGGTAACCCTTTCAATTGTTATTAGTACCATAAACCTAGTATTGTATTGGCTCTTTCCCATATGTAGAGCTCATTCCTAGGTTAATATGTAGTTTGATAAGATCCTCCCACAGGCTTGTAGCCCGTAAGGACGCAAAAAAATAAAGCATAACAGGTGATCGGCCACTTTTATGAGAATAATTTATTTATATTCAACAGAAACAGAAGTGATTGAGATAAAATACGATCAAGATATGAATCCAAATAAGCTTCTTGTGTGTTTGTTATAAATGTTACATTATAATGTTGTGGTATTGTAATGTTTAGACCTGGCATTTAGATTAAGTTAATTATGTACTGCTGTAATTTTTAGGTAACACTTGTAGATGTTGTTTGAGAAAATTAACACACACACACACACACACACACACACATATATACAGGGTGTATATTATGTCTGGAAACACCCAAATATATCCTTTAATAATTTAAATATAAATTTGAAACCTCTTACAATCGTGATAGAGATTGGGCATCTACTTTTTGGAACAATGTTTTGTTATGTCACACCAACGGGGGACGTCCTGCCGAGGGTATCGTGAATATTCTTAATGGAAGCCTATACCTTGTGATACATAATTTTAAAGGTAATAGCTTACTGAATTGAATGCCACAAACCGCATCTCAAAGGAATTATTCTATCAGAAAATAGAGCATTTTTAGTATTGAAAATTTACTGATGTTCAACAATGTAATTTTAACATGGTTCTTGCCACAAAATGTGTTACACTAATTTTTTAGCATTTTTTTAAATGTTCAATTAAAATAAAACAAACAATTTCATTTCTAAGCTGGTTCTATTAGCACAAATTTGCCAGTTTTTATTACAGTACAATTATGGAAATACTTATGTTATTAATTTCTTATTACAAATAAAAAATAATGTATGCTGTTAGAAAAGTCTTACAACAAACGTTTTACCTGCATTTGGTGTCAAAGCAATTGTTCGAACTGTGTTCCTTCTACGGTTTGACAATGAGCCAATCTTGTGTAAAATGATTCGACAGAGTTGCCTAACATTTCTTCAGTTATCAAAGCAATCTCCTCTATAATCCTGTTTCTTAGGTCTTCCAAATTATGAGGCTTTCTTCTATAAACATTGGATTTTAAATGACCCCATAGGAAATAATCGATTGGTGACAAATCCGGAGATCTTGGAGGCCATTCGATTTCTCCTCTTCGGCCAATCCATTTATGAGGAAACCTTAAATCCAAATACTCTCTTACCTGTCTCCCATAATGGGGTGGAGCACCATCCTGCTGAAACCATACATTATCAAAGTATTCTCCTGATGCAATTTGAATAGCTGGGATTATTTCATTTTGGAGCATATTGTAGTAAAGTTCGGCATTTTAAATTTCCATTGATGAAAAAGGGTCCAACAATTTTGTTACCTAAAATTCCACACCATACGTTCAGTTTTTGTGGTTGCTGTGAATGGGACTCAGTAATCCAATGTGGGTTTTCACTAGCCCAGTAACGGCAATTGTGCCTGTTAACATTGCCATTTAGGAAAAAAGTTGCCTCATCAGAAAATAGTATGTTGGTCAGAAAATCTCTATTGTCATCACATTTGCGCATCACAAGTTCACAAAACTCAACTCTTCTGTCGTAATCATCCTCACTTAACTGTTGGACTAAATGAACTTTAAATGGTTTGTATTTATTAATTTTCAAAATCTTACTCACAGACATAGGGTGCATATCATGTTGCTGTGCAGCTTTTCTGAGCGATGTATGTGGGTCTTCAATAAATGTTTGCAAAACATCTAGTGCATGTTCTTCATCTGTTGCAGATTGTATCCTATCCGACTTTGGCCGATTACGTACACTCCCTGTCATTTCAAAAACGCTCAATAGTTTTTGATATTGTTGAAAACACTTATGGGATTCCTTTCTGGGAAAGTGTCATTAAACAAATTACAAACTTCCCGATAAGATCTTTGACGATCGCCATATCCTCGCATCATCAACAGAGTAATTCGTTCTCTTTCAGACAATTCCATTAAAATGCCAAATAAAAACTGAACTACTGTAATTAGATAACTTGTTGACAGCAATGCTTCAGAGACACTGATTAACTCGACAGGAATGATATGACCTTTGTCCATTTGTAATTCCCAAGCTTAGACCTGTCTAGTGAAAGCTCCATGCTCAACAAACTGAAACCTGTAGACCAGATGATTAATAACACAATAATGTTTCTCATAGGCTAGTGACCTTTGTCTCTTTAAACCTTCCTGCTGACTGGAAAACACCAAGTACAGATTCATAAGTAATCAGAGAAAGTGACTCATAAGTTTTATTCATTGTAATAAAAACTGGTAAATTTGTACTAATGAAACCAGCTTAAAAATAAATTGTTTATTTTATTTTAATTGAACATTTAAAAAAATGCTAAAAAATTAGTGTAACACATTTTGTGGCAAGAACCATGTTAAAATTACATTGTTGAACATCAGTAAATTTTCAATACTAAAAATGCTCTATTTTCTGATAGAATAATTCCCTTGAGATGCGGTTTGTGGCATTCAATTCAGTAAGCTATTACCTTTAAAATTATGTATCACAAGGTATAGGCTTCCATTAAGAATATTCACGATACCCTCGGCAGGACGTCCCCCGTTGGTGTGACATAACAAAACATTGTTCCAAAAAGTAGATGCCCAATCTCTATCACGATTGTAAGAGGTTTCAAATTTATATTTAAATTATTAAAGGATATATTTGGGTGTTTCCAGACATAATATACACCCTTATATATATATATATATATATATATATATATATATATATATATATATATATATATATAATAAATATTATTAATAATAATAATATTATTATTATTTTCATCATTTCGTAAAACGTATCATATTAGGAACCACTTGACTACAAAGCACTGTTTGACCCAGAAACAAGTAATGTGTATCAGGCATGGTAAAAAAGCAGATAAACAAACATTGGAGATGCATATAACCACAGTTGTTGACCTAATAAGTTCCATAGTATGATACATTAGTGGATTTTCGACTTTACTTACTGTATCACATGCTCATTACACAGAGTATGACTAAAGGAATTGTTAATCAGATACGTTATTCATACACTAATTAGACTAAAAGTGTGTTGGGGAGTAGCTACTGTAGGCACGAAATAGTGATAAATAAGTTTCTATTTAATGTTAATTATTTCCTAAAGAATTGTCTTATAGATGCACTAAAATTCCGAAAACATGAGTTTTTTATGGATGGGTGAAGCAGAAGACGTAGATGAAACAAAATATTTTTATAGGTTAAACATAATTTGTTAACTACATATTTGCCATTTTATATATCCTTCTATTTCTATTGTAAACTTTTCTAATCTAAATTGTGTTCAAGTGAAGCCCTTGTTATTGGACACACACACACACACACACACACACACACACACACACACACATATATATATATATATATATATATAGAAATCACTGCTTGATTAAAAATATGACACATAAATACATATGTTACATATATTTATTCTACAAATATTGATAAATTAAAAACAGTAATATATTTATATGTTACATTCCAAATATCGCGTATAATTTAAATACATTTTAAAAACAATAAAAGCTTGCATACTATTTCAATATTAAATAAAAAGACACAACAGTGTGCATCGAGAGCGTAGTTATAGCGTGATCACACATATGGACACCCGGACAGACAGACGCACGGAATGCCCTTTAAACCCGTGGACATAAAGGACCTATAGAGATTTCAGGTCAATATCTTATTAACATTACATTTTAGTTTACTGACACAAGCAGACAGATATTTCATAAATCTTTTTTCTCCAAATGCAGTTTTATTTCTTCCTTAGACTAAGTGGAACCTGTGCACTAATTTTCAAGTCTCACGATCTTTTCTGTTAAGAATTAACCTATAGACAGGTGCGGACAACAACGTAGTTTAAGGAAAATAAAATAGTTAAATTATCTAGCTTAAAAATTCCATTGGAGCCATTTAAATCGTCGAATAAATTGGGAAAAATGAATAGAAATATGGTCTAAATAGGTAAATGTAAGAATAACATGAATCATAATGTAAGTTTAATTTAACAGCACTGCATAGTATTTCGTTTAGTACGTATTACTTTATTGTTAGCTAATAGAACTTGTATAAATAATATATGATACACTCTTTAAGAAATTTATTCTTAGATAGCTTGAATGACTTTATATATTTTTGAGAGTTATGAGCGTTATGTGTTGGGTTACTTCTGAAAGTTGTGACATATTTTCTCAGACTTAATTCTAATTTAACTTTTCCAATCCAAGTCAAATAAAATGAGAGCCAAATATTGCTAAGCTGCACACTATACAAGTAGAAATGTACAACTACTTCATCTCATCAAGTGGCTTATCGACACATTGAGTAAACTGGCTAACTTGCTGTCGGAGTGTAAATGTGAGCATAATCAACTCCCATAATACCCTCCATAATTTCCAGTATTTTAAAGTTATGGAAACCAAACCGGCATAAGTTTTTTCTTCATTTTGAAGTATTTTATAGATGGATAAATAACACACTAGCATTAAAATATAAAAACATGTTGAAGGTTAGAAATAAATAAATTTTGCAATGCCGAAATATTAGTAAGTAAACTAATACCTACCTATTAAATAGACTTAACCTAGTAATGCAATGCAATTTCATTGGGTATTGATTTTAATTAGGTTAAAGAGCCAATCTAGTTTATTTATACAAATGCCATGCAGAATATCACAGTAATAAATGGATCCCAATCCATTGCCATGACCAACTTTATTTGTAAACTAATAAAAAAATCCTATTGCCGATATTTTAATTTGTAATTATTTGTGTCCATTAACTGGTAATCCATAAGGTTGCTGAAACTATGACATATATTGTAAAGTCCGTGTAACTTAAGCTGGTCAGACTGGTAGGTATATAAAAAATGAACCGTACTGATCTATTCCGAAACTTTCTAAATGATACATAAAATATAATTGCTAAGCTAATAGTATGAATAAAATAAACAATAAAACGGATATCTTATATTTCATGTTGCGTGAGTAGGCAGAAAAGTAATGCACACCTGCTTGTAAAACGCTATTGAAATGAGCTAAAGAAGCGCTCCTGGGCGCATTCGTAAATAGCAGTAAGTACAATTCTTACTTTAAACGCATGGGCAAATTGAAAACCTTGCGTCAATCCATTGTATAGTTAGCAGCATAACCATACAGATGGTTTAAAATGCTATGTTAATCAGATGAAAACAACGTGATGGAATTGATTTTGAACTGTAGAAAAAATTAAATCCTACTAAAAGCCATCGTCGTTTAAAGAATGTTTACGGTGACGATGCTGTAGATACATCGCTTGTCATTCGATAGGTGATAAATTTTCGTGGTCATGAGCCTGGAAAACCCATAACTGTTGATGGAACACGCAGTGGACGTCTGATCACTGCTACAATTGACAAGCATACAAACTCGATGATTATTCAATTTAAATTAATCGGCGAATCACCCAACAGCGTATCGCAAACCATGTTGGAATAACAAAGGAACATGTCTTTTTCATTATCATACAACTAGGATTCCGGAAAAAAATCTGTCCACGATGGGTACGTTGTCTTTTAACAGACGAGAATAAACAGCGTCGAATGGAATGTTGTCAGCAAATTTTGCAGCCCTACCATAGCGAAGAAGACAAATTTGAATATCCTGACGGGAGACGAGTCATACGTACACCATTATGATCCAGAAGAGAAAATGTAATGGATATCGACATTTGGAATCTCTTGCGCAAAAAAGCTCAAAATACAACCATCCGCGAAAAAGTCCTTTTGTTTGACTGTTTTTGGGATGTTTATAGAGTTTATGAAACCGATCATTTAGAACAAGGCGTGGAGGTAAACTAATGTCAATACATACTGCAACGTCTCCGACGTCGAGTTTGTCGTGTTAGAGGCAGCCTCGAGCCAATAATTTTGCAACACGACAACGCTCGTCGGCACACTTCGCGCGCAACTCAAGAGGCAGAGAGAAAGCTTAAGTTTAAACCAAATCCGCACCCTCCCTATTTCACCGATATATCCCCCGGCAATTTTTATTTCTTCCCTCTCCTCGAGAGAGATATCAAGGGTACTCATTCGATACACTCTAAGGTACACTGCGTCCTGGATACGAGAAAAAATCTGAAGTATTTTTCAGTGCCGAAATAACCAATCTTGTTTCACGTTAGGAGACATGTTTTAGTCTTAATGGTGACTATATTTAATAATAAATAGTTGATTATGAAGCTTAAGAATTGTACATTACTTTACTTTTCACCCGATCTCCCTATTTCTTCTCTTTAGCGTTTTACAAACGTGTTCGGTACTTTTCAGACTACAAACGAATATTCATAATATTTTTTGAGCGAGTAAATGTAAATAATCTTTACGCACGATAAACTGTGAATGATCCACTACTCAACACCGCGCTTACATTTAAATTGTCTCGCAGAAGAGAGATGTGCCCATGTTCCAGCTTTGTTTGTTATACGCGTGATACGTGTAAACACATTACACCTACTGTAGTGGAAATGGTGATTACGGCTCAGCGGTTTTTGTTTCCCTAAACTCTCATACAAAATCCAGGTATCTAAATTAGCTCTTTTAATAAAGAACTGTTTAAACTAAGTAATTAAAAAACACCAGGACTATCATATATGCCAAATTCGTTTGATTTACCATTTGTGAATAGGAAATATATATTAATTTTAAATACTTTTTACTTTGAAGTGTCTCAAACTTAACCCTACATCGGGCGCTAAACGGAGTTTTCCTCTATGTATTTTTTATTATTAAAAATAGTAATACTTTTCTGATGTTGGCAGTCGTTTTCCCGCAGTGTACTTCACGAGCATCTTTCGGGGAAGCGAAACAATAGCCTCCCGCTTATCTTTGTCAAAATATGTCTGTATGAGGTCTACTTCCGTGCGAGAGACTGGACGATTCCTCCGTGAGTGCCCGATGTTGTGTTTGTAGTGCTTGGACGAAATCTGCGTGAGCGCCTTATAGTGTTTAGTTTTTATGGAGTAATAATCCGTGTGCGCCTAAATGTGTGACCTGTGATGGTTTCTTTTTAAGTTTTACAATATATTTTATTTGAATTTTGGGAAATGGAGAATGAAGACGAAAGACTTGTCAGTACAGTACCCGTGTGCTAGGGAACATTTCAGTACTGTTTATGGAGTGAACATTGTCGTTATAAGAACCAGAAGGAAAATGTTTTGAAACTTTGTGTAGTGTTTAAAAAAAAATTTTAGTAAAGAATAAACTTTTATTACAGAGTAATAATTGATATTACCATTGTATAATATGTCAAGAATTGAAGTAAGTTGTTTTTGTAAGAAGATAAAAACTAAATTAATTTCCATATATAGTTACAGTAGGTTAAACATTTTACAGTAAAATTTTTTAGATTTTGAATTTCTTATTTAGAAAATTCATTACATAAGAGAGTAATTTTTATTTAATTTCTAAAAATGAATATATTATATTTTAATTAAATCAGTATGAATATTTAAACAAATAAAAACAGTTTAAACGACTATGATATCCATTATTCACTAACCTGAAGGAAACCTCTGTGAGCGCCTGATGGTGTTTCTAATTTTTAAGCGCCTGATGGAGGGTTAAACAATAGTACAAAATCTTAAACACCATTTTCCTTTAATTTGTTAGTGTTAAAATTAAATTCATAATTTTTTATAGGCAAGTGAAAATAAATTCTGTTCAAAGTTTGTTAAAAAGTAAAGTTTCTTAAATGGTATAAAACCAGTTAATGTTTTATGAATTAAAATTAACTAAACAATCTTTGCAATAATTCAGAAATTCTCTAGAAAAAGTGTTACTAATAATATTTCCTAGATGAGGTGCTATAAATGTAGCTAATCTTAGGCTTAATTTGGTTTGTAATATTACGTAAGAATGTAGTTTCAATTCCTCTGTAAAAACAAGCAAGTTCTGAATCATAAATATTCCTTCGCTGTGTAATAAGGAACCTTGAATTTTCAAGAAGGAAGGATTAGGATAAATAATTTTAGCTGTTAGTACATGATGATTCAATAAGATAGGTCTTGGAAGGTGACCAACTGGCTGTCCCAAGTTTGTAGCATTTCCCATTACGGCTCTGTCTCTTGCCAATGCCTCAGTTATCCAGAGTAGCTATATTACATATTGACCCAAAACTTAATTACTATTTCCTATTTTACACATAAAAACTTGTGAGAGAAGGCCATTTTATAGGTGCTCTACCTTAATTTAAAACGTAAACCCATTAGATATTTTGTAAGTTTATTATTGAGAGATAATTTCCAACAATATTATATTGCAGATTTTATAAATATTTTATAAAATATATGTTGAATAAAAGGGAGTTATTGTGTATTGCACAATCTTATAAAGTACTACTGAAAAATATGTAATACGCTAAAAGTTCGAACGTAAATAAAACTGATAAGAAACACTTACTATTGTGTTACACAGTTATTAAAACAGCCTGACTAAACACAGCATTTGTTCTGCATTAAACTCTCAGTTGAACGAGTTCATTGTCTGTCCTGAATAGATACGGGTTCTGATGAACTCACTCTATCCTTTGTCATTGAGAAACAATTCGGCCGATGTTTTGGTTACACTTGTTGAATAGAGTGGCTCTGCACATCAAGGTTTATTCATTCCAGTATTTTAATTCTTTAAGTGATGACTCGTCTTTGTAAGAAGTAGAGAACTTAGATTATAGTCGATTAAACCTCATATACTATCCAAAATTTATATATTAGTAAGGTTGAATGAGTCTGGTTTAATAATGCTATAATAAAACAAATATACTCTTTATACCAAACATTGTTATTTTCAAATAAACTGTTATTAAAACACTTAAAGTTTATTGCAATATGAATTTATTCGATTGTATGTTCTACGAGCGCTATCTAGAAATTTAATTAAGTATCGCACTGTAACCGCTAGGGTCGGGACTATTGCGGACATTTTGATGTCCGGGTGTTTCTCGATTTAGTGGCAACCCAGCCGTGTTAGTAAGAGATTACGGTCGCTCCTTGTTTTAAAATAGCAGGCTATAATGTGTAGTGCATTTGAAAATACAGCGAGTTGCGAACTGCAGTCGCAGTGTTATTTGTTGGCTAAGAACAATAAACCAGTTCAGATTAATCGTTAACTCTGTGGTGTTTATAGAAACGTTATGATAAATTAAAGTGGAGTACATCATTCGAGCATTGCGCTTAAAAATGGCCAAACTAACGTGCATGATGGCGAAATTAGTGTACGGCAAAGCACTTTTACCTATGAAATCGTCTCTGAAGTCGATAAGAAGATTAAAAAAGACCACCGATTTACAACAACAGAACTTTCAACTAGTTTTACTTAAATGTCAAGAACATTGTTACACAAGGTTTGTTACGTAGAACTTAGGGTACCATTAGGTGTGGTTTTGCACGATAATGCCAAACCACATACTGCTAATCGGGCTCAAGATGTCTTGAATGCTTGCAACATAGTCCATTATTAACGACGTGGAACTATGTTAGGGTGTGCCTACCAAGTTGATGTTTCAGGTGGCAGAATTTTATAGCGATGGAGTTTTTTAGTTAGTTACCGCTGCACTACGTGCCGAAATTTATGTGGTGACTATGTCGAAAAATAGTATTTTTGTGTAACTTTTAAATGTATATGATATATTTTTTCTTCTATTTTTTTTTCTTTTATATCAAAACGTAATCTAATTTTCTATTATGTCCTAAATAAATACTTGAAATATTTATTGCAAATTTTTTTAGTAAGAACGAACATGTTTTCTGAATATATACTCTGCCGACTATGAGATAGCTAATGACAGAAAGGTAGTTGGGGAAACAAACTTTGTACATAGTTTGCTCTTAGTGCAAGGAAAAGAATTATTGATTTTGGGGTCAAGGGATTAAAGGAAAGTCCATTCATGCTCTGTTTTAGAATTATTAATGGAAAGGACCTAGAGACTTGAAACTCAGTATATAAATTTTCATAGTTAATAAACAGATAACTATTAGTTATAAGTGCAAAGTTTGATTCATAATTCATGCTGACCATTTACAGTACCTTTGGATTGAACGGACTGTAGGGTTTCATAATGTTTCAAAGTACACATAATTTCTCTAAATATCCTTAAAGTTCCATAATGTTATTTTACTGTTTTAAGAAATATCAGATTTTTTAAATATAACTTTATAACATCTTAGAGATGATGCGAGATTCGTTACTACAAAATTAAACATATAAAATTTTATATGGCAAATAGTTAGTAAAATTTCTAAACTACTTGAGCAAATCTATTAGTTTTATGCTAACTAGTAGTTTCCCGCCTCATCGCCCAACTTAGTGGTAAAAAACAGCGACACATAGGAAATATTCTTGTTAATCGTGAGTCGGAAACTTACAATATAGCCATGTTTCCCCCTTGAAAATCTCAAAGCTCTAATCCTCTGCATACTGTTTATATATGAGAATTTAATAAACAATTATTTAATAAAACTTTGATCTCGCACCATGTAGCAGTTTTTTTATGACAAATGTAAAGCCTAATTGACCATATATTCATAGGTTGTATTATTATTTTTGAAGGAGATTGTATTGGTGTTTAAAGTTATTACTGCAGTATGGGATATTGTTCTCTATAAGTTAAAGTATTTTAATAGGATCCTTCATATCTACAAATTTTTAATATTTTTATTGTAACTTTTACACTTGATAATTTGCTATATTATACATTAAATATTTATGTGAGTTCTAAACATTGAAGTTCTGGTTATTGATGTTTGCAGTTGAGTAATTTTGAATTACTTGAAATACCACCTCTCGTGGTTAATTTCTCGTTTACGGCCCCACCCCCCCCCCCCCCCACCCCCCCCCCCCCCCACCCCCCCCCCCCCCCACCCCCCCCCCCCCCCACCCCCCCCCCCCCCCACCCCCCCCCCCCCCCAAGTCTTTATATTTCAAAAAAAGGTTTTTAAAAAAAAATTTAAAAAAATTAATAAAAAAATTTAAAAAAACCCTTATTTTTTTTTTTATTTTTAATTTCCCCCTGTATTTAGCCCAAATCTGCCCCAAAATAAAAAATGAAAATTAATTTTAAAAATTTTATAGGGGGTTTCTAAGGTTAAGTTTTGGGGTTTATTATAAACCTTTTTTTTTTAAAAAAAGGGAAAATTTTTTTTAAATTTTAAATAAAAGATTTAAAAAATTTTTAAAAAAATTGGGAACGGAATTTTTAGTAAAATTTAAAAAAAATGAAAATTTTTTAAAAATTTAAAAGGGTAATTTTATTCCACGGAAAAAAGGAAATTTCAATTTAAAAACCCCTAAAAATTTTTTAAAATAAAATTAGGCTAATAAACCCCCTTAAAAAATGAAGAAATTTTTTAAAAAACCTTAAGTTTAATGTAGTTTTAAAAAGGAAAATTAATAAAAAAAAAAAATTTTTATAATAAAATTCCGGGAGGCAAAAAAGAAAAAAATTTTTTAAAAAAATAAAAAAAAATTTTTTACTTTTATTAAAAATTTAATTTATAATTTTAATTTCCAATAACAATTTTTATTTTTATTTTTTTTTTAGGTTTAATTGGGATTTTTTTTTTAAATAAAATTTTAAAAAAATTTAAACAATTGGGAAATTTAAAATTAAAAAAAAACGGAATGTAACTTTAATTTTAAAAATAAAAAAAAAATGATTTGTAATTTTTGTTTTCCAAAGGTTATATTAAAACCCAAAAACGTTTTTAAATTTTTATTTATGTTAATTACTAAGTTTCGAATTTTATTGAAAAATAAACCTAACTATTTTTTTAGGGGGGGAAAGTCAAAAATTTTTTAAACTTATTTTAAAAATTTTTTTTTTAAAAATTAAAAAAAAAAAAAACAAAGGTTTTATGAAAAAATTTTTTAAAAATAAAACAAAAACTTTGACGGATTTTTAAAAAAATTTTTCCCAAAATACGAATATTTTTTAAATATTTAGGTTTTTTTTTTTTTTTGGGGGGGGAATTTTTATATTTTCGTTACAGGTTCCCTGGAAAAACTTATTTTAAAAAGGTGTCTCAAAGGTTTTTCCAAAAAAGGTTTGGTTTTTTTTAACGGGGGGGTTTTTTTTTTTTTTGGGGGGGTTTTTTTTTTCACTGGAAAAAATTTAAAAAAGTATTTTTTTAACCGTTTGGGACTGATGTGACCTGAAAAAATTTTTTAATAAAAACCTTGGGGTTTTTTTTTTTAAAGAATTTTTTAAAAGAACTACGAGTTCTTTTTAAAAAAAATACCATAAAAAAAACAAAAAAATTTAAATCTATAAAAAAAATTTTATTTTGTTTTTTTGCTTTAAAATTTGGGTTTTAATTAAATTTTTGGGGACATAATTACCCTTTTTTCCCTATAATTTTAAACCAATTTCTAATTTGATAAATTTTTTTTTATTTTTTTTTACCTAAAAATTTTAATTTAAAATACTAAATTTTCAATAATTTTAAAAATTCATTTAATGTAATTTTAATGCAAATTAAAACTAAAAAATTTTTTCTTTTAAAATTTAAAAAAATAAGCGATAATTAAAAGCCTAAAATAAAGGGAAAAAAAGGATTATGTACCAATAAATGGCCCCTTTTTTTTAAAAAGGGGGGAAAAAAAAAGGGGGGGGAAAAAAAAATTTAATTCTTTTAGTAAAAAAAAATATTTTTTTTTTTTTTAAAGGCTTTTAAAAGCGGGGCCCCAAAAATTTATAAATTTGTTCCGAAAAACCAAAAGGGTTCCCAAAACTTTTTTCTTTTGGGGTTTTTAAAAATTCCCGAACAAAGGGGAAAAAAAAATTTTTTTTTTTAAAGTTAAAAAATTTTAAAAAAAACCCCTTTTGGAAAAAGGGGGAAAAATTTTTTTTAATAACTTTAAAAAAAATTTAAATTTTTTAAAGTTTTTAATAATTAAAACCCCTTTTAACAAGATTTGAGTGAGAGCGTACCTTTTTTCCGGGGGGTTGGGATTTAACTTTAAATTCCTTTCAAAGGTTTTGTTTTTTTAAAACTTAAAATTTTAAACTATTTTTTTTTTAATATTGGGGGGTTTTTTTAATTTTTTTGAAGATTTGGGTAAATTTTTCGGGGTTTTTAAATTTTTATTATTAAAATTTTTTTTTTTAAATAAATAAAAATGAAAAAAAACTAAAAAAAGGTTATTTATATAAAATAAATTTAAAAAAAATTTTAAATAAAAAATTTTCACATTTTTTTTTTGTTTTAGGGGTTAGAGAAAAATAACCAAATTTTTGATTAAAAACCACAGGGTTTTTTCCCAAGACTTAGACAAAAATTTTGGGTTTTCCATTTACCCCTATTCAAACAACCCCTTGGCTGAAATTTTTAAAAAATTTTGGTTTTCCCCAAAAATGAATTAATTTTAAAAAATTTTAGGTATTTTTAAAAAAAGATTTTTCTTTTTAATAAAAAAAAAAATTATTTTTTCAGTTTTTTTAAAAAATTTTTTTCCCTTAAAGGAAGAAAAAATGCCAAAATTTTTGTATTTATATTTTAAAAATTATTTTTATTTTAAAAATTCCTCAATAGAATGAAAAAACCTGGCAATTTTTTTTTTGTTCTTATTTCAAAGGAAAAAAAAATTTTTAACTAGGAAAACCCGACATTTTTAAAACAAAAAAAAAAAAACTTTAGAAATTTGACAAAACAGTTAATTTTTACAAAAAATATTTTCAAAAAAGGAAAGAGGAAAATTTTTTTTTATTTAAAAAAAACCAATTTTTCAATCTTTTGGGAAAAGTAAAATTTTTAAAGGGGGAATAATTTAAAAAATTTGGTAAAATGCAGTTTTATTTTCCCTTTTTAAGGTTTTAAAAAAAAATTAAATTTTTTAAAAAAAAAATACTTTTTAAAACGAAAAAAAAATTTTTTTTTAATATTTTGGGGAAAATTTTTAAAAATTTTCTTTAAAACCCTTTTTAACAAAAAAAAAAATTTTTAAAAATTTTAAATTTTTTTTTAAAAAAATAAATTTTTAAAAACCCAAAATTTCCAGCAAATAGTTAAAAAGGGGATAAAAGTTTCAAAAATTAAAAAAATTCCTAAAAAAAAATTTTTTTCCCAAAAAAAAAAACAAAAAAAAAAACTTTTAAAAAAAACCCTTTTAATAAAATTTTAATCGAAAACTTTTTTTTTTAAAAAAAGGGGGGGCCAAAATGGTTAAATTAATTTTTAAAAAAACTTTTTTATTTTTTCTTTGGGAAAAATTTGGGCAAATAAACTAAAATTTTTGTCAAATTTAAAAAAGGGAAAATTAAATTAGTGATTCTTCTTGAATTTAAAAAAATTTTATAAGTTTTATGTTAGTATTCAATTTGGTTATTCTCAAATTTAAATTTTAAAAAAAAAAAATCTTTAACTTTTTTGTTAGACGTTTTTTTCGTTTACAAAAAATAATTTTTGGCTTTTAAAACAGGAATATGGGAAAACCCCAAAAACCCCCTTTCCGAGAGGAAAATTTTCTTTCAAAGGTTTATTTAAGGTTTAAAAAAGTTTCCGATGCTGGTTTTTTAAAAAAACCCCAAAAAACCAAAAAAGAATTTTTTTTAGGTTTTCAAAAAAGACTCCGCTTGTCGACCCAGGGAAAATTTTTAAAAATTGAAAAATTAATAAAAATAAATTAAAACCCAATCAACAAAAGATTTTTGTTTTTTACAAATTATATATGGGACTAAATTTTGGATTTAAATCCCTTTCATTTACCTCTTATCTAAATACAACTCTGTTTACACCTTTTTTATGTAAAATGTTAAACCCCCTCAAAAAACATAAAAGTAATCACAATAAAAAACAGTTTAAAATGTATCTATAATTTTACGTAGCTATATATTTTGTTACTGGATTTTGGTTATGTCTCAAAATTACAACATAGTTAACCGGCAGTGGTAGCGTGTGGGCTCATAGTGACCCGCACACGTGACTTTTGTCATCTGTCTTGGACATATACAAAAATATTAATTTTTCCGGCCTTTCGCTATACTGCCTGCCCTCCCCACCACTCTATCCTCAGGACAGTTTTGTTCAGGGTTTTCAAGCGAGACTGGGTTGGTCGGGATAGACAGTGTGGGTCACCGTGACCCGCAGCGACCTTTTTTCATTGTCCAAAGTGTCTTAGATCTCCAAATTATTTTGTTGAAACAGTGTTTTTTATCGTTTTATTGTGTGTTTTTTATTAACAGCTTTATAAGAATATTAATTTTTTATTCTATGTTAGATGTTCCCAAAAAAAAACAGTTGAAATGGGCTGAAGACTCACGTACAAGTGCTCCCTTTACGAGCGACAGAGCGTGTAGTGCTTGGATGTGAAAACAGAATTCTCCCAGGCTCTGCAAGAGAGATGTTAGAATCCGATGTTGAAACTGTGACGCTGAAACTGATGTTGGAAGTGGGAAGCGTAAGATGAAATAGAAGAAAGGAGAGGACCGATGCCTGCAGAAATTCAGATACACAGAGCCAGAGTGACGAAGCGAATATCGGAAAATGATGGACCTGTGTCGGATTGATGAAATTTTTTTATATTTTTTTTTTTTTTCCTTCTTTGCGTATAGAGGACATTACCTAGGATTACCTCATTATTGGCTTGACTCATCGTAATATAATTCTATTATAATAACAAGTTAAAGAGAAAATCTTATAAAACTTTAATGTTTTTTTTGAAAAAATGTAATTTATTTTTCAGGTGGTATTTTCAGGTATGAAAGAGTGCGTGCCCTGAAAAAAACTTGTTTTACTTCAAACATTTTTCTCAAGATAATATTTTAAGAATAGTGATAAGTTTTGATTATTTTAAGATGTAGTTATTATAAAATTAATATATGCAATATTAGGTAAGGTTTAAATACTTCATAGTGGTTTTTTAATATTTTACTTAATAATTTTCTACTTAAGTTTTAGTTTTTATTTTATTACATTTTACAGGAGAATTTACTAAAAAATTTCGAAATAATGTATATGTTTTTAAATTTTATTTAGGTACTTTGTATCTTAAACCAATATATAACAATCATTAAAATTTAAATATTTTGTAACTAGATTTTTATACAGACATTAGAAAAATTAGTCAACACAAACTGCTATCGATTTGTTGACATACATTTCATAATTTTTAAAACAACATGTAAATAATAAAAAAATGTTTCCGAAACTGTTTAATTTCTATTACCTAGCTCCAAAATTAACAATATATGTAAATATTAATTAAATAAGTAATAGAGCTTTCAGATATAACAAGGTTTTAATTTGCGGGTCACCTAGACCCACAGCGACCGGATTCAGGTGCGACATAGGCGCGACCACTCCCGGGTTAAGTTTCATGCTTTTCTAAAATTACTTTTTCAACTCAGGAACCTAAAACTATACATTATAAGTTAGAGAAAGGTTGAAAACTTGATGTTAACTAAGCAATTGCTAAGAATATATGATTCCATGTGCATGATTTCATTATTTAAAATGTAATATAATCACAAATATATATATATATTTTTTTATTTAGTATTTTGTATTTCAATGTAAGTTTATGTGTCAATACATTGGTAACAAATTATAATTCACGAATTCTTTAGAGAACTTTATTACTGTTTGTATATGGTAATGATAATATGAAGCAAGTGTCATATGATATATGGTAGTGCTTCAGAAAGTTTAAGAACGTTTGAGCATACCTAACTCTAATTTAAGTTTTCCAATCCTGATAAGAGGAAAGGAGAGCTACACAGAGTATTGCCAAGTTACACAGTTTACAAGTGGAAACGTGCAACTACTTCATCACTTTTCACGACGTATCTTCACACTGTGAAAACCGCACAACCTTGATATCAGAGTGTACATGTCAGAATATTTTAAACCTCCACTTATCAGTTACACCATCTTAAAAGAAATTAATGGATCCTTTGTTTGAGCCTCTACGTAAACTGAGGAGTATTCATCACATTTAGACTTAAAGACCATGAACACCAGTGTATCTCCGGAAACTGCAGCATCCACACTACACAATAAACTACGTATAGTTCAATAATTTATTTAGCGGTTAATAGGGTGCTACAATATACATGTAATAGCTTACCAGAATTGCAAGAAAAATATTTTTTGTTATTTATAAAATATCAGGAGGGGAGGGGAAATGATGGATTACAAAAGTATGGATTGATTACATATGATATCGCTGTTAAAATACAAATAGTTTATTATGTTTACTATATATTAATGATAATATTTATCTTAATTTTAAGCATATTAAAGATAACAATTCTGCACGTAGAATGCAAACGATCCAGTATTTGCACCGCGGTGTGATATAAATTGTTTCGCAGAAGAGAGATGTGACCGTGTACCGCCTTTGTTTGTTATACACGTGATACGTGTAAACACAATACATCTAGTGTAATGGAAGTGGTGATTATGGCTCAGCAGTTTTTGTTTCCCCGACTTCTGCCACAGAATCCTGTTTAAATAAATTAGCTCATATAATTGAAAATAAATACTCTGAACTAGTAGAGGAGTTAGAATTCATAAAACCATAACACAGGCCAAACTCTGTTTTTTTTCACAATTTATGTGATAGAAAAATTATAAAGTTAAAAAAGATTATTTATTATCTTAAGAGTCATCACGCTAACTGATAGCTGGATGAGAAGCGACCGGATTTTATAAACATTAATATGTTTAAACTATCTAATGTAATAACTCTATCTCAGATGTCTAAACTGTTGAAGAACATAATAAACGTATCATACTATACTATAAATCTAATGTGCACGCACACATCCGACGATATTTTAAGTGATAAGTCTTAATAGTTCAAAATAATTCATTGGGAAATGGAAATAATAATAAAACTATTCATTATAGTGAACTAACATTAAATAAAATTATTTATTAAAGTTACTGCTTCTTTTGATGGGCTATAGAATTGTGTTTCACAGGGAGGAAAAACTTTCATTTTGTGTTACGGTACGTCAAGATTGATTGCTCAGTAGCCACTAGGACTATAGCGGCAATTTTGATGGCAAGGCGTTTCTACGTTCAGTGGCTATCTATGCGTACTACTGAAGTGATTACTTTTTTTGGTGGACTATGTATGTATGTTTTACGCGGAAGAAAAATGTTCGTTTTGCGTCACTTTTTCGTCCCGTACGTATGTTGACTTTTACTAACACCAACTAACGCCCAAACAATCGTTGCAAATAAACTAATGCGTGTCAATATATTGCGAACTTCAAATCGATTTATTAATGAATCCAACGTAGATTTGATTATCCTAAAGGATAATTTGATATCAGTATTTGAAGCTAATCGGATTCTAAACTAAATTTCTGTACGGTTGATCAGAACTCTTATTACAGTTCACTAATACTTTCGTAAAAAAATAAAACAATTATTACAGATTGATTAGATCATTTCAACTTAACATAGCTGTAGTGTAATTTCATCCAAAGAAAACCAGCCTTTCTATTGATTATAATTATGATCTTTAATCAATTATATTGGGACTTACCTTACCTTAATTTAATGAATAAATTACGAAAATACATATATTAATTCAATATTTTTGGAGAAAATATCAAAACTAGTCAATTGAATCTTGAAATATAAATTAAGCTTAGCAACATCAAAAGCTAAAACATAAGTACAATGAGATATATAGAACAATTAATTATGAGATATCTGTGTTTACAAAATATTTAGCAAAATTTTAGTCCATAATTTTAATTCTTATTTAAGTTATTATAATACAACACTTTTATTTTTGAATTTATGACAATGAAAATTAAGTCATTATTTTGGATGTATAATATGACCGGGAAAATGATACTGACAAAATTTTAGAAACTATATTAAAAGATAACAATGAAAATGTATATTGATAATGAATATTTAGATGTCAGTGTTAATTTTTTGTATATGACATTTAAAAATGTTTACAAAAAATGTCATAAAATAAGTGTTTAATATTTCTCCGATATAAAAAAATAACATTTTAATAATTATTAAATGTACTTTTTATAGATATATATTTGCAGCCCATTATTTATAAGTGGTCACATCTGTCTCGCGACTAATTCTTTTTTTTATTATTGTTCCAATTCCATACATAATCGTGTCTCTTATTATGAAAATTACTCAATTACTCATTAGCCTAATTTAATATGGTAACGGAGGAATGAAAGTATTAGGATTAATATTACAGATCGCAGATTAACATAGGTTTGACTTTCAAAGGTTTAACTCACCAGATGGTGAGTTATTAATTTATTACCTTCACATCAGAAGGCTCTTCGAAAGGTTGTAAAGATAAGCTTTAGAAAGGGTTTGGACTTATAATTGCACTATAAAATAGTTATAGACATTATTTAATAGGTTTTAGATTGGAAAAATCTCTTATCGGGGGACGAAAATTTGGCAACGATCATAACCATGGAGACTAATCGTGTAATGAATAATTACATATGTATAGTATATATAGTTTTTACTTAATTTTTAACGAACTTTCAAATTTATATTATTTTTATAGTGAGACTAAATAGTTTCGTGTACTTAATACTAACGGATATTAATGGCATGTTAAACATAATGCTTTCTTTTACATTAGTATATTACATGCTTATATGAGGTTATAACATTCAAGAAACATAAAAGTTTACGGTATAAAAGTTAAATAAATTTTGCTACTTATTATCGTTTGTTACTAAATAAAATATTTATTTATTTAAAACACCACTATATTCAGTTGTTTTCTAGTATTTTGTTGTTTATATTTAAGAACAGAAATTAAGTTTTAAAGAAATGGTGAAAGTTTTTGTAATAACTCTGCAGCTACCAAGACTCCTATATTGGTTTATAACCTATGTTTCAAATGTTTTAAACGTGTAATATAAAATGTAAAGTATATACGATATAATGTTGTATTTTAACGTAGGACTATTTTAAATTAAATTATATAAAAAATTTAGTTCGCGGGACTTATTATTTAATTATTAAGTGGTTTTTATTTCGTTCTCTTTGGAGAAGGACCTTAAAAATTGCACCTAGTCCTATCAGAATATTTGCGCTGATTCCGAAGAGACAGGCTAGTCTGAATAGGCATGGTTCGGGGAAGGTGCCACATCCTATCGAGATCCAAGAAGAGAATTTAGGGCACTAATCAAAAGTCACGTTACCTCAAAAGAAGGGGAGGCCAGCTCTGAACCATCCTATCCAGTCATAGCAGACATAGGGTTGCACACCCTTATGTTGAGGTTAGCAAAAAGCCTTGACACTTAAGGACCACCAACTCCATATGTCATCTTCCCCGGTAGACAAGACCTATAGAATCGCCCTATTACTACACTGGAAATTTTCGTTTAGTGATGAGCCGCTCCTAAACATCCATAAACTTGATCAAATTTTAAGTGATACATAGGTTGGTACTGTGCCCGCCCAGTCGTAAGTTTAACTGGACGGTATACACCAAATAAATGTGATCTTTGCTGGGTCTAATATGTAGGTAAATTACATTGGATTTATTCGTAAGGCACGTAGATTACGTGGTGGATTGCTTCAGTAAGTTGTGATATGTTTGCTGGAACCTAATCCTAATTTAAACTTTTCCAATCCCAGTAAGAGGAAAGGAGAACCAAGTATTGCCAAGTCCCACAGTTTACAAGTGGAAATGTGCAACTTCTTCATCGATGGCCGTGGTGTATCAACACACTGAGTACACTGAACATCGTGATACCGGACTTTCAAGTTGGTGATACTTTAATTAAGCCCATACATTAAATTTGTCGTTGCTGTAGTGGAAAGTCTCATACATAGTCTTGTATTCCTCAATAATGTCATCTATGGCAATGAAAATTTATCGTAATCAAACGTAATCACAGCGGAGAATAACATTTAGCTATTTTAGAAATGAAATAAAACGTGTGTTCTCTGAAATATCGAACTAAATCCAGTATGAGTTGAAATTTACTGCATTCCTGATAAACTATGGAATGTAAAGTGTAGAAAGTTGCTTTTAGTTTGGGCTTAAAAAGGTAAATATACTGTACATGCTTTAAACTGAAAAGCGATCTGGTATTCACAGCGCGCTCACATATAAATTGTCTCGCAGAAGAGAGATGTGACCGTGTACCGGAGTGTTTTGTTATACGAGTGATACGTGTTAACACATTACATCTAGTGTACAGGAATTGTTGGTACGGCTCGGCAATTTTTGTTTCACTTTTTTGACGCACATAGTGTATGAATTAGCTCATTCAGTTAAAGTATTTGATCTAATTTAATAGGAAAATGATATGATTATCGGCATGACCAACTATTTTACCATATCATATTAAAAAAAACGCCTGTAAGTTATAAGAATTTTTGAACCTTGGAACTGCCACAAACATAAACAAAATCAGTAAACAGAGATAAACTAATTTACAAAATTAGTATAAAATCACGAGGACGTAGAATGCATAACCAATGAATAAACCATACAATCGCTAAAATCAAAACAATATGCTATCTTAGTGAAGTATAAATAATTGTAAATAATGTGGGCTCTGATAATACTGTATATTGCCAATAGTAATACATAAGAGACTAAAAATATCATTAATGCACTAACTATAGTGTTTTTTCTTGTAAAATGATCATAAATCTTTGTGTACTAAAAAGTAAATATGAGAGAAATAAATTAATATTAATGTTTTAATTTATCCAAGCATAAATATTTTATGTGTACACAACAGGTTGTTTATTTCAGTAAGTACTAGATAAAAACAATATGCCTATCAGAAACATTTAATATCTGACTTCCATAATTGAAAACAGTTGTATTTTACTTGAAACTTGGGTATAAACAAATATATACTGCCTCGAGAACTTCATATTTTGACTTGCTCTCCGCTAAGATAATAATATATATAATACTACTTTGCAAGATGCTTTCAAAATAAACATGCCATCAGAATTGTTCGTTAATTTTAGCAATTATCCAATAAATCAAAGCGTAGATATAACCAAGAATCTGTAGCTGGCATAATTCCTTAATGGGTTTGTCATTATACGTGTACAGTAAGCCATTACCACAAACGTGTTGGAAATTATACGTTTGCTCAGTTACATCAGACTGGAGTTTGCATAACAGTGACGAAGGATGGGGAGAAAGAAATTAAGTAAATGGTGTAGTTTGAGTTAATACAAGTTGACTTCAAAGGTAGCCAACTGGCAGTCCTAACAATTCCTAATACTTCGCAGTCTGAACCAAGGCATCAGCCTTAACATTTGTCCGGTTCTGTGTTAATAAGTAGAAACTCGTGATGAGAAGGCTACTTTATTAGTTCAAACATTGCCTGAGTCATTTTTAAATACAACCTGATGAATTGAACAATTTTATAAATAAAGTCATATTTCCAAAAACCATTAAATATGTTTTACACAATCATGTATATAAAACATATTTTAAAGGAAGTGAATATATCGTGCAGGTATCCAATATCGTTTAAAGTACTATTCAATAAGATACAATACATAAAAAATTGCATCATAAATATAAACTAATAAGAAAATATGACAATGCTTAGACAGGTATAAAACAACTAAAACAGCACTCTTCTGCATTAAGCTTTCAGTTGAATGGGATTATTTTCTCTTCTGAATAGCTTCGAATTCTGATAAACTCAGTCTATGTTTTGTCATTGTAAAGAATTCAGCTGATGTTTTGTTTAAAAGATTAGTTGAATGAAGATGGCTCTCCACATCAAGATTGAATCATTCCAGTATTTTATTGGTTTTAGAAATATTTCTGACTTGATGTAAACCGAAAATTATAAGTTACAGTGAATTACACTCCAAAGTTATCGAGCACTTTCGTGGTATCAATGCTGAATGAGCCTGTTTGAGCTATGGCTATAAGACCCTAAACATATACGATCGAGCAAAATAAATTTTATGTATCGGATCTATATATCATAATGTTCACTAATATTATCATTTAATTTTGTTTTTATATTAGTTTGTTTCCATAAAAATTGTATTGTAGTCCTATAAGTTAACTCGCTTAAGGGACTCTAAGAATATCTACATAAAATTTAACAATCTAGTATTATATAGATGATTGAGTAACAAACACAAATACATACATGAACACAATGACAGAAACCAATATATTTTATTTATAACAGTATAGGTTTCCGAACTTTATTTATAAGACTTAATATTTTAGTGATAGTCATATTTTAAAAGTCCATTCTAAACTATTTATTTTACCGTGAAAATGTATAGAAACATTTATTATAGAAAGACTGTAGATGGAAGCTTTTAGGTATTCAAACACACTCAAGTGTTAAATGACATGTTGTCAGTTGCGTTAGTCGCCGTATAGTTTGGAGCGGTTTTCAATTTGAATGTTCTTGACAAAACGTTTAAGCCAGCATCAACTGTGTTCATGTTACATTCACGTCAACTATGATTCTGTTTGTTTTGAGAAACCCCCAAGTACAAACCATAACCTCTATACTGATGTGTATATATATATATAATATATATATATATATATATATATATATTATATATATATATATTTATATATATATATATATATATATATATATATATATATATATGTATAATGGTTAATGCATGTATATAGATGATGTTGATATATTTGTCATCTCTAATAAAATTTACGCTACTTGGTCTGATATTTAAATAATTCTTAACACTCATACACTATATAATTGTAAAGTTAAAGAAATGTTATGGTGTTATTTCTAAACAATCTATTGCTTAAAGATAGCTTTAATTTTAAAAAGTATATTAAATTGCTACCAGTTTCTAAGCACACATACCACTCTTTCCACCACATCAACTCGAATTCTCTCGAAGAGGGCCTCTAGATGACTATAGAAGATCTACCAGCAATGTGATCTATTAAATTAGATTTAAACAGTTCAGTCCTACATTAATTGTATTAGCTGCAGAGGAAATGTACATAATGGTATATAAAGTAAATCAGTAACATTTTACCAGTTTATTAGATTAGCTCACAGGAAAAATTTTCAACCGTGTCTGGCATTTCTGAATTATTAATCTACACCCTGTGCTTAACACTATTGCAAATGTTAAGAATATGGAGAATTATTGATTCGTTTTAACCTGATGCGATATACAATCATCATTTGTGTAACCTAATTCGAATATATGCACATTTGACGACATTCGTGTGTTTTGCACACAATATGTAGGATGAAAATGACGATTGATAGCCACGTTGTAGAGGGAAAATTTGGTTTTTAGTAGGAATATGGCAACACCGCCTCAAATATCATCGAAAAATTTTCCAGCCATATCATTAATGTGGTAATTATCAACTTATTGTAATATAAATATTTAAACAGCTCTCTCTTATCAGACGAAGAACACAATTCTCTTAATTGTTTAGTATGCAATTTTGGATGGTAAAGTGTACTTGATTTAATGCTTTTTAATGAACCTGGTCATATTTAACACATACTTATTTAGGATATTTTATATCTTCCAATAAGAATACAAGAAACAAAATATCTACATATATTATATATATCAATCCCTTAAATTATAATTTTCAGACCTAGCCTGTATGACTAAATATGTTGAAATAAACATAGCACATATAAGCCAATTTTGCATAAAAAATGACTACTGGTATATTTATTGTGAAATTTTGAATCCAAAACTTGGATTCTATTAAAACCGGGAGTTCTGATTGCCGTGTGGACCAAGATATCAGACTTACAATTTGATTTTGAGATAGCATGGTTAAAAATAATGCCTGTAACCCTTGTAATTGTTATTAGTACCATAAACCTAGTATTGTATTGGCTCTTTCCCATATGTAGTTTGATAAGATCCTCCCACAGGCTTGTAGCCCGTAAGGACGCAAAAAAATAAAGCATAACAGGTGATCGGCCACTTTTATAAGAATAATTTATTTATATTCAACAGAAACAGAAGTTATTGAGATAAAATACGATCAAGATATGAATCCAAATAAGCTTCTTGTGTTTGTTATAAGTGTTACATTATTTGGCAGTATTGTAATGTTTAGACCTGGCATTTAGATTAAGTTAATTTGGTACTGCTGTAATTTTTTAGGTAACACTTGTAGATGTTGTTTGAGAAAATTAACACACACACACACACACACACACACACACACACACACAAACACACGCACACAATATATATATATATATATAATAAATATTATTAATAATAATAATATTATTATTATTTTCATCATTTCGTAAAACGTATCATATTAGGAACCACTTGACTACAAAGCACTGTTTGACCCAGAAACAAGTAATGTGCATCAGGCATGGTAACAAAGCAGATAACCAAACATTGGAGATGCATATGACCACAGTTGTTGACCTAATAAGTTCCATAGTCTGATACATTAGTGGATTTTCGACTTTACTTACTGTATCACATGCTCATTACACAGAGTATGACTAAAGGAATTGTTAATCAGATACGTTATTCATACACTAATTAGACTAAAAGTGTGTTGGGCACGAAATAGTGATAAATAAGTTTCTATTTAATGTTAATTATTTCCTGAAGAATTGTCTTATAGATGCACTAAAATTCGGAAAACATGAGTTTTTTGATGGATGGGTGAAGCACAAGACGTAGATGAAACAAACTATTTTATAGGGTTAACATAATTTGTTTACTACAAATTTGCCATTTTATATATCCTTCTATTTCTATTGTAAACTTTCCTAATCTAAATTGTGTTCAAGTAAAGCCCTTGTTATTGGACACGCACGCACACACACACACACACACACACACACACGCACACACACGCACGCACACACACACACACACACACACACACACACACACACACACACACACATATATATATATATATATATATATAGAAATCACTGTTTGATTAAAAATATGACACATAAATATATATCGTACATTAATGTATTCTAAAAATATTGATACATTCAAAACAGTAATATATTTAGATGTTACATTCCAAAGAGAGCGTATTATTTAGATACATTTTTAAATACCATAAAAGCTTGCATACTATTTCAATATTAAATCAAAAGACACAACAGTGTGCGGGGTAACTTGCTTTCGGAGTGTAAATGTGAGCATACTCAACTCCCATAATACCCTCCATATTTCCCTGTATTTTAAAGTTATGGAAACCAAACCGGCATAAGTTTTCTTCATTTTGAAGTATTTTATAGATGGATAAATAACACACTAGCATTAAAATATAAAAAAATGTTGAAGGTTAGAAAGAAAGAAATTTTGCAATGCCGAAATATTAGTAAGTAAACTAATAACTACCTATTAAATAGACTTAACCTAGTAATGCAATGCAATTTCATTGTAAATTGAATTTAATTAGGTTAAAAAGCCAATCTAGTTTATTTATACAAATGCCATGCAGAATATCACAGTAATAAATGGATCCCAATCCATTGCAATTACCAACTTTATTTGTAAACTATTTGAAAAAAATTCGATTGCCGATATTTTAATTTGTAATTATTTGTGTCCATTAACTGGTAATCCATAAGGTTGCTGAAACTATGACATATATTGTAAAGTCCGCGTAACTTAAGCTGGTCAGACTGGTAGGTATATAAAAATGAACCGTACTGATCTATTCCGAAACTTTCTAAATGATACATAAAATATAATTGCTAAGCTAATAATATAAATAAACTAAACAATAAAACGGATATATTATATTTCATGTTGCGAGAGTAGGCAGAAAAGTAATGCACACATGCTTGTAAAACGCTATTGAAATGAGCTAAAGAAGCGCTCCTGGGCGCATTCGTAAATACCAGTAAGTACAATTATTCTTACTTTAAACGCATGTGCAAATTGAAAACCTTGCGACAATCCATTGTATAGTTAGCAGCATAACCATACAGATGGTTTAAAATGCTATGTTATTAAGATGAAAACAACTTGATGGTATTGAATTTTGAACTGTAGAAAAATTATTTCCTACTAAAAGCCATCGTCGTTTTAAAGAATGTTTACGGTGACGATGCTGTTGATACATCGCTTGTCATTCGATAGGTGATAAAACTTTTTGTGGTTATGAGCCTGGAAAACCAATAATTGTTGATGGAACACGCAGTGGACGTCTGATCACTGCCACAATTGACAAGCATACAAACTCGATGATTATTCAATTTAAATTAATCGGCGAATCACCCAACAGCGTATCGCAAACCATGTTGGAATATCAAAGGAACATGTCTTTTTTCATTATCATACAACTAGGATTCCGGAAAAAAATCTGTCCACGATGGGTACGATATCTTTTAACAGACGAGAATAAACAGCGTCGAATGGAATGTTGTCAGCAAATTTTGCAGCCCTACCATAGCGAAGAAGACAAATTTGAATATCGTGACGGCTGACGAGTCATACGTGCACCATTATGATCCAGAAGAGAAAATGTAATGGATATCGACATTTGGAATCTCCTACGCAAAAAAGCTCAAAATACAACCATCCGCGAAAAAGTCCTTTTGACTGTTTTTGGGGTGTTCGTAGAGTTTATGTAACCGATTATTTAGAACAAGGCGTGGAGGTAAACTAATGTCAATACATAGAGACTCTGCAACGTCTCCGACGTCGAGTTTGTCGTGTTAGAGGCAGCCTCGAGCCAATAATTTTGCAACACGACAACGCTCGTCGGCACACTTCGCGCGCAACTGAAGAGGCAGAGAGAAAGCTTAAGTTTAAACCAAATCCGCACCCTCCGCATTTCACCGATATATCCCCCGGCGTTTTTCATTTCTTCCCTCTCCTCGAGAGAGATATCAAGGGTACTCATTCGATACACTCTAAGGTACACTGCGTCCTGGATACGAGAAAAATCTGAAGTATTTTTCAGTGCCGAAATAAAAAAATCTTGTTTCACGTTAGGAGACATTTGTTAGTCTTAATGGTGACTATATTTAATAATAGATAGTTGATTATGAAGCTTAAAAATGTTGCATTACTTTACTTTTCACCCGATCTCCCTATTTCTTCTCTTTAGCGTTTTACAAACGTGTTCGGTACTTTTCAGACTACCATCCAATATTCATAATATTTTTGAGCGAGTAAATGTAAATAATCTTTACGCACGATAAATTGCGAATGATCCACTACTCAACACCGCGCTTACATATAAATTGTCTCGCAGAAGAGAGATGTGCCCATGTCCCAGCTTTGTTTGTTATACGCGTGATACGTGTAAACACATTACACCTACTGTAGTGGAAATGGTGATTACGGCTCAGCGGTTTTTGTTTCCCTAAACTCTCATACAAAATCCAGGTATCTCAATTAGCTCTTTTAATAAAGAACTGTTAAACTAAGTAATTAAAAAACACCAGGACTATCATATATGCCAAACTCGTTTGATTTACCATTTGTGAATAGGAAATATATATTAATTTTTAATACTTTTTACTTTGAAGTGTCTCAAACTTAACCCTACATCGGGCGCTAAACGGAGTTTTCCTCCGTGTATTTTTTATTATTAAAAATAGTAATACTTTTCTGATGTTGGCAGTCGTTTCCCGCAGTGTACTTCACGAGCATCTTTCGGGGAAGCGAAACAATGTCAAAATATGTCAGTATGAGGTCTACTTCCGTGCGATGGACGAAATCTGCATGAGCGTCTTATAGTGTTTAGTTTTTATGGAGTAATAATCCGTGTGCGCCTAAATGTGTGACCTGTGATGGTTTCTTTTTAAGTTTTAAAATATATGTTATTTGAATTTTGTGAAATGGAGAATGAAGACGAGAGACTTGTCAGTACAGTACCCGTGTGCTAGGGAACATTTCAGTACTGTTTATGGAGTGAACATTGTCGTTATAAGAACCAGAAGGAAAATGTTTTGAAACTTTGTGTAGTGTTTAAAAAAAATTTTAGTAAAGAATAAATTTTGATTTTAGAGTAATAATTGATATTACCATTGTATAATATGTCAAGAATTGAAGTAAGTTGTTTTTGTAAGAAGATAAAAACTAAATTAATTTCCATATATTATTACAGTAATTAAACATTTTACAGTATCATTTTTTTAGATTTTCAATTTCTTATTTGGAAAATTCATTACATAAGAGAGTAATTTTTATTTCATTTCTAAAAATGAATATATTATATTGTAATTAAATCAGTATGAATATTTAAACAAATAAAAACAGTTTAAACGACTATAATATCCATTATTCACTAACCTGAAGGAAACCTCTGTGAGCGCCTGATGGTGTTTCTAATTTTAAGCGCCTGATGGAGGGTTAAACAATAGTACAAAATCTTAAACACCATTTTCCTTTAATTTGTTAGTGTTAAAATTAAAGTCATAATTTTTTATAGGCAAGTGAAAATAAATTCTGTTCAAAGTTTGTTAAAAAATAAAGTTTCTTAAATGGTATAAAACCAGTTAATGTTTTATGAATTAAAATTAACTAAACAATCTTTGCAATAATTCAGAAATGCTCTAGAAAAGTGTTACTAATAACATTGCCTAGATGAGGTGCTATAAATGTAGCTAATCTTAGGCTTAATTTGGTTTGTAATATTACGTAAGAATGTAGTTTCAATTCCTCTGTAAACAACAAGCAAGTTCTGAATCATAAATATTCCTTCGCTGTGTAATAAAGAACCTTGAATTTTCAAGAAGGAAGGATTAGGATAAATAATTTTAGCTGTTAGTACATGATGATTCAATAAGATAGGTCTTGGAAGGTGACCAACTGGCTGTCCCAAGTTTGTAGCATTTCCCATTACGGCTCTGTCTCTTGCCAATGCCTCAGTTATCCAGAGTAGCTATATTACATATTGACCCTAAACTTTATTACTATTTCCTATTTTACACGTAAAAACTTGTGAGAGAAGGCCATTTTATAGGTGCTCTACCTTAATTTAAAACGTAAACCCATTAGATATTTTGTAAGTTTATTATTGAGAGATAATTTCCAACAATATTATATTGCAGATTTTATAAATATTTTATAAAATATATGTTGAATAAAAGGGAGTTATTGTGTATTGCACAATCTTATAAAGTACTACTGAAAAATATGTAATACGCTAAAAGTTCGAACGTAAATAAAACTGATAAGAACACTTACTATTGTGTTACACAGTTATTAAAACAGCCTGACTAACACAGCATTTGTTCTGCATTAAACTCTCAGTTGAACGAGTTCATTGTCTGTCCTGAATAGATACGGGTTCTGATGAACTCACTCTATCCTTTGTCATTGAGAACAATTCGGCCGATGTTTTGGTTACACTTGTTGAATAGAGTGGCTCTGCACATCAAGGTTTATTCATTCCAGTATTTTGATTCTTTAAGTGATGACTCGTCTTTGTAAGAAGTAGAGAACTTAGATTATAGTCGATTAAACCTCATATACTATCCAAAATTTATATATTAGTAAGGTTGAATGAGTCTGGTTTAATAATGCTATAATAAAACAAATATACTCTTTATATACCAAACATTGTTATTTTCAAATAAACTGTTATTAAACACTTAAAGTTTATTGCAATATGAATTTATTCGATTGTATGTTCTACGAGCGCTATCTAGAAATTTAATTAAGTATCGCACTGTAACCGCTAGGGTCGGGACTATTGCGGACATTTTGATGTCAGGGTGTTTCTCGATTTAGTGGCAACCCAGCAGTGTTAGTAAGAGATTACGGTCGCTCCTTGTTTTAAAATAGCAGGCTATAATGTGTAGTTCATTTGAAAATACAGCGAGTTGCGAACTGCAGTCGGTAATGTGTTATTTGTTGGCTAAGAACAATAAACCAGTTCAGATTAATCGTTAACTCTGTGGTGTTTATAGAAACGTTATGATAAATTAAAGTGGAGTACATCATTCGAGCATTGCGCTTAAAAATGGCCAAACTAACGTGCATGATGGCGAAATTAGTGTACGGCAAAGCACTTTTACCTATGAAATCGTCTCTGAAGTCGATAAGAAGATTAAAAAAGACCACCGATTTACAACAACAGAACTTTCAACTAGTTTTACTTAAATGTCAAGAACATTGTTACACAAGGTTTGTTACGTAGAAAATTAGGGTACCATTAGGTGTGGTTTTGCACGATAATGCCAAACCACATACTGCTAATCGGGCTCAAGATGTCTTGAATGCTTGCAACGTAGTCCATTATTAACGACGTGGAACTATGTTAGGGTGTGCCTACCAAGTTGATGTTTCAGGTGGCAGAATTTTATAGCGATGGAGTTTTTTAGTTAGTTACCGCTATGGTACGTGCCGAAATTTATGTGGTGACTATGTCGAAAAATAGTATTTTTGTGTAACTTTTAAATGTATATATTATATTTTTTTTTAAAATTTTTTTTCTTTTATATCAAAACGTAATCTAATTTTCTATTATGTCCTAAATAAATACTTGAAATATTTTTTATCTTTAAAAAATTTTTTTAGTAAGAACGAACATGTTTTCTGAATATATACTCTGCCGACTATGAGATAGCTAATGACAGAAAGGTAGTTGGGGAGTTAAAGCTTTGTACATAGTTTGCTCTTAGTGCAAGGAAAAGAATTATTGATTTTGGGGTCAAGGGATTAAAGGAAAGTCCATTCATGCTCTGTTTTAGAATTATTAATGGAAAGGACCTAGAGACTTGAAACTCAGTATATAAATTTTCATAGTTAATAAACAGATAACGATTAGTTATAAGTGCAAAGTTTGATTCATAATTCATGCTGACCATTTACAGTACCTTTGGATTGAACGGACTGTAGGTTTTCATAATGTTTCAAAGTACACATAATTTCTCTAAATATCCTTAAAGTTCCATAATGTTATTTTACTGTTTTAAGAAATATCAGATTTTTAAATATAACTTTATAACATCTTAGAGATGATGCGAGATTCGTTACTACAAAATAAAACACATACAACTTTTAATAAACTACCATTACAATTCAAGAGTACAAAAAACCTCAATATTTTTTGTAACCAACCAATCACTTGGCTTTCTTCTCAGCAGGATGTAGAATATTTTTAACAATGTATTAGTTTAAATATACTGCTCATTTTCACAACATAAAGTATAATATGTATGTGCGAGTAATGTATGTATGCGTAAGTATATATGTGGATGTATATGTATGCATGTGTGTGTGCGCCTATTTATGCATAATTTTGTAATTTTAGTTACTTTTTCTCTTTCTATTATTTAAAAAATCATTTATACAATTTATTTTCACTAACACATATATATATATATATTTCTTTTTTCTTTTTTTTTTAACCCTCATATGTTGCGGTTGGCGAAATACTAAGTAAAGTTATTATAATGCTAGACTCTGATTCACATGTTTAAAAACTATATCCTTTATTTTTTAAACTGGCCACACTACTGGTTAAAGTGGCCAGTATATTTCTCGCCTTTTGCATGCATATGTTTATGTAATTATTTATGGGAAATAAAAAAAATTCATTTATTCATTTATTTAATTGTTTACGAAAATAGTTAGTAAAATTTCTAAAACTACTTGAGCAAATCTATTAGTTTTATGTTAACTAGTAGTTTCCCGCCTCATCGCCCAATTTAGTGGTAAAAAACAGCGACACATAGGAAATATTCTTATTAAAAGAGGTAATCCAGAGAAAAATTATATTCCTTTAAAATACTTTATTGCCCTGAATAATTTTCGTCTCAAGTTTAAGTAACAAACAGTGACTTGGAACCCTAAAATATGTTTTTACAAATAACCGTCACATAACTATAATTCCTCTCCACCACACAAGGCATTTTATTGAAATTTTCTCGGTATTTAAGTAATAATTTATATTATAAATTTTTAGGCTCTATGTAGTTTAGAAATGGAAATCGGCATATTTTCATTTAATATATTGAAGCGCATTTTCATGAATCATAATGTCTCGTTGCAATGTTAATCGGAAACTTACAATATAGCCATGTTTCCCCCTTGAAAATCTCAAAGCTACAATCCTCTGCATACGGTTTTAATATGTATGAGAATTTAATAAAAATGTATTTAATAAAAATTTGATCTCGCACCATGTAGCAGTTTTTTCATGACAAATGTAAAGCCTAATTGACCATATATTCATAGGTTGTATTATTATTTTTGAAGGAGATTGTATTGGTGTTTAAAGTTATTACTGCAGTATGGGATATTGTTCTCTATAAGTTAAAGTATTTTAATAGGATCCTTCATATCTACAAATTTTTAATATTTTATTGTAACTTTTACACACGATAATTTGCTATATTATACATTAAATATTTATGTGAGTTCTAAACATTGAAGTTCTGGTTATTGATTTTTGCAGTTGAGTAATTTTGAATTACTTGAAATACCACCTCTCGTGGTTAATTTCTCGTTTACGGCAATGGTGTTTTATTCTATTACTCTAAAACAATAGATTACGAGATAGAGAGTTGAACTACTCAGTTATCATGACTCCTATAATAATATACAATATGCTTTTAAATAATATCAAAACAATAAAAAAATAACGCAAAAACTAATTAAATTATAATGGCACTGCTTAATTGATTCATATAGCACGTTTTATTACACATTAATAATACGTTTTAATATTTGGATGTGTCATTTCACATTGTTTGGAAAATAGTATTTGCGAAACTCTTTAGTGTATTAACTTATAATGATAGTTTGAATTTTTCGTAAGGCATGTACGTTATGTGCCAGATAGGTTCAGAAAGTTGAGCTATGTTTGATCGAACTTTATCGTAATTTAACTTTTCCAATCCAAGTAAGAGGCAAGGAGAGGAAAGTATTGCCAAGCTGCACACTTTACTAGTGGAAACGTACAACTACTTCATCACTTCCCATGGAGTATCAACACACAGAGTAAACCCGACAACGTGATACCTGAGTGTAGACGAGAATACTTGAACTTTCCAGAATATCCTTCATTTGTCCATTGATGAAGTGGACAGTCTTTTGAATTTTGAACGGCTTTCAAGAATGTTCAACTATTAATTATTTTAAAATTATATTTTAGAATTTATTTGTGTTATACGAGTGTTATTTGTGTTATATAAATATTAATTTAAATGAGTAATTATTTGGAATATATTATGAAGTTTTACTATGTACAATGTTATGTTATAACAGTGCGAATATATTTTATAATTTTTACTTTGAAAGAATTTTTGAAATGTATAAATCATGCTATAAATTCATTTTTAATATTTTGTACAAATACACAAATTTTTATTAGGCTCATTTTTAAATACCTTTACCTTCTAATAAGGAGGCCGTTAAAATAACTCTTCCTGCTCAGTTATGTTCTGATAGGTTTTTAATTCACATAACATTCCCCTAATTCCTGTTATACTCTTTCTCTGTAGCTCAATCACCAATAAATGGTAAAGAAACTCTGAATCCTAATAGTACATGTTTATTTTACAAAAATGTGTTTTATTTTTTTGCCAGAATTATCCACTACTTTGTTATAATGTAAAGGCGGTAAAAATACAAAAAAATTTCTTTTAACTTAATTGGAGAAAAAGATTATTGTATTTATAAATAAACCACATTAAAATGTAAGTAGTTGATAAATACATTTTTTTGGACCAAGCCACGAAGGCTTAATTATTATAAACGAACGTGGCATATTTCTTAATAAAGTAGTATTACTTTTAGAATACGTCAATTAATTATATCAGTTACACTATCAAAAGCATTCAAGCAGTCCGTAGTGTTATCTATTGACAAATATATTGGCAATATTTTGTCAATGCAGTTGATGAAATAACAATTTTATATAACAATATTGTAATGAAATGAGTGCTAAATGTGTAAAGTTGGCGTATATCCACAAGCTTTATTGCTATTGGACACTAAATGGCTTACCCATTACATACATGTGCTGCGGACACCAGATGCGGTAATCTCCTGGGCTCGTGCCAGATCGTCAATTCTCTCGAGATCATTTCTTTCTCTCCATATATTTGTAATTTTTTGGATAAATATGAATTTAGTAAAGGAAGTAAACAGCCACATTTTACATTATTATAATATCCATTGTTCAAATATACACACATGTACACATATACACACAATATATAAAACATTTCGTATACACACTAAAGACAATACCGGGTATCTTAAAGGTCCCAGACCTCCCTCCCTTGTTAAATTTTTTTTGAATACAGATTGAGTGGTTTCCTTTGGAGGATGTTCATATAACCGATTGAGAAGTGTTTGATCACTGAAAAATGTTTACTCTCCTCCCCAAACGGAGTAATTTGGAGGCGAGTTAAACGTTTAAAAAGGAACCCCTAACAAGTGACGTCATTTTCGTCATTATATATACTATAAAATAATGAAAATGGCATAAACAAAGAAGCCCCTAAAGAAACTGTATAATATTTTGTGGCCAAATAAAGTTTGAATTGTTTTATAAACCCCCCACAGTTTACGTTACATTTAAATTTATAGTAAGGTAGATAAAACATTCACTTACTAGATATTCTAAGAACTTACGTATTACAAGAATGAACAAACATGATTAACATTACATTTATTAGATCTGAATTGTCTGACCGAACACCTGTAGGAAGTCTTAGGTATACCATTAGCTGCTTAGTATGTGAGACACATTCAGTCAAGGATTGTTGATTTTTTTTATCAATAAACAAAAATAATGAGTAGTTTTATGATTTCGCGTCGTAAGTTGTCGAAACTAATAGTGAATAAAATGTTATCTGCCTTTAAATAAATTTAAATTTAATTTAAACTGCAGGGTTTAATAAAACAACTGAAACTTTTATTAACGCTTCTCCCAAGTTTGTAGCATCTCCCTTACCGCGCTGTCTTATGTCAAGGCCTCAGTTAGCCGCTATAGCTATTATATAAATTGGCTTTAGAATATATTAATCTTTCCCAGTTTATATGTAGGAACTTGTGCAGAGACGGCCGGTTTATAATTTTAGGCTTTGAAAATATCCCTTCTAGATATAACCTCGTTAGAGGAAATTTAATATTACTAAATAGTCCATAGTCACACAAAATTTTTATTTTAAATTAAAAAAAATTTTTGAAAGATACTTTGAAGGAAGATTTTTCCATCAAGTAAGGTCTTACAATGACCTTACTTGATGGAAGATACTATTCTTACTAGGTACTATTCAAGAAGATATATAGATTAATAGTTTCAATGTAAATAATAACTGATAATAACACTACTATTGTGTTGGACAGTTATTAAAAAGCGTGGCTAACACAGCATTTGCTTTGAATTAAACTTTCAGATGAAGGAGATTATTGTCTGTTCTGAATAGAGCCGGATTCCGATGAACTTAGCCTATGCTTTGTCATTGTAAACAATTCTGTTGATGTTTTTATTAAACGTTACTTGAATAAAGCTTACCCTCCACATAAATATTGAGCAATATCAGGCTTTAGGTAGTGTAAAGGAATGTTTTAAGGAGGTATGAACCGGAATTATTAGTTTATAGTAAATTAGGTCACAAAAATGTATGCCTATGGACTATGCTATTAAACTAAAGTACCACTCCTAGCTGTAGATATTCTACGTAAATAGTGTCTTTCATAATGTACTTTTATATGTACATTCTAAAAACATATTAATTAATAGATATAAAAGACAAATACCCGGTTTAACTTGTACTATACTAATAGAAACTACAATACATCTCATCCTGGTTGTCTTTTGACAGAGGTAGGCTAGTCTAATCTGTAATATATATTTTCTTGTACGGAAACTTCTTCACGATCTTTTTAATCAACCATTAACGAATAAGAAATAATTTGATGAGTTCTATGGTCGATTTAAATATTATTTTATATTTTGTCACAAATCTTAAAAAGAGATAAATAATACATTAACACTGGGATTATAAAGTAAGTCATTGATGCATATTATCCTTTATTACTTTCCATCGCAAATAAAAATTTAAAAAAATCATTAATGAAGAAAATTCAAGAGCATCAATATAAAACTAGTTTCTGATTACTATGTCGATAAAGGCTACCTTTTGAGCAAACATAAAATTTCATAACAAATTTAGAAATATATTAAAATCTACTTAATAATTTGTAATTATGCCTGCTTTTACCATCAAATTATCACATAAAGTTAAATATTCCATAGTAGAATAAAAGATAATAGTGAAATGATGCACACACAATGTAACAACATCGTTTACACTATGCACATAAATACACATACAAGATACAATATGCCTTTGATCAAATTAGCATTCAGATATATCATTGAATGTCTACTTAACTACATAAAACAGTCTATACATAATATTTACGATTTGAAAACTGATACAGATAATATGAAAATTAATGTCAATTTTGAATAATTTGGTTATGTATAGATTAAATTGATTATATTAATATATATAATCAGTGAACCATACTAGATTTCATTGATGCATAAATAAAACCGTACTGCACTCGTAAAATCTTATGTTTTTGCAAGGTTTCTGCTTGTTTGTTTGGAAAACGTGATATTAAACGAAGTTAATTTAATTCAACCAAATGCATTCACTTTATAGGAACTATGGAATTTCCATTGCAGAACATGGGAAATTAAGTTCTATATAAAGTGGCAGTAGTATGTTTACTGTATGGTTTTCATAACATTGTCTTCTACACTGGCACATTCATTGCCAAGACACACCTAGAGCCCCAAGTTCCAATCCCCTCCAAGAGAAGTATTATAATTATTTGACCATCAATATTTCAACCAATTTTTCAGGTTTACTAGATTAGAATACAAAATCCTAGCGACTCAAGTCTGCGGATTTACAATTATTGCCAAAGAATTACACCGTAAATGCAAAGAACTATAGGTTACGTCATCGATAAAGGGATTTAGTTAAGGAAAAATGTAATTGGAAACCAAATTTAGCATTATTAAGAGTTCCCAATGGGTTAAATTCAGAATAAATTTCAGTTTTGTTCATTTCAACTTCTACGTTATTAAAAGATAGTAAATATTAAGCGTGACAGTTTGAAACATAACTACTGATTGTACCAATATTATAAATCAAACATTTAAATGTCTGTTAAAACATTTTGAGACCATTAAAAGCAATGTTTTTTTAAAGGCTCTCATTCAATAAACTTTAAATTATTTTATATTCCTTTAATATTATCCCTTTATAGTACGTGGGGAATATTCTCATATACTTAAATAAAACGTATTTAGCTCATGGGCATGGAGTGTTATATTTCTGTTCTAAATTTTAAGTCTTTATTGGAGGGTTGAGAAGTTAGGGACGATTGGAAGGTATATACAATAAAAACAGGATTAAATAAGAGAGTACAGTGTATAATATCAATAAACTGTCTATATAACCCAGTTATGACCTTATTCAACAAAGTTATAGTCTATGTAGCTTTACATTAATTTGTAATTTTTAACATTAAACAGTAATAGGTTTTGTTAAATATACAAACTTAGTGTTTGTTATATTTAACAACTAGATGGTTTTTTGTTAGTATAATATAACATATGATTTCATTACTTGCGGTTCTTGTTTAAAAGGTGTTGAACCTTACTTCACAGGTATCATATGGTGAAGGCTTACGTCAAGTTACGAAATGTTTGCTCTTGAAATCCTAATTTAACTTTCCTAATCCAAGTGAGATGCAAGAAGAGCTCGCTAAGTTGGACACTTTTGTAGCTGGAACGTATAGAAGTACTTCAACACTTCCTGTGATGTGTCAATACATTGAGTAAACGGGACAACTTTCGACGTCGAGTAAAATTTCTTTACAAGATTCGATGTTTCCACGACTTCCTGCTAAGTCTATTACGAAAATGGAGAGTTTCCTTTTCCTCTATTCCTTTAAAGTTCGGGTAAAATCACATCACATTGCTAATTTCTTGAAAAAAAGACTTCCTACAAAAAGATCACTTGATATAGTTTGATATTCGTTCATTATATTATTAAATTATAATAACACATGTTTTTAATTACGTGCTGTATTAATAGTAGTTATGTTAATTATGTTTAAAGTGAATTTAAATTTATTATTTACATTTTAAATTATTATAATATTATATTGATTGTTTACTAGTAAATTATTGATGTAGAGAATTATAAAGACATGAAGATTAAAAAAATACAAAACACGTATTGTAAACGATCCCTATTATACTGTGTAACTGTGTAATAAAAAAAACATTTCATTTAAAATCTGCGTATAAACTGTTAGTACGGTCGAACATATCTTACCAAACTTCAACTTAAAATTAGAAACATCAGTACACTCAATATTGTAAACTTTAATTTGGAGAATTCTTCAGCTGTTCTTTAGTTATAAAGAGGCCATTATAAAGGTACGTGTAATGTATTTAAATTCAATGTTATCTTTTGGTTAAATGTTTCTATCTTGTAATAGAGGATGTTTCAGTTTGATAGTATTTATAATATCTTTAATATTCTTTACTATTTTATTAGTTCTTTCCTTCTAACCAATGGCATTTAGTGCATCATTGCCTCACACTGGCACCTGCATTTATTAATGAACATTGAGAGATGGACATATTTATGTTTAAGTTTTATTGGCATATAAACTTAACTTTAACCTATGCATGCTAATAACTTATATGCAATGAATACTGAATTCTGCTTTGTTATCGCATTTCGCAATCTATACCATTTCCGAGATGAGATTGAGAACATTTATACAATTGAAATCCATTCATCCTCCCAAGGTGTTGCAGCAACAATGTTGAATGCTTTTAGGAGCCTTTATGAAATGCTCACATTCACCAATGTAAGTGCATTTGACACATAAACAAGTTAGGTAAAGGACATACTGATTTATTGTTACTTTAGTACTTTATACAATTGCATCATTTCCTAGTGATCGAAAAGTATTTTATTCCTTTCTTGGTATATAAATAAAGAAGAATTATTGTTTACTTTCCTAGTTGATTTGTAAAAATCTAATTATTAAAATATAATTATGATTCTTTTTACTGAAATGTTCATAGAATGAATAAATATAAAAAAATGAATTAATAAGGTAATAATTTGATCTCAAATAATAAGTGCAATGTTTCTTGTATAAAAACACAGTCGTATGTATTTGATGATTGCAGTCCCCTATCGAAGACAGTTTATTTCATGTCTTATCGTAACCATATCATAGAGAAGGGTAGAGTTTTTCAAATAGGTATTCATATACAGCTTTATGATTTCTCTACGTTTATAATTAAAATAAGTGGCTTGAATCGTAAAATTGCTGCAAAAAATATAGCGCGCTAATATTACGTTTCATTTTTTTTTTAATGGCGATCGCCCTAGCAGAGTCTGATTATATCTATTAAATATTTAATAGATTATCATCACTCATCCATTATTCCTCTCCAGTACGCTAAAGTCGTATATCATGAGTCAACTCTGTGTTCCAGATATAGGAAACTAGGGTTGATCAGGAAACATGTCGCCTAATTTATTCCATAAAATCTATGAGTAGTTCTCACTGTAATAGCAGTTAGCGTATACTTGAATTATTGAGACAAAAATGTGTTATTTTTTATAATAATATTTCTTCTGTAAGCATCACGAGAGGCATTTAGTAATTAGTATTCTCTGTCTACACTTCTATTTAAATCTACAATATTTACACGCAAGTAGTAAAACAATTGGCCTAAGGGCATATCAATAGAATTTTCTGTTCTAATTAACGTTAACCTAATTTATTATTATAGTGTTAATATAATTTAATATTGTGATAAAATTTATTTAAGATGTGTAAGGGTGTTTTTTTTCTTTTAAATAACTAATCGTAAATGTCAATATTGTAGGCGCAAGGGTCTATTGATATGTCTAGGCCACTTCGGAAGATGACTGATTGAGTTGTTGCACCCTAAGTCTTAAAGACAGTTACTAGCCTAATCTTAAGGATGTGCCACCTCTCGGGAAGCTGCTATTGGACTAGCATCCCCTTCTTCCAATAAGGCATCACTAAGTTTAGTGGTCAAAATCATAAAATACTTCCTCATGGATATCGAAAGAAAGCGGGCCCCTACTCCCAACCTTAACCATTCAGAATTATCTCTCACTCCGAAAGCATCTTAAAGGACATTTTAGAACTAAGTTTTATATCTAAACTTCATTTTTTAAGCGAGAAAAATAGTGTTACTTCAATTATGAGCTCACTCCACATCAGTATGTAAACAATAATTTCTTCGTATTTATAAATATATTTAATCGATTTCTTTTTTATTGTCCTGATCGAATATTTTGTCGAAATATGAAAGCGATTCCTCTTACTTTTACTACCAGTATCTTGCGACTCCATACAGATTTTGAAACTAAAAATTGCATTTCATATGGTTACAAAAAGTGTCTCGATTACCTCATGTCAAATCTGAGGTTGTAAGTTTTGGGAATATTTATAATCCGTTCGTTGCAATGTGGTTGTTTAAGTAAATTCAGAATGGAAAATTCTTCCTTCAAATAAATGCACGTCTTTAGAAAAAATCACTCCCGATATTTAAAAGCTTGATATGGCTAGGGAGTTAATATATACTATTCGTATGAATAAGAGAGATAATGGCACATTATATTCTAAATGGTGGTAAAAGCTATACATGGTTGTAGTCTTCTTCCTCAGAATTAGAAAACTAAGTTACAAAAACTACGTAAATCAATACATTAAGGATTATAAAATCCAGAGTTTCTAGGCCTTATTTAAAAATTTATCAAGCAGATGCAATAACTAATGGGTTCCTTATCTTTAAGTGTTTCAATGCATACGTGTATTTCAAGAAAGAGAAGAGGGTTTATAGAGCCTAGTGGTTTATAGCTCAGAAGTTTCGAAGGGTAAGATGCGAAACGGGACGGAACCTATCAATATTATTATAAATATAGTAAAGTAAGGAGATATTTTTTCTCTCTTATGTACCATAATTAGTATTGTTAGATTAATACATTTGCTACAATAACAGATTTTTAACTATCTTACCTATAGTATTGTTGAGGAAAGGATAGAGAAACTAGATTGAAATAGTAACTATAAGAAGTATTATAAGATATAGTAAATATTAGCATTCAATATACAACATTTTCATTGTTTTTATACGAAATTATCAGTAACTGTGCACATTTAATATAATTTATTATAATGTATAAAATAATACGATAAGTGTAAAGATCTGAACTTAACAAACCAAAATATCCAAAAGGATTTATAGAGGTAAACGTACCGAAAACTGTCTCTTTAATTACTCCTTTAGTATATGGTCAATTAAAACTTGTAGTTGTTCCGAAAAGTTTATCTGAAATAACTAATATTAACTTTATATTTGTTATTTTAATATTAAGTAGTGATAGTTCTTACATTCCTTTCATATAACATTCAATAGAAATGTGTACTATTCAAATAATTACACAAAACTAACATATCCTAGAATTATAACGTACCGACGATTACTGGGAGTAGCGATGGTCGAGCGGTCCAAGACGTTGAACTTTGGATCTGGACTTTGGGTTATAGATAGCGCAGGTTCAAGTCCTATCTGTAACCGAAGTACGTTGTATCAATATATACCTTATATTGTATTGAATATCATCATATTCGGTTTGACAAGATCATCCGTGGTCCACAAAACCGGGCGTTCTAAGTTTTGAAAAGATCGGCCTCTCTTAAAAAATTTTTCCAATGATAAAGAAGATTGGTCTAAACTGTTAACAGTTCAAGATCACCTAGGATATTTTTAAATTTAGTACTAGAATATAAGCTATCTACGGACTAGATGCTTAGAAATATATATCCCTAATAATAGGCTGCAATTTGACCATCTAACTGCTTCCTTCATAACAGCTAAATGTAAGAGTAATTTGACAGAACTGAAAGAAACTACGAAAAGGACTTCCTTCTTGGAAGATAAGAGTAATATTTACCAGGGCAATGTGTTATTATCTGTTAAAGGTTAAAGATCTGTTATGTTTTAGTGATTTTTATTGCTTTTTCTGAGACTTTCTAGAGTGAGTTTGAAGTTCCTGGAAACAGGAAGTTTATGTTTATGTACAACTAATCATTTTTCTAACTTCAATTATTGCCTTACTATTGAATTTAATACTGTTTTGGAACCAAATATCTAATTAAATATTGCATATATCAAGAGTTATTCGTATAATGAACAACTTGCCACTTAAATGTAGAAGTGAAACTATATGTCAATCTTATCAATCTAATTAAATTTATTTCTTTTGTAAATTAAAAAAGAGCAGTTTTAAAACACATACATGGAAGATGTTTTTTTTTTATTTGTTATTGAGATGGTTATTTATGTGACGGTCATAGTAGATAGGCGTTAAAATATCCTATCAACGAGGAACTGAAATATTACATTTCTTTCACTGCCGTAATTTTAATCTGAAATATTTCATTAGGATACGCATACACTTAAAATATTTTTGCTCTTATACTAATATGCTGTACAACTTTAAAAACAAGCATGACGACACAATATGAAAAGAGAAATATAATGAGGTGCCGTGTCGAGCCAACACCACACCAAGGGAGTTTATCACAAAGCCATTTCGACACCGTACAGGCCACTATAGACATTCCTGTTCCGCAACAAAGGCACTCATTTGAAATACCAGGTCAGAAGTTATACAGCAGAACCCTATAGAAATGCAATGCTTTATATGCAAAGTTATAGTGAGGTAGGTTTGAATAACAATATAAAATCTTCTCGATATATTTAAATTGTATTTTTACTACATAAAAAGCCCAGTACGTTATACAAAACCGAAGACTTGTAATGTGCGGTCACAGAGTGTTCAAAGTATGAAAATCTACCTAGACCGTTCTTATCATAAGGTTTTTGTTCAAAAGATTAAAAAAAAAAAATTTATGCCTAATGATATACATCTATATTTTACTATAATAAAATCCTTTAGTAAGAATACGCATAGTTGGATAAAACTGATTCAGAGAATAAATTACAGTATTCACTCTTTGAAATTATTTATGAATACAAAAAAAAAACTTAATTTTTATTCACTTTTTAGTTGAACATTTAGCTAACTAACTAAAAAGTATATATTTCGACATAAAATTACATAGTTTCACAAGGTTTACTTTTAGTGACTACAAGGTTTTATTGACCCATGGTAATATATATATATTTTCAATAAACATTGAATCACAAAAAAGTACTTGCTCCGCCGGGAGTCGAACCCGGATCTCTTACTTGCCGGGTGTATGTGCTACCATTACACCATAGAGCGCTTACTTTTTCCGATTCAATTATTTTGCATTTCGCCGTATCTGTCACATATGCGTTTATAAGCAAACTAACATATGATCAGAAGACCAAATACCTGTCAAACGACTTTTATTTTCATTAAATTGTATAAATGGCAATAGCCTTATTTAATTTCAATAGACATTGAATCACAAAAAGTACTACTTGTTCCGATTCAATTATTTTGTATTTGGCCGTATCTGTCACATTATATTTATATATATATATATATATATATATATATATATATATATATATATATATATATATATATATAGCCTAATATGAACTTAGGTAAGATTTATGTAGAATTATAATGGTAGCTAGTTTTAAGTTGAATACAGGGTGTACATAAAGTCCTGCACAGGTATAATACTTTCTGAACGATAACAGATAAATCAACAAGATTTGGTACATCAACACTACACCTAAAAATCTACTTTTTGAAGGAACTATCAGTTTTCTGTAATATCATCTAGCAGAGTTTAATGCCGCAAACCGCAATCAAAAAGATTGATCCAGTACAAAATGGCGGCTGTTGAAATGTTTTACTTGGTTACATTTTATTAGTAGCCATAACCCTAGTAAAGCAAAACTGTAACCAAACGAATACTGCAGCTAAATACTTCATTATGCTTGTCAGTTGTACAGAAGTGAATTATGACGTTAGTTATCCTCAAGGGTTACAAATTTGGTCCTAATATATTGATAACGGGGAAAACCTGATAACAGTAACAATTAGAAAGCTCTTATCTTTGGGTCGCAGTTTGGACTTTTCTATTAGCCAGTCTATTCATAGTAGGCTATTCTAGTTTTCTTGTTTTAGTAGTGCTGTCCAACCTTTCTATCAGTGCCTTTAGTACAAAAGAGTTTGTCGTATTGCTTGTAGTTCTTCAACAACACTATGTCGCTTAACGAACGTAAACGTATAACACTTCTTATGATGGTTGGTTGGGGAAACAACAGACGATCAAACGAGGAAGTATGCCATTTAATTAACGACTACTTTCACGAGAGGCAGCCATTTCTAGAACAACTGCAGGAAGAACTGTTCAACGCTTTATGGAAACAGGAAGTGTTTCCGATCGTCATAGGTTAGGAAGGCCCGCTACTGCGACAACCGAAGACAACTCTTTAGATGTATTGCAGTCATTTATTGAGAACCCGCAATAGTCCCTACGCTCAGCAGCACAAACTCATGACATCTCTGTTACGTCTGTTAAAAAATTCTGAAAGGGTCTAATTTTAAGCCTTATAAAGTTCATTTGGTGCACAAACTCAACGAAGATGATTTCGATCGACGTATAGAATTTTGTGAAACCATGATGGCCAAAATAGATCGCAACGAAATTGATGTAAACAATATTGTCTTTTCAGACGAGTGTTCATTTATGCTGAATGGAAGCGTAAACGGGCACAATTGCCGATACTGGAGTAGCGAAAATCCTCACTGGATGCGGGAGGCACATACGCAGTATCCACTAAAGGTGAATGTCTGGCTTGGTGTGATAGGTACCCAGTTGGTAGGTCCTTTCTTTATTGAAGGAAATTTAAATGCAATATCATACCAACTTTTGCTGGAAAATGAAATTACACCAGCACTTCGAAACATGTTTTGAGAAAATTTCCAGAATATCTGGTTTCAACAGGACGGAGCATCCTCACAATACGGCATCGACGTAAGAGCCTATTTAAACACTGTTTTTTGGCAACGGTGGATCGGAAGGCGGGGGACTGTAGAATGGCCAGTGCGTTCACCAGATCTGTCCCCATTAGACTATTTTGTTAGGGGTTACCTTAAGAACAACGTCTACAAAACAAAGCCTCAAAATTTAAATGATCTGAGACAAAGAATACTTCAAGAATGTCAGACGATTCCTCAAGTTGCCCTGCAAAATTCTGTTAATAGTTTTATGTGCGTCTTTCCAACTGTCAAATAACCGGAGGTGAACAATTCGAACATTTTACTCTGAAAACCTTTGGTAAGTAAACATCTTTTATAAATAAAACCTTTGAACAGCTGCTATTTTGTACTGTTTCAATCTTTTATAGTGCGGTTTTCGGCATTAAACTCTGCTAGATAAGCCCTTTAAAATGATGTGCATATTGACCTATGCTCCTATTTAAGATTTCCTTCTGACTCCTTGCGGGACGTCCTTATGATATTACAGAAAACTGATAGTTCCTTCAAAAAGTAGATTTTTAGGTGTAATGTTGATGTACCAAATCTTGTTGATATATGAAGACCCCAGGGGAAAATGTACTTTGTCCACGTTTTAAAATTTTACAGGACATCAATTTCAAGTTTGAAAACAAACGCTATAAATGCCGTGTAATTGTTAGAAATTTAGAAATCAGTTTTCATAATGAGTACAGTAAACTTATAGACCACAAAAATATAGTAACATCCTTTAAGTAACAATTGCTACATAGTAACGTCGGATTTTTCAACACAAGTACCAATTTTACAGGGGAAAAAATGTTCTTTGTCCATCAATCTAGGTTAACTTAAAACAAACCATATTGGTTATAAGGGAAACCACTAGAGACAAATAGCACTTTATTTTATGATTTATTGTGTATTAAATCTATTCATTAAATTTGACAATGAAATGGTTTAAAAACAAATAATATTAGCTGAGTTTGTACATCATTTATTTTTTGTGGACCTCTTTTTCTTGAAATTTTTTCTTTCTCCATGTGGTAAATTAATGTAGTACTCTTTAGCTCTTCTTTCCATACAAAATTGTTTTAAGTGGTTCACATCCACATATTTTGCCTCATATATTGGTAACAAACCTGAAACAAAAGAACCCTTTTATAAACTAATATTAAATTAAATTGACTTAAAGAGGGTTTCTGCTGTGACAAATTGAGTATTTAGTTAATTATTGTAATTTTGTTGCTAAGTCTAATTAGTTTACGTTGTAATATTAGTGATCAGTATAACAAGAGAAAATAAAATACTCACTGTCATAATCATGAGGAGGTAGTATGAATTCATTGCTAGAAGCTGGTCGAAGATTCTCAGCAAACTCCTGATTTCGGTAGACTATTCCTTGTGGAACTACTGGAGAAGAAATCCACGCACCATTGTATGAGTCACGATGCATATCATTTGATAGGTTTTTTACTGCAACTGTAAATTCTTTTACTGGTCTTATGGGAAATGGGCATTTTTTTGAAGAATAAAACGTCTAAGAATCCAACCCAGTTTCTAATGAGACTTTGGTCCACTTCGAACTGTTTAAAGGGTACAGGATGTTGACGTGACGACTGTACAACTGATATCCAATCTTCAAGAATTTCAGATCTAGATTTGTTTTAATAATAGCCATAATGCTGTCCGACCCCATGCACGAATGTCCCCTAATAACAAACGTGATTTTCACTGTATCTAATCTTTTCCTTTCATGTACAAGATAATAGATATAACGGAATAGTGTATAATTTTTGTTTTGTCCTCCACACAGGAGTCACAGAAAATTTCAAGATTTCTAACAGTTTTTTCTAGATATTGCGTTATATAGTGATCAAGAAAAGACACGACTTCATTGGAGCCTTTTCCTCCAATTACTTCACTGTAGCAATAGAAAACGGATTCTGTGGTTGACAGTTCATGTATATTAAACATAACAAAATAATAGTTTCCTCCTGTAGTAGGCATCATTCGTTGTGATGTTTGGCAAATTAAGGTTTCTCTGGAAATCCATACAGATTGACTGTATGGTTTGATTTTTCTCACTAACTGACGAGCTACAGTTTTCCGCGTATAGAAATGTTGTGCTTTTATAAGATGGAAATCGTGGGCAGTTATTTTCTTACATAGATCCTGTTCAGTTTTAATTTTTTCCCTGCTTCCATCTGGTAAAGACCTTATTATTGTTTCAAGCTCCGTGCGGTGGGATTTATGGGCATCACACATTGAGCAAGTGTCGGAGCGTGGGTATCCAAATGACACATTAAGTTTTCTATTAAAAATACTTCTGTACGACTCGTATTATACAATTGTATCAACATTGTTGGATTCAGTACATTTATCCTTGTACATTTCATGCATTGTTTTAAACAGAGAATTCCTCGGGAAGGTAGATATTCTCTGTTTTATTACGAGAATAACGGCTCAGACGCCCTTTAATTTATTTAATGTGATTACATACACTTTCTATTTGGCGCTTAGTTAGTTTACGCGGACGGTTTATGTGGCTACCTCTGCGATCTTTTGGCGATACACCATAAGTTTTAAGTGAATGTTTTATGGTGTCTAATCGTCTTTTGGTCAATCCATGCAAAGCTATAAATGCCTTCTTGTAAACTTGGACATCAGAGTTTCTGCCTTCTCCTGTAGCCTATAGGCAAAACTACAATCATGAGTTCGGCTATTTTCAATATTACCTGCTCTGGACCTACGCCTGTTAACTGGTAGAACCGTAATCAATCCAGAAAGATATGATGCTTGTGAGTTCCAAGGCTCTTTTGAGGTTGCGCCTAAATTCATTGAATTCCCTAAGAATTCGTTTTTGTTCAACTTCAGGTATTACCTGGAAGCATCTATACCGCTTACAAAGGCAATTCTCACCTAACTCAAACGTCTGAGCTCTCAGTCTTTTAGTTGCATCTTTCATTCTGCCAGTAATTACTCTTTTCTCACTTTTCGGTGTTTCTGTGATATGTTATTCTATATTATCTGCCATATCAATGATTATAAGTCACTAAATTACAACAAAACACACTTTCCACAACACAAGAACTCACTACACACTATAGAACACAACTTGCAATGTTATTCAAACATAACCTCAAAACACAACCTTTGCCATGACACTGCAGAATGACTGAATCATCTGTAGGCTACAAAAGAGAAAGCTAAATAAACAGCATGGACAAAGTACATATTTCCCCAGATGCTAGGACAAAGTACATTTTTCCCCAGAGTGCCAAATCGAAAAACAATAATATCTCTGTGACATAGTACATTCTTCCCCTGATCATTTGTTTAGATAAATTATTGAGTTTCAAAGACCAACAACCAGTGAAAACCTAAAAATTAAAAAAAAAAATTGACAAAGTACATATTTGTCGCCGCGTACCGCATCAGAATATGACAATCCAGTCAGAAATGGCAGCGCATAATATACTTCACAATGTGTACCTAAAACAACCCGCCATTTCTGATTGGATATACCTTTTGAGATGCGGTTTGCGGCATTCAACTTTACTTAGTGAGCTCTTTAAAATGAGGTATCACTCGACCCATGCTTTTATTTAAGATTTCCATGTTTATCTCTGTGGGCCGTCCCCCCATGGTTGGCATGTCATAGTAATAGAAAGGAAAAATAATTTACATAGCCATATGACACTGTGCACAGTGTATAGATGTTATCTCCTATGGTTTTTAAAATATTAAGCCGTACCCATACTTTTCAAACACCTTGTATGTTATCGTTCAGACAATATTATACCTGTGCAGGACTTTATGTACACCCTGTATAATCATATACCAAATGAAATACATACAATCTACTATCATAGAATGAGCAAATATATATTTTTGCTGTATTCCTTAATAAACGTATAACTATTTAGAGTATGCAAATTAGTAATTATATCCCTATTTTCCGTTTGATTTCCATTGTTACTGGTAAAAAAGTCCATATCCGGTAATCATTCCGATTTTTATTTAATCAATAAAGAAATATAAATGTTGATCCATTTCTATTCAAGTCCCAACTATACAACGACATTTTAAAATGTGTTACAATTGTAGTTTACAACACTATATATTGTTCTAAAATATAACTTACCTATGTAAACTCTTTACACCTACAAATTTATACAGTATACAACGCATATATTAATGCTTATATAAGGTAATGATTTTATAATATTTACCGAAACGATTCGAGTCACTGTGTTGTATTTAGGTAAACATAGGATGACAGTAATGTGTTTACACGTTCCAGTCCTGTCCACTCCATATAGTTACAAACGTGGACAGGACCACATCGCGCTGTATATTAATTTACATGTCAGCACAGTGTGAATGTATGTCATTACCTTTGTCAGGACCGTATGTAAAACATATGAATTCGATGTAATTTGAATATGTTTCATTCTAAATGACCCTACATTTGCATCACATTGAACTAATTTGCTCGTTTAAAAAACAAAAGAACATTTATAATTACAACGCATATGTTGTCTCATGAGATATATCTATACATTCAGCACTATGTGTACCAAACTCTGTAGACAACTACACTACTGTTGATTCACGTGTATAGTTTCCCTTAACAAATGTCTGTTTAAGGTAGTTGGTGGGAAAAGACTTTAATCAGGGCCCAAGTACAATTTAACACAATTTAAAAATTCAGCACCACTTTCGAAAACAAACTACTACTATTTGTGATACACTAATTCGTCATTCTTTTTAAAAACAGATCAATTTTGCGAAACTGCGCCCATAGAGAAAAATGTATCAAAAGGCTTTTAAAATAGTATGTAAATTTTATTTCAACAACTTTTCAAAATGTTGTTTTAAGTTATGCTTTTAATGCTGTTTACTGTTTATTAATAATTTTATACTTTAATAGCCATGCTCAGGCATTGTTATAGTTAAACAATTAGTAATGGGTTGGAGATGACAAGGTTATGTGTTAGGCCTATGCCATAAATTTCAAGCTATCATGCTAAACGCGACGAGCAGGAAGTTTTATATATAGTTTCAACTGATTTGTGCTTTTATGGAGACTTTTATAGTTTTTAAGATGCCTTATATTTCATGATTTATTATATATAAACTGTACCAAAAACTAATCATTATCAGCCTGAAAATACGTAGTCGCCTACCTCCTAATATACAGTAACTTCAGATGAATCATAGCTACAATAGTGTAATATATCTCAGTTGGAATAAAATAACCTTATTCAATCATCACCCACTTAATTTAAAACGAAGCATTTCTTAAGCAATGGAAAGAATAATGCATGCACTAAAAAAATACATCATTAAACCTGTATGCATTTTTGTAGCTAATATTTTTATTCTTTTTCAGGGGATTAGCCTGTGAAAAACCACACAAATTTATTGTCACCCAATCTGCTCGATCTGAAACATTGGTAAGTGTTAATGTGGAATGTACATATATACCCGTTCTAAATGTTATGCACACTGATGGGATCTTGGAAACTGTGAGATACAAGAAAAACTTTTGGGATAGTAACAATATCAACAAATAAATGTTGTTACGTTAATTAATGGTTGGGTAATTTACTACCTGCTCTCAAAATTTATTTTGGTATATATTTTTAAACTGTCCCAGCTCTTTATTAATTCCTACTGGAATGCTTTTTACATAAAATCTTCATGAACTTTTTCCAGTTTATAAATATTATAATAAACCAGGACCAACTAACCGGAGGTGGAGGGGTTCAAGTATTTTTTTTAATGCGTCGACTCGTTTTTTATTTAAACTAATTACAAGAAATTATATGTTACTAATGTAAATGTACAAAAACCACATATTTAATACTTTTCATGTGGCTTTTATAAAATAATTCATAAGCACCTGTTTTTTGTACAGTATTTGAAGGGAATATTTATGATACCAATCGGATGTTTGGTAATCCTGACTGATAATGCACTAGGCATAGTGATGGAATTAGATGTTTAGTGTAACACAGAAATTACATTACAAGGATAGATTTTAATTAATTAATGTGCTCTCTATACTATAGTGTATGGTTTAGTTAAGATAGTTTAATTTGGACCCCGCTGACAAGTTTTGTACTTAGCGGGGCCATTGAAATGTAAGCTTTTGGAAATAAACCAATTCAAATCAATATATATATATATATAAATACATTTGCGGCGATGGTCAGGATCTTAAATAGGGTAGTTTTATGTCCAAACCTAACAACATAGCAATGTGAGCCAATGTTCAGTTTCTGGCTGTCGTAACACCTGCTTGATTATACAGCTCTGTGCAACTGTGATTACTGAAGCTCCTTATAGTATGTCCGAAGAGTCAAGATCTCTGAGGGTTAGGCGACACTTGTACCGCAACAAGCAATCACTGTCTCACTCGCAGTCTGGTCTACCTGCTATCACTTGATGACACACTTACTAGTGTTTGGTCAGAAATATTGTAATTAAAATATATGTTCAAATTTTTCAATCTTTCCTAGTTTATATGTAGGAACTTGTGAAGAGATGGCCAGTTTATAATTTTAGGCTTTGCAAAAATCGCTTTTAAATGTAACTTCATCAGAGGAATTTTAATATTAATAAACATATCCAAAATCAAAAAGAAGTTTAAATTTTTTAAAGATTTTTAAACACATTTTGAAGAGGATTTATATATTTTCCCTCAAGCACGGTCTTACGACTTACTACTCAAGCAGATATATATATATTTAATAGTTTCGATGTAAATAAAAACTTATACAAATATTACCATTGTGTTAGAAAGTTGTTTAAAATGCCTGGCTAACACAGCATTTGTGGTGAATTAAACTTTTAGATGAATGAGTTTATTGTATGCTCTGAATACAGTCGGATTCTGATGAACTCAGTATAAGCTTTGTCATTGCAAAAAATTCTGCTGATGTTTTTATTAAACGCTAGTTGAATAGAGCTTATAATAAGTAACTAAATATTTATGTTGGATTACTTAATATTTTAGTAATTTTTTTAAATAAAATAAATGTTATTGCATGAAAATACTGTTTAATCACGAAATGCCTGCAACATCTCGGCGATATTTCAAGTTGAGTTGATAATTTACCCTTTTGGTTAAAAGATACTGAGTAATGTTTAAATCATTAAACATTATTTCATCCCCAACTTACTTAAAATCAATTATATCAAATAAATTTGGATACAAATTTACTGTGATTACATTATGTCTTTTAGTTCTAACGTATTATCTGTTTTGTTAAAATGTGTTGATTTATATTTGAATATTCCAGAAGATGGGGGTAGTAAATTACATTAAATACAGAACCATAAAATTTATTTACATACAACATATGTATACACACAATCACGCACATACATATATAGGTTTATTTATTGTTAATTAATAAACGCATATGCCTATACAATACGACAATTTGTAGTAATGAAAAGTGAAAGAGTATTAAGAAAATAATAGAAAGTTACCTCAATAAAAAAATCAATGAAAGAACCAGTCCATTGCAAGTTGATAATGCAAATCTTTTTGTTTTAGTTTTAGGCTGATCTAATAAATTATTCATGATATTTTTGACTAATCGAGAGATATCCTGTGATCAATGCCCAATAACAAAGTAATAAATGTTTGTCATAATGAGCAACTAGTAATTATTCAACATGAATAACATTCCTTTCAATACAAACATATACTACTCTAACATATATATGCTTTTACATGTGCAAATGTTTTTAAATCTTAATTTAAAAATAATTGTAAGACTTGAAATCAGTTTGTCTATAAATATTGCTATAATATGTATTAAAATAAAGTTTTATCATTTTTAGTCTATTTATATCTTTTACAATGTTTAAGCATGTAACATAAATATTTGCACTTTGAGTAAATGTTTGCAGTTCTAAGACTTTTTATTAAAAGATTCATTTATCAATTGATGACTAATGTATTGGAGCTTCAAATTTCTAGCCTTAAAAGTTGCTAATAGCATAGTGTAACGTCATAAAACAATAAATTAGTTCATAAAATGTTTAATATTTTATAAACACAAATCTACTAATGAACTGGACCATTATAATTTAATTATGTTCATAATTAATTATGGAAGTCTTGCGTCTTGCATATTGCGAATATAACATAAATTCGTCTTTTATTTACAAATGAAGATTTACTTTAATAATACCATTCACTATGACTATTATTCTTAAAAGTGTATCTAAGCATGAAAAGTGTATGACAACTTCCTAACGTAATACAAACACGTTGACTGATCCATACCAAGTAATAACATGTTTTAACACACATAATTTTATAAATCAATATATTTTTATTTTGAAATTTATTTTGGATACAAATCGGTATTCAGGATAAACATTTAAATGTATAAAATCACATAACACACCAAACTGCAGCTTTCTTCATCTAACATACAAACATAATGGTGACGGACAGCTCAAAGGATAGCATGTAACGTGTTATGTTTGTTGGATGTTTTGGCTCACTTCGCCTCTGGCAAAGTACACTTCGGTCATGGTACACTTCAAGTGCTGGAAACTCTAGATCCAGTTGGTTACACTCCAACAGTGCACTTATTAACTCGTCTTGCACCATTAACTTTAAACCCCTCAGTGTTATAACTTCCCACTCTACGTGCAGACTGTTTTTTCCCCCTTTTGCTATAAAAATATTAACTAAAGTTTATTGCTAACGTCATTTCATAGTATTGATTTAAAAATCTTTAAACTAAACGTATCTTAAGATATCACAGATACTGTATATTCCACATATTAGTGTGAACAATATATTGTATTTTGCAAGTTTTGTTTATCGGAGAAGAAAAAAATAGAATAATAATAAAATGCTAATTTTCATCCCATCGGCACATCGTCCCACTCATCCATGGAGTAAAATGCCTTTGTCAAAAAAGTCTTAATCGAGATTTGAATAGTTGGGGTTCTTAAGTCGTTTGAAATCTCCAGGTAGCTTAGTGATTATCTTGCCACCCACTTGCGATGGCAACAATTGTAACATATTCGTTCTATGCTGTTCAGTTTTGAAGTTGCCCCTGCCTCTGGTCTCGTACTGCTAGACATCCCTTCCCTTACTCGTTAACATTTGAATCGGTAGTACAGGATGGTATTGAGAATATGGAGGGTGGGTGAGGTCGCAAATCGAAGCTCCACGAAGGCAATTTTAAACGACTCTTTGGGTTTTAATTTAGCATTTATTCTAACAGCTTTATTTTGTATTCTAAATACTCTAACAAACTTTTATTTAGAACAGCTGTCTCAAACCGTAGGTCAAATTTGGATGTACTTTGTCAAAGTAGGCTATTTTTAGTTCATACAACGAGCAGAAGTATGCTAGATTGCGTAATACATAAATGCCTAAGACAACCTTTGAGCAAACTCTGTCAATGTGATCGCTCTAGGTCAGTCTCGGTACAGGTACATCCTCAGAAATTTGGTAAAGTCGGCTTCATATAGGAAAGCTTCATCCCCCATCACAATTAGTCTGTACTCGTCTTCTTGTGAACGGATACCAAATTTGATTACGTTAGTATTGGCATAGTCAGTTTTCAGATTTATCTCTGTAAAGTCCTCGATGTATGCGTTTAGTTCAAAAAAGGCTGTAAAATCAAGAACTTGTTTCGTATTTTATCTGATGCAGAGAGTTGTATCGTCCGTATATTGAATCACCTCTCCTATTTGAATTGATGAATTTAATCCGTTGAGGTAAATGAGAAAAAGTATGGACCCAAAATTGAACATAATACGGTACCTGACCTTTACTATGCCTGACCTGGTGTTCACGACTTGCACACACGACTCTTTGCCAGGCAAGTGTGACGAAAGCCATTTATTTGCTGACCTTAGACACCACATGTTCATAACTGATACAACGGTGCCCCATGTTGCGCACTGTCAAATGCATTTGAAAGGTCGACGTAAATGAGAAAAAGTATGGGCCCCAAAAGTGAACCCTAGGAAATACCATACGGTATTTTACTATGCCTGGCCGGGTGTTCGTGATCTGCACAAACTGCTCTCTGAGAAAGCCATTTTACGGCTAACCTTAGATACCACATGTTCATAACTTATACAACAGTGCCCCATGATGCACACAGTCAAAGGCCTTTGAATGGTCAAGAAATATGTTGAGCACTTGTTCTTTCCTCTCCAAGTCATCAAGAACACAGTCAATGAGCATTATTACTGCTAGGGGTTAAGAATTTCAAATCCTTCAAGAAAACCTAAAATCTTCCAATGAAAACATTTTCAAACGCTTCATCTTCTTTAAAGATCGGAATCACTCTTTCTGTCTTCAAAGCTGAAGGGAATTGTGAATTTAGTAAGTGGTTTCAAGAAATACTACAAGCAACGCTTTATCAGCCACACTGAAGCGACATTCCGTTGATGTCGCTGGACCTCTTGGCTTGAGGTCTCTCGACTGCCATTTCCACCTCCCCCACAGAAGAGATAACCATGAAAGAGACCAGTCTCACTAATTAATTTTGAATAAAGTTGTCACAACTGAATTATGTGCTTTGAACAGCGACAGTCGAAACATTATTGAATTCGTTAGCCATTATAAAGGGGTCGTCTGTTAATTTAATGTCTTTTTTTGTTTCGGGTTTGATTGTTTCGAGTATTTTTTTTGTGATGTAACGCTTTTAATTACTTCCCACACACTTTTTAAAGCATATTCTGCGTTCTTAAATGTTTTTCTATATTATGCCATCCTTTAGCGGATTTTATTTCCTTGCGAAAATTTTGTTTAAATGTTCTATAAATATTTTCGAAGTTTTCTTTACTGGATGTTACATACATTTAATAGTAAAATTTAATCCTTTCTTTTAAGTAGGGAATATCCTGAGTAATCCACGCGTTACTCTTTCTATGAGATTACTCCTTTATCATTCTATCATGGCAAGTGTTATTTAAGTAATAATTAAGGCAGTCATTGAATGCAGTGAATGCTTCATATACATATGTGTTCAAAAGCATCCAAAAATTACCAAGTTTCTATTTGGAGGTATCTATTGAGAATTGTGATGTTTTCGTTTTTTTTTTCAAATCTATTTTAAATTTTGCTAAAGAGGGTTCAAATTTAGGATTGAATTGTTTGATTAGTCTCCTGTGCGAAATAGCCAGAGATAGCCGTGTCGACAACAGCAACCATGATGTTGTCGATGGCTGTACTAGATCTGATAGTCACTCGAGTTGGCGTGTTCACGAACCAGAATAAGTTAAAATAAATGAAAACTTTGCGAAATCACTGGGTTAGAGGGTTGGTGTGGTACATTACATCAATGCTGAAGTCACCAATAATAATGAATTTCAACTTCTTGGAACGTAAAAAATTTACAAGGGACTCGAATTGTTTAAATACTTTAGTGCAGTATCCGTTCGACGATCTATATAAGCCAATTATTACAAGTTTTTCAGCAAAATCTAGACGGATTTGTATAACTTCCACTTTAAAGTCCAACTCACAGGAGTGGTAAACTCTGAAGGTTTGGAATACCAGCTTCGATTTGACAAAAATTGCCACACCTCCCCCTTTGTATTGAGTTCGAATAAATATTGTTGCCAATTGATACTTGTCAATTCTGACCAGAGCAACATTTTCGGGTATAAATCCATGCTAAGAAATAAGGAAATTATCTGGTTGCAGTTCATCGTCAGTTTTGTTGGATGCGATCTGTGCATTTTGATGCAGCAATGAAATTGTTTGAGGGCGATTTAGAATTTTGTTGTTTAATTTTTAATTTGGAATTTTGATTTTTTTTACTGTCTAGTTTTGATATTCCTAGGTTACCATTATAGTCATTAGAGGTGGACAGTTTGTTGTTGACACAATTCTTCGTCTTCTTGGCCGCTTTAGTAAAAGTCTCATATGGCAGCGTACGAGGCTCGGTTACACCAACCGGATTGGAGAAGATTGTCTCTAGGTATCTGTAGGACGCGTAGATGGCGCTGCATCAGGAATGTGACCCAGCTCCTGCATGCATTCTACTAGGAGCCTGGCTAAGAGTAGCTTACTTTTAGTTTTCAAATGCATACCGTGTCTAGTACATGTACCCCTTCTAATAAGGTTGAAGTCTAATACCTCTGTCCCACTATGCCTAGCGCACAGTTCGCAATATAGGCGTTGACTAGTGCCGTCTCCATATTTATTGGATAGTCAGTTGGGAGGTCGTGTTAGTGGGGCAGATTCGAGACAATCAACTTAGTAGTTTTCAGCTTGGCAGTGATACAGTGATATTGTTAGTAATTATATTATGTAATCAATATAATATTATTCAAGCAAGTCTTAAAACTTATAAAAAAATAATCATTAGTTTTGATCCAATTAAGGTTTTCTTCTACATACTTAAAAAATTTGTTTTATTTAACTTATTGAATAACGGTTTTAATTTTATTTGTGGATTTAATAGTATCAATAATCGTGGATTACTTATACGTTAAAACTGACCCTATTCAAATTTTTACTGTAGTCAAGACAATATCTTGCAAATGGTTTGCCTTTGTCTTTGTTAAACCATTGCACTGTCATGCAAGTTCATAAGTGGTTAGGCGTTTTACAATACATTGTTTGTAGTAAAATATATTTATTTATTTGTGTTATCCCTTGCAACCTCAATCCATTTGTTGGATAAAATAATTTTTAAAACGCAAAGATTTAGATACCAAAGATTTAAAAGCATTTATATTTTTATTTAATTTCAATCATACCAAACCTTCAATTATTTTTTCATTATATGTCTCCATTTTTTCTTTTTTGTTATGCAAATATATTTCTCCTCACATAGGTACTTGAAAACATGTGCTGCAGCTCTCTATATTACCAGCAGCAATGAATGTAACTCCTCCTATTGATGCAATCATCAGGATTTTTACCCAAAATACAAACCAATCACAATATGAGACAAACGTGTAGGATAATGAACCACTGCGACGCTCTGCGCCACCACCTCACTACGGGAATTGACAAAGCCATTTCGTCACAGTGCAGGCGGCTATAGACCTTCTCGTCTACTAACAAAAGGACCACATCTGAATGATTCCATGAGTGGTTTGAATTCAGCAAAATGTCTGTCAACTTTAAAAAAATATGGTGGTCTGTTGGCTGCTTTATTAAAAAATAGCATAGTGTTTATATTATACCTAGTATAATAGTACGAAACAATTGAATAAGTCATCTTACTGTTTTTTTAATAATAAAAAACATATACATCTTTTAAATGTATAATTATTTACCCAAATCGAGAAACATATACCAAAGGATGTTAAAAAAATATTTTCGTTCATGTATATATACACAGTTTAATGTAACATTATAAATCAATTTCAAATATTCAAAGGCAGCATTTCGTTTCAAGTTAGGTAATACGTTATTGGTTATTATAATTTATTAATGTCTATTACAATTATTTCCATTGAAAATTATAGATAATCTTTAATCATCAATATGTTCTTTAAAATAGAACCAATTTTCATTCGTTTTAAATTACTATATTTAAAACATGTTTACCACTCTGTCAAGAATATATGATATGCTACTTAAATATTCTGTAATTATTCTAACCATATTAAACGGTGTTCACAGGTCTACTTTGGGTTGGTACTATTATTACTTCAAAATTTTTATCTATTTATCTTAAAAATTTAACACATCTGAATCAGATATAAAATACAACTACTACAGTTTTGTTTTAAAAACTTTGTTCAACTGCTAAGAAAGTTTTTTTTATATGTATTAGCATTTTTGTAAAAAAAAATTTTTTTTACATTAAACACATTTCAACAGCAATAACTTCAACATTTTAGTATACACAACTCACCGATGCCTTTTTATGAAAAGGTTTTTAAAAATCCATTACTGAATATACAAGTTTTATAAAACTTAAATCAAAATCAAAATTATCTTTACAAAACGCTAATAAGAAGGTTTAAAACTCTCCAGCAAAGACCTATAACTGTCTTCAAATTCTGCGTTTTTTTCACTTCATTATCGTTTTATTCTTCTCTTTATACTTTTACATGATGCTTCGTTATAAGTTTTATTTACTCTTTTTAAAACAAATATCACACAATCAAACATACGTTTTCCAATCCGTGAAGTTAGAGGTCTTGTACAGATATTTCTATAGTAGTTAAATACGACGGAGATCTTTTTTCACAAGGTATATAATTCCTAAATTAGAAGTATATTTCTATTTATTTTGTAACTATAGACGTCTATGATAATTTATTGTTTGGCTAATTAATTATAGGGGATTTTGTGTTGAATTTTAAATGATAACAATAATACTGTAATGCTTATATTGTATTGTTCAATTGTAAACATATCTTGTTATATGAAAGTTTTCCAAAAATTAAACGTAAAATGTGGATTACCTTTCAACAGTATTTACGGTGGGACTGAAAACCAATTCAAAGAGAAAAGTTTTGTTATTAAATTAGTTTCTAGCTTTGAAACGCTTCGTCAATAATTGAGGTGCCATAATAAATCTTTTATAAAATGTTTCAATAGTAAAGTTAATACTATCATATCAATAGTATAATTCTTCGTTTGAAGGTTATTTTTGACGATGGAAGGATTGTGAAGGAAACAGTATTTCTTCCGAACATTTGCAATCGTTCAGTGAAACAAGATATCAGTAACACTACGTTTCGAGATCTGCAATCTGATCTCTTCTTCAGGTAAAGAACTAACCTAATACATAATAATTACAAACTAGGTTAAAATAAGCAAATCTTACCAAAGCGTTGTGGCACGCCTAAGTCATGAATCACAACCCTACGTGTTGTTTTGTCAACTTCACTAACTCTATAAACATGCACTTAATATAAAACTATACAAAACACCAATCATTAAAACTGAACTACGGAATACAGGTCACAATACGTCTTCGTTTCGTCTACTAACCACCTACCGCTGACCAGAGGGACTAGCAATGGTAAATCGTCACGGAGGCTAAAACAAGATGGCGGAAATAAAAAAGGAAGGGGGACAGGAGTGGGCCCCTTTCGTTTACTATTGGTTCAATGCGAGATGAACTTCTTAAAATCATATTGTGACTCCGCATTGGTTTATTACAAATATCTGATCCGTTTGATACCTTTGGTTTTCTCTTTAGTTCATGTTTTTAGAGAATTGGCAACCGAAGCAGCCTAATCTCGACCGATGGTTGAATGATTGGTTGGTCTGCCAATTTAATGTACGTTGCCTCAATTAAATTTCCTTTTGAAGAAATGTGGTTCCCGATGTAATATGTTGGCTTCAACCCAATTCATATGATGGTCTTCGGACCAACAATGGTGTTGCAATTTTTCACTTTCTCTGTGAGACCCTTTCTCGTGTTTTCTTTGTACTCTTTTATCCTTACGTTTAGTGGTCTTTTTGTCTCGCCTATGTAATTCCCTATTGCAACTACATTTTATACTGTAACAACAGTAGGCTATCCTTTTTTTGACTTGATTTTTGTATATTATATTAACTCACATTCTAAAACGTTTTGCTATTAAATATATTATTTTAACTAAAAATTATTTTGTTTTATTTTTAAAATAAAGAATTGACAAAGCTATAATTTTCCGGCTAAAGATTTTAGTGGACCAGATAAAAAAATTGTAATTAATAATGAACGTAATGTAAAGTCTCAACTAGAATCAAACGTTTTCATTTTAGTTGATTTGTTTGCTGTCTATATTTATGTCTGTCTAAGATGTCTCGGGGAAGAAGTTAGCCTACTAGAAAATATAAATTATAAATGAAGGTTCAAATCTGAACAAGGAACATCTAGTTTTATGGTGGTGTAATCTATGTCACTCTACGGGATTCGGCTAGGCCTTAACAAACATATTTACACTAGTCCTCCTAGACAACTTTTAAATAAAACCACAAAATAGCAAATAAATTAATTACTACCTAAACTGAGAGTAATCGTAATAGATTTTAAAAATTCTACATAGCAACTAACTAGTATCACAACGTATACTACAGTATAATTTTGTTCACCTCAAGTATAAGGGAATTTTAAACTAAACACTGATAGTGTATACAACAGAAAATTTTAAATTTTGTACGTTGCATTATATTTTGAAAAATATGTTATCCAAATTTTTTTTTAATTTGCTTAATAGAGACTTTAGAATTATTATATAATAATTAATGTCCATCCAAGGCAGTGGCAATGAATCGAATGAATCTGTAGGCTGGCACATTGATTATTTTGTGTGTTGGTGAATGTCGTGGAGGGGGTAGATTTCTCTAACATATGATTGTCTAACTGACAGCGTAGGAGACTTAAAAAATAAAATAAAGATTTGTAATTTACAATGCAACTTTAATGAAGTTTATTGCTTCACACCTACCTTGTCTAATACAAGTAACAAATGTTAAAAACTAATTTTCTTTACTAATGATTTCTACCAATCCTTCGCATGTGCAATAAAAAATACCTTAACATATATTAATATTTTAAATAACTAATAAAACTAAATAAAGGAATATCAGGGCATAACGAGAGTTATCGCTTACTGACATAAGAATTGAACTTTACCAACTTTTTACACAAAATTAATAGTGTTTCACGGGTTAAGGAATACAAATGCACCGATCTTTTGTAATAGTCTTTAGAATTTGAAATTCTATGAAATGCTATTAAGTATATAATCATAAAGACACGTAAAGTAATACCCGACTGTCCAATAACGTATCGACAGAAACAAGTTAATAAGGTTCTTTCATGAATCAATAGGTTCCACTGAACTAGGTCTCAATTTTCTTTGGGAATAGTGTATCAAGAGCTATAGAAGAAGTGATCATAGATCTGCTGTCACTTGAACTTTTTGCCTATGAAATCACAAGGTCCCTTCGTCAGATCAATAGTAGGCTATGCACCATGTTTCAATTCCCTACACCGTTCTGTCAAGAATTATTGCACAGACAGACCAATAGACGAGCTACCCTTTGATCTTTTTATAGTACAATCAATATGGTTCCTTATTTAACAAAGTACAAATAATTTACCAATTTTTAAGGTCTTTACAATATTTCTATAAAGATTTAATCGCTATATACTTGGGCCGACAAAGAATGCAAAATTGTCGATTACTTTGTAAATAATTGAAACTCTACGAGTATAATTTGGTAGAACTCTCCAACAAAAATAAGATACCAGATTTACAAGCTAGTTATGAACCGATTGGTGTAAACATTCCACATTCTTATGCTAATATCAAACAAGAGCCCTACAATGCAATCATCTGGGCATTAAAACAATATCACTTGCTCGTTACCTCTTATTGTGTTTCACAGCGTCAGCTGGGGCTGTGCGCCAAGTACTGCATCTGTATTTCGTTATATTTTCATAAACCCAGCACATGCAACTATTTATAAGTGTGTGTTGTTTGTTTGTATAAGTATTAATGTATAAGTTCCCTTGTATTAGACAAGTTATGCTGGTAATATGTAGTGAAAAGTGTAGTAATATTTATTAAGTGGTATTTGGTTACAATACATAAACAATCAAACCAAACATGTCCCAAAGTTAACGATCAATTCGGTACATCTAAAAGTCAATTCATACAAGTCAGATTTTCATTCAGTAATTAAAAAAGCATAAATGTTTCTATTTATTCGCATTGTAAGCGAGCAATTAGGTTCAATAAAACCTTTACTGGTACTTCGTTATAGTTGTTTTGAAAAATAAAATTTAACATTCACATTTTTAAAGCAAAGTAACCTATTATTGGTAAAACCCATTATACTATCATATTTATTTCACTTTTATATTACTGTATTTGAAAATTTACTATGGCTCCTATTTTAAAACGAAAATTTTTTTATTTTATAAAATAATATTTACCACTATTATTTGCAAATTTAATATTTTATAATATTCCAACCTTTTAAATAATGAAAATATATTTATCTAAATACAAACAGGCCAGCAAGTGGAAAACCAAGCAAAATAGGAATATATATAAAATATCTTTTTTAAATTAATTTATTCTTTATTGTTACTAATTACTTTTTTTGTTTTAAGTATTTATTTTATATCTGACATGTTAAATTATTACCATTAAAAATTATACTATATTTAACCACACTTTTTAGATTTCATATTCTTATTGAGAAATCTAAAACACAAGTAGGTAGCCTTAGAATTTTTGATTCAGACCAGATGTTTGTTTCAACTCCATTTCATCTTCCGTTTTGCTTAGTACAGTGTCTGAAATATGGTGCTGTCAAACAACTTGATTCAAGGAACCTGTCTCTTTAGATCCAGATAGTCGGTAACTTTGTACATTTTACGTCGTTTAAAAACCTTGATTATGAATTAAAATGCAACCTAAATTTATAGGTGTGTCATTGTCTCAGGTTTATAGTTGAGTGCACTACGAGATTTTAGACACGTTCCAAATCCCACAGAGATATCTATGTTGGGAATGACTTATTCAACGTGAATGTTTGAGTTCAGCTTTTATTTCTCTTTTTGCTTATTTTACTATACGTTCCTATATGTTTTTCGTGTTGCATTCCTTCTTTTCATTTACGGTCGTTTAGTAGATATAAAATTATGTATCAAAACTTTACCCAGCAGGGTTTGTATAAGGGTAACAATATAAAATTAAAAGAAGTTTGCCTAAAAGACGAGAAAAATCGTTTAAGTAATGTTATAAATTTTTTTAACTTTTCAAAAATGAGTCCCCAACTTTAAATATGAAAACTGTTATATTACCATATTATTATATTATCATATCTTTTAACATTTCATAAATCATTCTTCAATAAGAAGAACATTAAGTACTAACTCATTAAGTGAGGTTATTTTTTTTATTTTTGCGACATTTTTCAGAATTAATAAACTAACAAATGTTTTGTAGTTACCATCAAACGAATGACGAAACTATGCCTTATTTACTAATACACTGACAACTGAATGCAAAATGAGGCATATGGTATGTAGCACATTCAGGCATTGAACTGTAAAACAACGTGATATCAGATCAAACCAATCAATCCTGATGTACAATGTTCAGTGTTACAATACTTCAATATTACTATCATAATACAGTAGTAATGCACATAGTTTTAAAGTAGTTCGTTTTATGGATTTATTTAGTGGATACGGTTGTAGGATTTATAATCATTTCTGGTTGATACAATTTTGAAAAATTATATATAACTTACATATATACATATAAAAGTGGAAAAATATTAATAAAATAACTGCGGAAAACCTATACCGAGACATTCATCCATCTAAAAGATAAGTTCACGCAGTTGTATGTTAAAAGAAGAAAGGCCTTTTCTATTAGTTGACAGCCCATATTCTAGTAATGTACATAGCCATTTAGGGATGGGGCTGGAAATCAAATGAGCAAGATATGATAACTGTAATTTTGGGACCAGGAATTACATTTGTAGATGCAAGGTCTATGTCCTAGATTATACTATTGCACTGTAAGTGTGCCATGCCTCCAAAGTTTTATATATATCTAATATATATATAAATAATATATATATATATATATAATATATATATATATATATATATATATATATAACCCTCGGACGGACAAAATTACATTAAATCGATATTTTGATGAATATGGCTCATTACTGTTTAAAACAAATAGTAAATTACGAACATTATGAAGCAACTTATAATTAACATGAACATATTGTTATCTGTTGGGTAACTACTGTCCAGGTTTGTTAGACATTGGTTAGATTAATTTAATTTGCTTTTGACGTACTTCAATTAGTCTTATGTTAATGTTAGCTTTATAGCTATCTGTAAAATACGGTTTTTTATATTTTATCACTAACTAAGTTAAATTCTAAGTAAATCTCAATGGAAATGTCTCAAATTAAACTTTTGCTATGTCAAAGATAATGTAAATAATTTATTAATGTAAAAATATATGAGGCTATTATGTGGTTTTTGTAGCTGTCCAAGAAAGCAATATGTTTCTTAAAATCTTGTAGATTTCACTGCAGTTGCATAGTTTTCAATCGTTCATTAGACACCTTCATTTGGCTGGTGAATGCTATACACTGTTTTTATTAAAAAATGCAATTTACTGTTTGGCAAGAGCAAATTTTCAGTTGATTCGAGTGTTTACATTGAACCAGTCATTGGGTTGTTAGTCACTGATGTCAAGTCCTATAAATATGGTCACAAAAGCAACTGAAATTTCCATTATTTCATCATTGCAAATTCATCGCAAATCACCATTGCTATAACATAGTTAAGTATTGTTTACAAATATATTTAAGCAAATACATAACTTTGTAATTTATATTCAATATAGTTATATTTAATAAGAAAAAATTATAAAAGAAAGCAACTAATATAGATATTGTATGTAGTAAGATATATGTTTCAATGTGGTAATACTATAATGGAAATATTTTATATTTGCATTAAACAATACTAAGTAGTACCTATAATTATTCGCATTACTCAGCTAAGCAAGGATATGTAATATCCGGGAAAGGTGTAAGGATATAGAAACACGAGGAAATAGGTCATGTCAGAACATCACAATAGGTCACCCACTCAGCTCTGATGGTTTGCATTTTTATGGCCTATTCAAACCTTTGCTGGAACCCTTTTACACAAAGAACTCTCAAGTCCACATTTTATGGTATTAAAAATATTTGGTATAAATATATATCTTCGAACAGAAAAATGTTTTATCTTCAACGATTGCAGTGTATAGTAAAATGTAATTAACTTAAAATTAAGGTCACTGATTAAAAACGTGCTGGTATTACACTAATACTTATTAAATATTTTAAAAACGACCACATTCAAGAAAAATCGCTAAGTAAAATAAAATTTTAAGAACTTGTAACCCAATCTAAACTATATATCTTATGTAATATAATATAAACAATACTAAACTTACTATCTAATTTCCTATATATTTGTTCGGTTTTACTTAATAAATAGTTCAAACAATCCCACTATATAAGTTAGTGAGAGATAGTAAACAATTTAGATATTAACTTATTAGTAATTTCAGTAAAATTAGTAATATACTTTCTGTAGATTCCTTTTCATAATTGAGCCTTAAAATGTGGGAGATTAATGCTTCAACAAATGGCAGCAGTTTGGCTTACCAGTCTGGCTGTCTGTGAAATTTATATTGATCGACCATGGCCTCAACACTTCAGTGAACATGTCACTTATGCCTCCCAGCATGCAATGAGGACCTGCTAGGTCTGTACAGGTGTAGAATTTTGCTTACAGAGACCACCAAACTTCATATTTAGTGCAGTAAATAATACTTTCAGTATAGTATTACTGTTTCATTGCATATGGCTATAGTAATTTTAGGGAGGACATGGATCATATACGGAGGTTTTTCCAATCTCAGCCATTCGTTTATTTTATGCATCACATGATCGACCATGCACCCCGTAAATGGGTAACAGTAATATGCTGCCCGGAGACACTGCATGTAGGAAGTTAACTTGCTGCAGGACATATAGTGTTTTGACGATCCGCGATACCCGACTACATTTACGAGAGGATCTCTTCCTGTAACGAGTTATCTCAGATCGGATCTCGCATAGTTGATTCTTCACTTTCCTAAGGTAACCTTAGAATTGGGGAGGAATAGTCTTTAATACTTCGAACTCAAACCTTACTATGAGCTCCCCGATGACATTAGAACATTTTCATACAGTATCATTTAAGTTAAGGTAAAAAGTGTTAATGCGTTGAATGGTAAAATAATTTATTTTTTGGAATTTGTAACAATAGTTTTTATAAAAAACTGGTATATCAGTAAAGCGCTAGAACATAAATGCATTTGCATTAGTTTGCTAGAAGCACAACTATGCAAGTTGAATCGCAAACAATAATCAGCATATAGTAAGTGTTATAACGGTTTTATTGTTTTTTTATTCCAAGTAGGCTATTTGATTAAAGATATTGTTACTAGAACAACTATATGTAATGTTGTTATCTTGCCCTTTAAGCTAATATTGTCAGGGAGGGTTATTATTGAATTTAGTTTTAGATTTATTTTTAACGAGGTTGTAAAATGACAGGTATTCGCGCAAAACAATTCAACCATAGTTCTCTAAAAGGTATGTCTTTTTGAGTAATTTTGTTATCTAAATATGTTTTTGCTCAAGATGTTATGAATGCAAACATTGGATAAGATATGGACTTGGTTGAGTTAATTTTTTTTTACTTTAGTATGAAATAAAAATAAATAAAAGACTGTTGATGTTTAGAAAGTTACAAATGAAATATAGGTTACATAATCGTTAAATTCACGTTTATTTACTCGTCATTCTTAGCTTGAGGTAAATTGAAAAATACATCAATTAAAAAAGTAACTTGCACCCACTTTTCAAAATAATATTCCGTTACAAAATAGTAGCAGATACAAATTTTAGACATTGTTAATGTAACACGGAAATGAATTTATCTTAAACAGGTTACAGATACATTCTGTTAGGTAATGAAACGGGATATTACTTTTAGTTTGTTAAGTCCATCACAATAAAATTGGGCTTTTCTAAGTTTTGCATGTATTTGTGTGAATGTTGATTAGCGGTTTCTAACTGGTAAAATTATTGGATAGGGTGGAATATATTTTAAATTACAAAATAGGTATGAGAGTTATAGTATAAAAGGGCTTAAGTGGCGGAACCAGTTTATGGACTTATTGTATTTAGTATGCCCTAAATAATAACGTAAAAATAAATAATTCAAAATTTTTAGCCTCTATTTACATTTTCTTAAATATATCCATATTTAAACACCAAAATTATATATTTATCTTCTTAGTATTTAATGCAATCATTTTACAGAGCAGCTGGAAAAAACTACTCGCATTTTATATAACGCAAATAATTTTAAAAATAACTTTTTATCTTCATTACACACAACTCAAAAACGTGTACATAAATCAATACCTTGTAAAAAATAATTATTTACCAGTAGTATTATAACCTTAATTTGAAAATAGATGTACTACATTAGTTTACTTTACATTTAGTCTTTAATAACGTACAGGGATTGTTATTATAAATCAGTCTTGTCATTTTGTAACAGCATGCTAAGAAGCGCTTAAATACAAATAGTGCACTGTGTTCCCCGGCGTAATATATCGGCTTCCGCACGAAAATTAATATTACGAGTAATCTTGTTTGACGAATAATTGTTGACAATTAAAATCACTGTGTAGATTTCGCTGTAACTCATCGCTTAAAGCTTTTCTGCTGCTTTTTATGAGCGTGTCGGATTTTGCCAATAATAATTTTAGTGGATATACTTACTTTATAGCTTTTTTCACGTTCTAAAAGTAGCGCAGTGTAAATTAAAGTAATGGTATTTTGTCGATACGTCTCTGTATAACGTCATATTTCTAAATTCATTTTCTATATATTCCTTGACATAAGGATATTCCGAATCAGACACACAATCCTATAATTCCCTACACGTAACCATCTTGACTCTTGATTCCGTGTTACTGGAATGGTTTGAAAAATATTTTTTAATTAGTATTTTTTGTCGAAAATCATGGCCAAGAAATAAAGTAACGAAGCGACTCAAATCTTTCATAAGGAAATTTTATTCACTGACTAATTAACACGACCTAACAACAACGACAAGTGGAAATAAAATTCTATAACACTTTATCTGAAATGGTAAAGATATCAATGTACCTTCGCTTTGAATAATATTTTAAATAAATTAAACCTGAGGACATTGCATTAACCCATATTAAATTTGTTCAAGAAGTCATTAACTTCATTTTTTAAACGATAGGGTTTATGTTGGAAGTATTGGGGATGGAAACAATTGAACCCTAGTATTGTTGGCTTTATCTAATTTTATAACATTTAGTTGTGATTAGAATGAATAAAATAAATGTATAAAATAATTTTGTCTAGGATGAGCTTCACAATCGAATAACCAAAAGGCAACGGAAAAACTGAGCGAGTAGAAAAGTCAACAGTTAACTCTAGCGAATAATCGTAGTACACGTACATTGCACATCGTGGAGTGTAGTTGCAGCAAAATATTGAGCTTGCTGTTCAGAACGGGTAAAGCTTCCTATCTTCAATATAGTGTGCATCCATCCACGCGTTACTCTTTCTATGAGATCACTCCTTGATCATTATATCATGCAAGTGTTATTTAATGCAACGTTATTTGTGTTTTAAAAGTATCCAAGAATGAGCAAGCTTCTATTTGGAGGTATCTATTGAGAATTGTGATGTTTTAGTTTTTTTTTCAAATCTATTTAAATTTTTGCTACAGAGGGTTCAAATTTTAGGATTGAATTGTTTGATTAGTATCCTGTGCGAAATAGCCATAGCAACCAGTCACTCGAGTTGGAGTGTTCACGGACCAGAATAAGTTAAAATAAATGAAAACTTTGCGAAATCACTGGGTTAGAGGGTTGGTGTGGTATATTACATGAATGGTGAAGTCACCAATAATAATGAATTTCAACTTCTTGGAACGTAAAAAAATTACAAGGGACTCGAATTGTTTAAATACTTTTAGTGCAGTATCCGTTCGACGATCTATATAAGCCAATTATTACAAGTTTTCCAAGAAAAACTAGACGGATTTGTATAACTTCCACTTTCAAGTCCAACTCACAGAAGTGGTAAACTCTGAAGGTTTGGAATACCAGCTTCGATTTGAAAAAAATTGCCACACCTCCCCCTTTGTATTGAGTTATAATAAATATTGTTGCTAATTAATACTTGTCAATTCTGACCAGAGCAACATTTTCGGGTATAAATCCATGATAATTAATAAGGAAATTATCTGGTTGCAGTTTATCGTCAGTATTGTTAGATGCGATCTGTGCATTTTGATGCAGCAATGAAATTGTTTCAAGGCGATTTAAAATTTTGTTGTATAATTTTTATTTGGATTTTTTTTTTACTGTCTAGTTCTGATATCACTAGGTTACCATTATAGTCATTAGAGGTGGACAGTTTGTTGTTGACACAATTCTTCGTCTTCTTGGCCGCTTTAGTAAAAGTCTCATATGGCAGCGTACGAGGCTCGGTTACACCAACCGGATTGAAGAAGATTGTCTCTAGGTATCTGTAGGACGCGTAGATGGCGCTGCATCAGGAATGTGACCCAGCTCCTGCATGCATTCTACTAGGTGTCTGGCTAAGAGAAGCTTACTTTTAGTTTTCAAATGCATACAGGTGTCTAGTACATGTAGCCCTTCTAATAAGGTTGAAGTATAATACCTCTGTCTCACTATGCCTAGCGCACAGTTCGCAATATAGGCGTTGACTAGTGCCGTCTCCATATTTATTGGATAGTAAGTTGGGAGGTCTTGTTAGTGGGGCAGATTCGAGACAATCAACTTAGTAGTTTTCCGCTTGGCAGTGATACAGTGATATTGTTAGTAATTATATTATGTAATCAATATAATATTATTCAAGCAAGTCTTAAAACTTAACAAAATAATCAATAGTATTTCCAAATAATGTACATACTTAAAAAAAAATTTGTTTTATTTAACTTATTGAATAACGGTTTTAAATTTTATTTGTGGATTTAATAGTATCAATAATCGTGGATTACTTATACGTTAAAACTGAACCTATTTAAATTTTTACTGTAGTCAAGACAATATCTTGCAATGGTTTACCTTTGTCTTTGTTAAACCGTTGCACTGTCATGCAAGTTCATAAGTGGTTAGGCGTTTTCACAATACATTGTTTGTAGTAAAATATATTTATTTATTTGTGTTATCCCTTGCAACCTCAATGCATTTGTTGGATAAAATAATTTGTAATACAAAGATTTAGATACCAAAGATTTACAGGATTTATATTTTTATTTAATGTAATCTCAATTTCTCAATTTTTTCTTTTTGTTATACAACATATTTCTGCTCACGTATGTACTTGAAAACATGTGCTGCAGCTCTCTATATTACCAGCAGCAATGAATGTTACTCCTCCTACTGATGCAATCATCAGGATGTTTACCCAAAATACAAACCAATCAAAATATGAGACAAACGTGTAGGATAATGAACCACTGCGACGCTCTGCGCCACCACCTCACTACGGGAATTGACAAAGCCATTTCGTCACAGTGCAGGCGGCTATAGACCTTCTCGTCTACTAACAAAAGGACCACATCTGAATGATTCCATGAGTGGTTTGAATTCAGCAAAATGTCTGTCAACTTGTATAGTTTGGCTGCTTTATTAAAAAAAAGCATAGCGTTTATATTATACCTAGTATAGTAGCGGCGTATACATTCCGCCTCAACAGCCTGCTTCAGTATATGAACGGTTATGTGTGTCTGTTGACGAAGTCCTCTCTTCCTGTCCCACTTCTTGCTGGTGATTTCAACCTTCCCGATGTGAACTGGACTGCTTCCGTTCCTGTTTCTACAAGTGGCGGCTCTCAACATATGATAGATATGGCAACTGGTTTTGAATTGACCCAGTGCAACAAGATCTCAAACGTGCGAAATGTCACCCTTGATCTCATTTTCTCTACGGACCACTCACTTGATGTTATGCCAGCCCTGGATCTCCTTCTACCCGAGGAACCTGCTCACCCAGCTCTGCATTGTGGAGTCTGTCTACCCACAATGTTGCCTCCGGCCCACTCTACTACCTACAACTTTCTGCATTGTGATATCGATCAAATCTCTAGAAAACTCAATTACCTCCTTGGGCCTGTTGCCTTCCAACCCCCTGATATTGTTAAATACTTTGAGCTTATGACGGAACTTATTAGAGAAACTGTTCTTGAATTTACACCCACTAAGAGATCTGGCAAGTCCTGCTTTCCATGCTGGATGTCTCCTGAACTTAAGCAACTAGTTGTAAAGAAAAAACTTGCTCATAAAAAATACAAAGCTACCTCGAACCCAACCCATTACAACGAATTTAAAAATCTAAGATCTGCATGCAAGAGCTTGAGTGGTAGATGCTACTCTAACTACATTGCTAATGTTAACTGCTTGATACCTCGCAACATTAAATCTTTCTGGAGCTTCATTAACTCCTTGAAGATTTCCTCCAAATCTACTGATTCGTACCATCTTGACGGCGCAGTCGAATCATCTCCGGAGGGGATCTGTAACCTCTTTGCTAATCATTTTTCATCAGTCTTTACAAATGATGTCGGCCCCCTCCCGGACTACGAATTCGATGAATCTGTTAACTTATCCGAATGTGTGCTAGTCGAGTCAGATGTGGAGAGGACGTTGGCGTCTCTGGATCCATACAAGGGGACTGGATTCTATCCCCCCTATTGTACTTAAACACTGCTGTACTTTACTTGCGCCCCATTTGACTGTTTTGTTCAACGGTTTTCTGAAGATTGGCACCTTTCCCGACTGTTTGAAAACTAGTTTTGTGGTCCCCATCCATAAATCCTCTGATATCTCGGATGTTAAGAATTATAGACCAATAGTTATTCAACCAGCGCTGGGCAAGGTCTTTGAAGCCTTAGTACTCGATCGAATCAGTTTCAGCTGCAAAAGTCTCCTAAACTCCGAACAGCAAGGGTTTTCACGGGGAAGATCAATTACTACGAATCTTGTTCTATACGACCATTATATTCGATCTTCCTTCAGCGCCGGCTATCAGGTTGATAGTATCTACTTGGACTTTAGCAAAGCCTTCGACACCGTGAGTCATCGTCATCTGGTTGCGAAACTACGTGCCTATGGGTTTATGGGCAGCCTCCTACGCTGGCTTCATTCATACCTTACCGATCGGATGTTAATGGTTAGATCTTCTGGTGGTTTTTCCCAGCCCTTTCATGCTTCATCGGGTGTCCCCCAAGGTTCACATCTCGGCCCCTTTCTCTTTTGCATCTTTCTAAGCGACATCACCAAAATGTATCAGTTCTGACTACCTTATGTTTGCTGATGATATCAAAATCTTTACTTCTGTTAGTTCCATTGATGACTGCCACAGACTTCAGGTCAGTCTGCGTAGTATCTACGATTGGTGTGGTTGGAACAGCATGAAACTTAATATTAAGAAATGTCACGCCATATCCTTTCATCGTTCCGCTGGATTCATCCACTATGAGTACTCGCTTGATGGTTCATCGTTGGAGAGAGCTTATTCCACACGTGATTTAGGTGTTATCCTGTCTGCCAACCTGAGCCAAAATGACCACATTGACTCAATCATTAACAAGGCTTCTCGGATGCTCGGATTTGTTATCAGGACTTCAAGAAAGGGACTTAGCATCGAAGCAATGAAAACAGTGTATGTGTCCTTGGTGAGATCTGTATTGGAGTTTGGCAGTGTAGTGTGGTCACCTTATCAACTAGGTCAGATTCAAAGACTGCAACGAATTCAGGATAGGTTTATGCGTGTGGTCGGGGTCAGATTGGGTTTCGAGTATTTGGATGTGCCGGTGCGTGCTGTGGAAGAGTTTCTGGGCCTGAATCCTCTCATTGTGAGAAGGCAGTTGCACGACCTGACATTTCTTCAGAGGGTGCTTGTTGGTGATCTGGACTGTCCTGCCTTGCTTCGTTTGATCAACATCAGAGTTCCCGGCCGGACTCGCTCCGCGGACTTCTTCTGCCGTCCCTCATGTTCTACCAACCATGAATTGAACAGCGTCATCCCTCGTCTGCACAGGCTTGGAAATCTGGTCTCCGCGAACTATGATTTCTTCTACGACAGCACCTCTAGTCTGAGGACTTTATTCCTATCCTTAGAGCACTGACTTCCGAAATCTATAACCAATAGCGGCACTTAACTGATTTCGGGTGTACTTCATTAACAAAGCTCATATCTGTCTTTATTATTTATTGTATTGTATTTATTTTAATCGTCTCTTAGGCTATTGTGTATTCGGCATCTTCTGTTATTAATTATTTAAATTGTTATGTATTTATCTTTTCCGTAGCATGTTCAAGTTGTTACGTATTTGTAGTAGTTACTAGTATATATTACATTGTTAATTTTTCATAGTCTATTAGTGTTATCGTTGACTATCATTATGTTGTTTTCGTCTTCTGTTATTAAGTATTTAAATTGTTATGTATTTATCTTTTCCGTAGCATGTTCAAGTTGTTACGTATTTATAGTAGTTACTAGTATATATTACATTGTTAATTTTTCATAGTCTATTAGTGTTATCGTTGACTATCATTATGTTGTTATCAATTGTTTTCGTTTCTGGTTCTTGGTGTTACTCATATATCTAGTTATGTTATTTTCATTAAGGATCTAGCTTTTTACTGTACAATTTTGTTAATGTTACTTATTAGTGTTTTCGTTGTCTATCTTATGTTGTAATCAATTGTATTCGTTTCTGGTATTTAGTGTCACTCATCTATCCAGTTTGTTATTTTCATTAAGTATCTAGCTTTTTACTATACAATCTTGTTAATATTACCTATTATATATTTATCCATAATCTAATTGTAGTCATGATGGCTTTTATTTTATTATTGCAGACAGCCATCTGCAATCTGTGTTTAGTTTTGTAATTGGCGTATTGCCGTGAATAAATAAATAAATAGTACAAAACAATTAAATAAGTCATCTTACTGTTTTTTTTTTTTTATAATAAAAAACATATACATGTTTTAAAATGTATAATTATTTACCCAAATTGAGAAACATATACCAAAATATTTTCGTTCATGTATATACACACAGTTTAATGTAACATTATAAATCAATTTCAAATATTCAAAGGCAGCATTTCGTTTCAAGTTTCGTAATACGTTATTGGTTATTCTAATTAATGTCTATTACAATTATTTTCACTGAAAATTATACATAATCTTTAATCATCAATATGTTCCTTAAAATAGAACCAATTTTCATTCGTTTTAAATTACTATATTTAAAACATGTTTACCACTCTGTCAAGAATATATGATATTGTACTTAAATACTCTGTAATTATTTTAACCATATTAAACGGGTACACAGGTCTACTCTGGGCTGGTACTATTATTACTTCACAATTTGTATATATTTATCTTAAAAATGTAACACATATGAATCAGACATAAAATACAACTATTACAGTTTTGTTTTAAAAACTTTGTTCAACTGCTAAGAAAAGTTTTTTTATATGTATTAGCATTTGCTTTTAAATTTGTAATACATTAAACACATTTCAACAGCAATAACTTCAACATTTTAGTATACACAACCTCACCGATGCCTTTTTATGAAAAAGGTTGTAAAAATCCATTACTGAATCTACAAGTTTTATAAAACTTAAATCAAAATCAAAATTATCTTTACAAAACGCTAATAAGAAGGTTTAAAACTCTCCAGCAAAGACCTATAATTGTCTTCAAATTATGCGTTTTTTCATTTCATTGTCGTTTTATTCTTCTCTTTATACTTTTACATGATGCTTCGTTATAAGTTTTATTTAGTCTTTTTAAAACAAATATAACACAATCAAACTTACGTTTTCCAATCCGTGAAGTTAGAGGTCTTGTACAGATATTTCCATAGTAGTTAAATACGACGGAGATCTTTTATCACAAGATATATACTTCCTAAATTAGAAGTATATTTCTATTTATTTTGTAACTATAGACGTCTATGATAATTTATTGTTTGGCTAATTTATTATAGGGGATTTTGTGTTGAATTTTAAATGATAACAATAATACTGTAATGCTTATATTGTATTGTTCAATTGTAAACATATCTTGTTATATGAAAGTTTTCCAAAAATTAAACGTAAAATGTGGATTACCTTTCAACAGTATTTACGGTGGGACTGAAAACCAATTCAAAGAGAAAAGTTTTGTTATTAAATTAGTTTCTAGCTTTGAAACGCTTCGTCAATAATTGAGGTGCCATAATAAATCTTTTATAAAATGTTTCAATAGTAAAGTTAATACTATCATATCAATAGTATTATTTCATCGTTTGAAGGTTATTTTTGACGATGGAAGGATTGTGAAGGAAACAGGATTTTTCCGGACATTTGCAATCGTTCAGTGAAACAAGAAATCAGTAACACTACGTTTCGAGATCTGCAATCTGATCTTTTCTGCAGGTAAAGAACTAACCTAATACACACTAATTACAAACTAGGTTAAAATAAGCAAATCTTACTAAAGCGTTGTGGCACGCCTAAGTCATGAATCACAACCTACATGTTGTTTGTCAACTTCACTAACTCTTTAAACATGCACTTAATATAAAACTATACAAAACACCAATCATTAAATTGAACTACGGAATACAGGTCATATTACGTCTTTATTCGTCTACTAACCACCTACCACTGACCAGAGGGACTAGCCAATGGTAATCGTCACGGCATTCTAAAACAAGATGGCGGAAATAAACAGGAAGGGGGACAGGAATGGGCCCTTTCGTTATTATTGGTTCATGCGAGATGAACTTCTTAAAACCATATTGTGACTCCGCATTGGTTTATCACAAATATCTGATCCGTTTGATACTTTTGGTTTTCTCTTAAGTTCATTTTTTAGAATTGGCAACCAAAGCGGCCTAATCTCGACTGATTGGTCGGTCTCCCAATTTAATGTACGTTGCCTCAATTCATTTCCTTTTGAATAAATGTGGTTCCCGATGTATTATGTTGGTTTCATCCCAATTCATATGATGGTCTTCGGACCAACAATGGTGTGCAATTTTTTACTTTTCTGTGAGACCCTTTCACGTGTTTTCTTTGTGCTCTTTTATCTTTACGTTTAGTGGTCTTTTTGTCTCGCCTATGTATTCCCTATCGCTACTACATTTTCTACTGTAAACACAGTTTTTGGAATCCTGTGTGCCACTTTTTGGTTTTGTTTTTACGAGACTTTGTCTAAGAGTGTTGTGAGTTTTAAACACAGTTATAATGTTGTACTTTCTACCTACCTACCGATAATCCCGGCAGATAAGGGATTGATACAAACGCAAATTTATCACAATTCTGTTTTTCTGACTCAGAAATGATTCTTGTGGTTCGTTTGTACTTATGTCTAACTAATTGAGGGTATCCATTGCTCTGAGATCCGATTAAATTTTCTTCAATTCTTCTTTTAGTCCATCTTTATCTGAGCACAAGCTCTTTGCTCTATCAAACAACGAGTAGGCTACACCTTCTTTGACAGACTTTTGATGGTTGGATTGAGAATTTAAATATTTTCCTGTGCGTGTTATCTTTCAAAAAACAGTTTTCTTAAAGACATTAACTTTATTTATCGTGTGAGTTGAAAATTTAAATAAAACTATATATCAACTCACGTTCTAAACGTTTTGCTATTAAAGATATTATTTTAACTAAATATTAATTTGTTTTATTTTTAAAATAAAGAAATGACAAAGCTTTAATTTTCCGGATAAATATTGTAGTAGACCAGATAAAAAATTGTAATTAATGATGAGCGTATGTAAAGTCTCGACTAGAATCAATAGTTTCATTTCAGTTATATATATATATATATATATATATATATATATATATATATATATATATGTGTGTGTGTGTGTGTGTGTGTGTGTGTGTGTGTCTGTCTATGATGTCTCGGGGAAGAAGTTAGCGTACTAGAAAATTTAAATTATGAATGAAGGTTCAAATCTAAACAAGGAACATCTAGTTTTATGATGGTGTAATCTATGTCACTCTACGGGATTCGGCTAGGCCTTAACAAACATATTTACAGTAGTCTCCTAGACAACTTTGAAATAAAAACATCAAAATAGCAAATAAATTAATTACTACCTAAACTGAGAGTAATCGTAATAGATTTTAAAATTCTACTTAGCATCTAACTAGTATCACAACGTATACTACATTATAATTTGTTCACCTCAAGTATTAGGTATTTTTAACCAAACAAAGGTATTAAGTGTATACAACAGAAAATTGTAAATTTTGTATGTTGCATTATATGTTGAGAAATGTGTTGTCCATGTTTTTTTTATTTGCTTACTGTAGACTTGAGAGTTATTATATAATAATTAATCTCCATCAATGGCAGTGGCAATGAATCGAATTAATCTGTAGGCTGGCACATTGTTTCTTTTGTGTGTTGGTGATTTTCGGGGGGGGGGGGGGGTAAATTTCTCTAACGTATGATTGTCTGGCTTACGGCGTAGGAGACTTAAAGAATAAAATATAGATTTTTAATTTACAATGCAACTTTAATACAGTTTATTGCTTTACACCTACCTTGTCTAATACAAGTAAAATGTGTTAAAAACAAATTTTCTTAACTAATGGTTTCTACCAATCCTTCGCATGTGCAATAAAAATACTTTAACATATATTAATATTTTAAATAACTAAGAAAACTAAATAAAAGGAATATCAGGGCATAACGAGAGTTGTCGCTTACTGACATAAGAATTAAACTTTTTACACAAAATTAATAGTGTTTCCACGGGATAAGGAATACAAATGCACCGATCTTTTGTAATAGTCATTAGAATTTGAAAGGCTACGAAATGCTATTAAGTATATAATCATAAAGACACGTAAAGTAATACCCGACTGTCCAATAACGTATCGACAGAAACAAGTTAATAAGGTTCTTCGTGAATCAATAGGTTCCAATGAACTAGGTCTCAATTCTTTGGGAATAGTGTATCAAGAGCTATAAAAGAAGTGATCATATCTGCTGTCACTTGAACTTTTGCCTATGAAATCACAAGGTCCCTTCATCAGATCAATAGTAGGCTATGCACCATGTTTCAATTCCCTACACCGTTCTGTCAAGAATTATTGCACAGACAGACCAATAGACGAGCTACCCTTTGATCTTTTTGTAGTACAATCAATATGGTTCCTTATTTAACAAAGTACAAATAATTTATCAGTTTCAATGTCTTTACAATATTTCTATAAAGATTTATCGCTAAATACTTGGGCCGACAAAGAATGCAAAAATGTCGATTACTTTGTAAATGATTGAAACTCTTCGAGTATATTTGGTAGAACTCTCGAACAAAAATATGATACCAGATTTACAAGCAAGTTATGAACCGATTGGTGTAAACAATCCAAATTCTTATGCTAATATCAAACAAGAGCCCTACAATGCAATCATCTGGGCATTAAAACAATATCACTGCTCGTTACTCTTATTGTGTTTCACAGCGTCAGCTGGGCTGTGCGCCAAGTACTGCATCTGTATTTCGTTATATTTTCATAAACCCAGCACATGCAACTATTTATAAGTGTGTGTGTTTGTTTGTATAAGTATTTATGTATAAGTTCCCTTGTATTAGACAAGTTATGCTGGTAATATGTAGTGAAAAGTATAGTAATATTTAATAAGTGGTATTTGGTTACAATACATAAACAAACAAACGAATATATCCAAAGTTAACGATCAATTCGGTACACCTAAAAGTCTATTCATATAAGTCAGATTGATTAATTAAAAAGCATAAATGTTTCTATTTATTCGCATTGTAGGCGAGCAATTACGCTCAATAAAATCTATACCGGTACTTCGTTATAGTTGTTTTAGAAAAATAAATTTAACATTCACATTTTTAAAGCAAAGTAACACATTATTGATAAATCCATTATGATATCATATTTATTTGACTTTTATATATTTGAAAATTTACTATGGCTACTATTTTCAAACGAAAAATTTTATTTTATAAAATAATATTTACCAGTATTATTTGCAAATATTTTAAAATTTTTATAATATTCCAACCCTTAAAATAATGCAAATATTTTATATAAATACAAACAGGCCGGCAGGTGGAAAACCAAGCAAAATAGGAATATACTTTTATAAACTATCTTTTTTAAATTAATTTATTCTTTATTTTTACTAATTACTTTTTTGGTTTTAAGTATTTATTTTATATCTGACATGTTAAATATTACCATTTAAAATATACAATATAACCACACTTTTTAGATTTCATATTCTTATTAAGAAAGCTAAAACACAAGTAGGTAGCCTTAGAATTTTTGATTCAGTCCAAATGTTTGTTTCAACTCCATTTCATCTTCCCTTTGCTTAGTACAGTGTCTGAAATATGGTGCTGTCACAAACTTGATTGAAGGAACCTGTCTCTTTAGATCCAGATAGTGGGTAACTTTGAACATTTTGCGTCGTTTAAACTCCTTGACTATGAATTAAAATGCAACCTAAATGTATAGGTGTTATCATTGTCTCAGGTTCAAAGTTGAGTGCACTACGACGTTGTAGACACGTTCCAAATCCCACAGAGATACAAGAATTTTCTACACATAAAGTATCTATGTTGGGATTGGCTTATTCAACGCGAATGTTGAGTTCAGCTTTATTTCTCTTTTTGCTTATTTTACTATACGTTTCTATATGTTATTCGTGTCGCATTCCTTCTTTTCATTTACGGTCGTGTATTAGATATAAAATTATGTATCAAACTTTACCCAGCCAGGCTTTGTATAAGGGTAAAATTATAAAATAAAAAGCAGTTTGCCTAAAACACGAGAAAAATCGTATCAGTAATGTTATAATATTGATGTTTCTAAAATGAATCGCAACATGAAATATGAACACGGTTATTATATTATCATATCTTTCAACATATCATAAATAATTCTTCAATAAGAATAACATTAAGTACTAACTCATTAAGTGAGGTATTTTGTTTAAATATAACTAACAAAAGTTTTGTAGTTGACCATCAAACGAATGACGAAACTATGACTTTTTACTAATACACTGACAACTGAATGCAAAGTGAGGCATATGGTACGTAGTACATTCAGGCATTGAACTGTAAAACAACGTGATATCAGCTCAACCCCTTCAATAATGATGTACAATGTTCAGTGTTACAATGTTACAATACTTCAATACTACTATCATATTACAGTAGTAACGCACATAGTGTTACAGTAGTTCGTTTTATGGATTTATTTATGAATTCGTTGTAGGATTTATAATCATTTCTGGTTGATAAAATTTGGAAAATGTATATATAACTTTCATATATACATATAAAAGTGGAATATATTAATAAAATAACTGCAGAAAACCTATACCGAGACATTAATCCATCTAAAAGATAAGTTCAAGCAGTTGTATGTTAAAAGAAGAAAGGCCTTTTCTAATAGTTGACAGCCCATATTCTAGTAATGTACATAGCCATTTAGGGATTGGGCTGGAAGTCAAATGAGCGAGATGTGATAACTGTAATTTTGGACCAGGAATTACATTTGTAGATGCAAGTTCTATGACCTGGATTTTACTAATTGCACTGTAAGTGTGCCATGCCTCTAATATATATACCTCGGACCAAATTACATTAAATCGATATTTTGATGAATAGGGCTCATTACTATTAAAACAAATAGTAACTTACGAACAATATGAAGCAACTTATAATAGAATGAACATATTGTTATCTGTTGGGTAACCACTGTCCAGGCTTGTTAGACATTGGTAAGATTAATTTACTTTGCTTTTGACGTACTTCAATTAGTCTTATGTTAATGTTAGCTTTATAGCTAACTGTAAAATACGATTTTTATATTAATCACTAACTAAGTTTAATTCTAAGTAAATCTCAATGAAAATTTCTCAAGTTAAACTTTTGCTATGTCAAAGATAATGTAAATGTTTTATTAATGTACAAAAATATGAGGGTATTATGTGGTTTTTGTAGCTGTCCAAGAAAGCAATGTCTTTCTTAATATCTTTAAGACATGTTTGTAGATTTCACTGCAGTTGCATAGTTTTCCATCGTTCATTAGACACCTTCATTTGGCTGGTGAATGCCTATACACTGTTTTATTAAAAATGCAATTTATTGTCGGCAAAAACAAATTTTCAGTTGATTCGAGTGTTTACATTGAACAAGTCATTGAGTTGTTAGTCACTGATGTCAATTCTATAATAAGGTCACAAAAGCACTGACATTTCCATTTTATCATTGCAAATCATCATTGCTATAAAATATTTAAATATTGTTGACAAGTATATTCAAGCAAATACATATCTTTGCAATTTATATTCAATATAGTTATATTTAATAAGAAAAAAATATATAGAAAGCAACTAATATAGATATTGTATGTAGTAAGATATTTGTTTCAATGTGGTCTTACTATAATGAAATATTTTATATTGCATTAAACAATACAAAGTAGTACCTATAATTATTCGCATTACTCAGCGAAGCAAGGCTATGTAATATCCGGGAAAGGTGTAAGGAAATAGGAACACGAGGAAATAGGTCATGTCAGAACATCACAATAGGTCACCCACTCAGCTCTGATGGTTTGCATTTTTATAGCCTATTCAAACCTTTGCTGGAACCCTTTTACACAAAGAACTCTCAAGTCCACATTTTATGGTATTAAAAATACTTGGTATGAATATATATATCTTCGAATAGAAAAATGTTTTATCTTCAACGATTGCAGTATATAGTAAAATGTATTAACTTAAAATTAAGGTCATTGATTAAAAACGTGCTGGAGTTACACTAATATTTATTAAATATTTTAAACGACCACATTCGAGAAAAACCGCTAAGTAAAATAACTTGTAAACCAATCAAAACTATATATCTTATGTAATATATTATAAACAATACTAAACTTGCATTATAATTTCCTATATTATTTGTTCGGTTTTAATTAATAAATAGTTCAAACAATCCCACTATATAAATTAGTGGAGAGATAGCAAACATTTAGATATTAACGTAATAGTATTATTCAGTAAAATTAGTGATATAATTTTTGTTGATTCTGTTCATAATTGAGCCTTAAAATGTGGAGATCAGTGCTTCAATAAATGGCAGCAGTTTGGCTACCAGTCTGGCTGTCTTTGAAAATTTATATTGATCGACCGTGGCCTCACCTTCAGTGAACATGTCACTTATGCCTCCCAGCGTGCGTTGAGGACCTGATAGGTCTGTAGAGGTGTAGAATTTTGCTTACAGACACCACCAAACTCCTTTTAGTGCAGTCAATAATACTTTCAGTATTGAATTACTGCTTCATTGCATATGGCAATAGTATTTTTAGGGAGGACATGGATCGTATTCAGAGGTTTCCAATCTCAGCCATTTCTTTTTTTGCTAGAGAAGGATCGACCATGCACCCCGTAATGGGTAACAGTTAATATGCTGGCAGGAGACACTGCATGTAGGATGTTAACTTGCTGCAGGACATATAGTGTTTTGACGATCCGCTAGTCCGACTACATTTACGAGAGGATCTCTTCCTTTGACGAGGTATCTCAGATCGGATCTCGCCATGGTTGGATTCTTCACTTTCCTAAGGTAACCTTAGAATTGGGGAGGAAGAGTCTTTAATACTTCGGACCCAAACCTTACTACAAGCTCCCCAATGACATTACAACATTTTCATCCAGTATCATTTAAGTTAAGGTAAAAAGTGTTAATGCGTTGAATGTTAAAATAATTTATTGTTTGGAATTTGTAACAATATTTTTTATAAAAAAACTGGTATTTCAGTAAAGCGCTAGAACATAAATGTACTTGCATTAGTTTGGTAGAAGCATAACTATTTTAACAAGTAGAATCGCAACAATAATCAGCATATAGTAAGTGTTATAACGGTTTTATTGGTGTTTTATTCCAAGTAATTGATTAAAGATATTGTTATTAGAACAACTAAATGTAATGTTGTTATCTTGCCCTTTAAGCTAATATCGTCAGGGAGAGGTTTTATTAAATTTAGTTTTAGATTTATTTTTAACGAGGTTTTAAAATGACAGGTATTCTGCGCAAAAGAATTTTTAAACTATCAAACATACAACTATAGTTCTCTTAAGGTATTTCTTTCGATTAATTGATTTTGTGAACTAAATAAGTTTTTGCTCAAGATGTTATGTATGCAAACATTGGATAAGATATGGACTTGGTTGAGTTAATTTTTTTTACTTTAGTATGCAATAAAAATAAATAAAAGACTGAGGTTCAGAAAGTTCCAAAGAAATATAGGTACATATCGTTAAATTCACGTTTATATACTGGTCATTCTAAGCTTGAGGTAAATTGAAAAATACATCAATAAAAAGTAACTTGCACCCACTTGTCATAATAATATTCCGTTACAAAATAGTAGCAGGTAAAAATTTTAGACATTATTAATGTAACACGGAAATGAATTTCTCTTAAACAGGTTACAGCTAGATTATGTTAGGTGATAAAATGGGATATTACTTTTAGTTTAACTCCATTACAATAAAGTTGGGCTTTATTCACCAATAAAGTTTTGCATGTATTTGGTGAATGCTGGTTAGCGGTTTGTAACTGGTAAAATTATTGGATAGGGTGGAATAATATTTTAAATTACAAAATAGTATGAGAGTATAGTATAAAAGGGCTTAAGTGGCGGAACCAGTTTATGGACTTACCGTATTTAGTATGCCTTAAATAAAACGTATAAATAAATAATTCTAAATTTTTAGCCTCTATTTACATTTTCTGAAATATATCCATATTTAACAAAAAAATTATATATTTATCTGCTTAGTATTTAATGCAAGCACTTTACAGAGCAGCTGTAAAAAACTACTCGTATTTATATAACGCAAACAATTATATAAATAACTTATATCTTCATTACACAGCACAAAAACGTGTACATAATCAATACCTTGTAAAAAATATTTATTTACAAGTAGTATTATACCTTAATTTGAAAATAGATAGACTACATAGTTTACTTTACATTTAGTCTTTAATGACGTACAGGGATTGTTATATATAAATCAGTCATGTCATTTTGTATCAGCATGCTAAGAAAGGCTTTAATACAAATAGTGCACCATGCGTAATATATCAGCTTCCGCAAGAAAATTAATATTATGAGTGATCTTGTTTGACGAATATTGTTGACAATAAAATCACTGTGTAGATTTCGCTGTAACTCAACGCTAAAAGCTTTTCTGCTGCTTTTATAAGCGTGTCGGATTTTGCCAATATTAATTTTAGTGGATATACTTACTTTATACCCTTTTACGTTCTAAAAGTAGCGCATTGTACATTAAAGTAATGGTAATTTGTCGATATGTACCTGCATTACGTCATCTTTATAAATTTATTTTTAACATACTCTTTCACATAAGGATATTCCGGAACAGACACACAATCTTATAATTCCCTACTCGTAAACATATTGACTATTTTAATTCCGTGTTACGTGTATTGTTAGAAAAATATTTTTGATATTCTAATTAAGATATTTTGTCGAAAATCATGGACAAGAAATTAAGTAAAGGAGCAAGTTAAAACTTTCCTAAGGAAATCTTATTCACTGACTAATTAACACGACCTAACAACAACAACAAGAGGAAATACAATTCTATAAAACTTTATCTGAAATGGAAAGATATCATTCTAACTTCACTTGAATATTATGTTAAAGAAAATCGACCTGAGACTTTACATAAACACTGTTAAATTTGTTCAAAAAGTAGTTAAATTCATTTATTAAACAATAGGCTTTACGTTAAAAGTCCAGTATTATGGATGGAAACATTTTAACACTAGTATTGAGGACTTTTTTTATCTCATTTCATAACATTTAATTGTAATTAGAATTATTATAATGAAATAAATTTGTATAGTATAAAGGTGCATTGATATTCGGTTATGCTAGTTTTAATAATTGCTTACAGTGTTAAAACTACATAAATACTAATTATGCATTAACTGTACAAAACGTTTTTGTACCAAATAAAAGAAACAATTTATTGTAAGTAAGGTTTATACATAATAACTTTTACACCATACACAAAAAGTAAAAATACGATTATTAACTGCGTTTAATGTGAACTAAATTGGTTTTAATGTTGGTTGGACCTAAAATAAATGGAAAATATTACGAATTAAAAGTTTAATTTTTATCCGTTCGACGATCTCTATGAGCCAATTATTACAAGTTTTCCAGCAAAATTTTGGTGGATTTGTATAACTTCCACTTTCAAGTCCAACTCACAGGAGTGTTGAACTCTGAAGGTTTGGAATAACAGCTTCGGTTTGACAAAAATTGCCAAATCTCCCCCTTTGTATTGAGTTTAAAAAATATTGTAGCCAATTGATACTTGTCAATTCTGACCAGAGCAAAATTTTCTGGTATAAATCCATGCTAATAAATAAGGAAATTATCTGATAGCAGTTCTTCATCGTAAGTCTTTTTGGATGCGATCTGTGCATTTTGATGCAGTAATGAAATTATTTCAAGACGATTTTGAATTTTGTTGTTTAATTTTTATTTGGAAGTTTGATTTTTTTACTGTCTAGTTCTGATATTCCTAGGTTACTTTTATAGTCATTAGAGGTGGGCAATTTTTTTGTTGACACGATTCTTCGTCTTCTTCGCCGCTTTAGTAAAAGTCTCATATGGCAGCGTACGAGGCTCAGTTACATCAACCAGATTGGATAAGATCGTCTCTAGTAATCTGTAGGACGCGTAGATGGCGCTGCAACATGAATGTGACCCAGCTCCTGCATGCATTCTACTAGGTGCCTGGCTAAGATTAGCTTACTTTTAGTTTTCAAATGCATACATTGTCTAGTACATGTACCCATTCTAATAATGTTGAAGTCTAATACCTCTGTCCCACTATGCTTAGCGCACAGTTTCTCAATATAAGCGTTGACTAGTGCGTCTCCATATTTATTGGATAGTCAGTGGGGAGGTCGTGTTGGTGGGGCAGAGTCGAGACAATCAACTTAGTATTTTTCAGCTTGGCAGTGATACAGTGATATTGTTAGTAATTATCTGATGTAATCAATATAATATTATTCAAGCAAGTCTTAAAACTTATTAAAAATAATCAATAGTTTTCATCCAATTAAGGTTTTCTTGTACATACTTAAAAATTTGTTTTATTTAATTTATTGTATATCTGTTTTAATTTTATTTGTGGATTTAGTAGAATAAATAATCGTGGATTACTTGATTGTGACTTAAAACTGACACTACTCAAATTTTTACTGTGGTCAAGACAATATCTTGCAAATGGTTTGCCTTTGTCTTTGTTAAACCATTGCACTGTCATGCAAGTTCATAAGTGGTTAGGCGTTTAAACAATACATTGTTCGTAGTAAAATATATTTATTTATTTGTGTTACCTCTTGCAACCTCAATTCATTTTTTGAATAAAATAATTTGTAACACAGTTTTAGATACCGAAGATTTAAAGCTTTTATATTTTTATTTAAATTAATCGTATCAAAACTCCAACTATTTTTTTTATTATACGTCCCATTTTTTCTTTTTTATATGCACCGAATTTCCGCTCACATAGCTACTTGAAAACATGTGCTGTAGATCTCTTTATTACCAGCAGCAATGAATGTAACTCCTAATATTGATGCAATCATCAGGATGTTTACCAAAAAATACAAACCAATCACAATATGAGACAAACGTGTAGGATAATGAACAACTGCGACTCTCTGCGCCACCACGTCACTACGGGAATTGATCACAAAGTCATTTCGTAACAGTGCAGGCGGCTATATACCTTCTCGTCTACTAACAAAAGGACCACATCTGAATGATTCCATGAGTGATTTGAATTCAGCATAATGTCTGTCAACTTATAGGGTTGGCTGCTTTATTAAAAATATCATAGCGTTGATATTATTCGTAGTATAATAGTATTAAATAATAGAAAACGTCCGCTTACTGTTGTAAAAATAAAAAACATTCTTTAAATACAACATTATTGGCCGAAATTTAAAAACATTTACCAAGCAAAAAAAAAAAAAAATACTTTCAGTGTAAATATTGGTTCATGTATACATACACAGTTTAAATTTACATTAAAATAAATTTCAAATAATCACAGGCAGAATTATTTTTAACTTACCTAATACATTATTGGTTATTCTAATTACTTTTCATTTAAATTTTAATAGAAACTTGTAGGTATACTTGTATCACCAATATGTACTATAAAATAGAACTAATTTTCAATTGATTCGAATTACTAAATTTAAAACATGGTGAACACTCGGTCAAGAATATATGATGTCGCACCTAAATATTCCGTAATTATTATAACCATATTAAACGGGTACACCAGTATACTCTTTGTTGGTACTTTTGTTACTTAAAATATGTTAAACATTTAACTTAGAATTTTAAACATCTGAATCAGACATAAAAAACAAGTATTAAATTTTTTTTTTAATTTGTTCACAAGCTAAGAAATATTTTAATATTTAATTGGTTTTTTGTTAAAAACGTTTTGAATATATTACACAGATTTAATTAGCAATAATCTTAACGTTAATGTATACCGTACTCACCGATGTCTTTTTACGAAGAGGTTGCAGACAATCATTCTTGGATCCAAAAATTTTATAAAACTAAAATAAAAATAAAAATTATCTTTACAACAACGCTAACAATAAAGATGAAAATTTTCCAGCAAAGGCTAATTATTTTCTTCATGTTCTGTGATTATTTTTTAATTTTATTGTTTATTCTTCTTTTTATACATTTACATGATGTTTCGTTATATATTTTATTTACTCTTTTTAAAACATATATTACACCAACAACCATAAACATTTCAGTCCATGACTTTAGAGTTCTTGCACAAGTATTTCCATAGTAGTAACCTATGATGGAGTTCTTTTATTACAAGCTATATAATTCCTAAGTTATAAATATACTTATATTTATTCTGTAACTATAAGAATTTATTATTTGGCTAATTTATTATTGGTGACGCTGTGTTGAATCTTAAATGATAACAATAATACTCTAATAGTTGTATTGTACTGTGAAATGGTAAAAATATATTTTTATATGAAAATTTACAAAAAAGTACTAATTGGATTACCTATCAACAGTATTTACGGTGGAACTGAAAACCAATTCAAAGAGAAAAGTTTTGTTATTAAATTAGTTTCTAGCTTTGAAACGCTTCGTCAATAATAGAGTGACCATAATATATTTTTAATATAATGCTTTAATAGTATGATCTATATTGATCGTACGAGTTAAAAATAAACTAACTTCAAATTGTAACTTATATTTCAAACGTTTTGGTATTACAGATATTATTATAACTAAATCTTATTTGTTTCGCTTTTAAAAGAAGGAAATAAAAAAGCTATCATTTGCCGTCTAAGTATTCTAGCAGACCAGATACAAAATTTGCATGAATGATGAGCGTAAGTAAAGTCATGACCAGAATAAAAATGTTATTTATGTTGATCTGTTTGCTGTATATATTTACGTCTGTCCCAGATGTATCGAGAAAAAAGCCTACTAATAAACTTTAAATTATTAATTAAGTTTCATTTTTGTATGAGGAACATCGGTTTTTATGATGATGTATTTTATGTCACTCAAAGGAATCTGGCTTGGCCTTAACACACATATCTACACTGATCTCATAGGCAAATATGATATGAAAACAATAAAACAGCAAATAAATAAATTACTTCTCAAACTGAGAGTAATCGTATTCAATTTTAAAAGTCTACATAGTAACTAAGTAGTAAGTATCCCAACGTACACTACATTATAATTTGTTGAACTCATGTGAAAAGTATTTTGAACTAAACATATGTAGGAAATCAAAAAGAAAATTGTGAATTCTTCATGTAGCATTTTATTTCGAGAAATATGTTATCTATATTTTTAACATTTTCTAACTAGAAATTTTAGAGATAATATATAATAATCCATGTCCATCCTACGCAGTTTCAATGAATCAAACGAATCAGTACGTTGGCACATTGTCTCTTTTGTTTCATGGTTGTGGGGGGAGGGAGTTTAAATTTCATTAACGTAAGATTGTCTGGCTTACTGCGCAGGAGATCTCAAGAATGTAACCTATAGATGTAAACTATAGATTTGAAATTTCCAATTTAATTTTAATAAAGTCTATTGCGTCCCACTTACCTAGTCTCATACAAGTAACCAGTGTTAATATAATATTATGTTAATTACTAATTTATGTGGATCCTTAGCATCTGCAATAAAAATACCTCACCATACTTTAAATAACTATTTAAACTAAATAAAATGAGTATCGGGTTATAACGAGGGTTATCACTTACTGATAGAGGATTGCACTTTATACTTTTTATAAAAAAATAAATACAGTTTTTCCCGGTTTTGTACGGGGTAAGTGATACATATGCACCGATGTTTAAATAACTGGAATTTTGCTATGTAAAGTTATTAAGCATTTAAGCATAAAAACAGGTAGACTAATACACCGACTGCCCAATGACGTATTGACAAAACAATTCAATAATGTTCTTCGTAAATAAATAGGGACCAAGTCTCTGGGAAATGTGTATCAAGAGTTACGGCAGGAACTATCAGATCTACTGTCACTTAAAATTTTGCCCAAAAAATACTAGGTCTCTTCATCAAACCAAGAGTGAGCTATGTACCGTGTTTCAAGTCTCTACACCATTCTATCAAGAATAATAATGCACAGACTGACCGATAGACGAGGTACCCTTTGATCTGATTTTACTAAAATCAATATCGCTCATTATGGAACAAAGTAGAAATAATTTACCAATTTTTAGGTCCTTAAAATATTTCTATCTACGTTATGGCTAAATAGGCGACAGTTGGGGCGACAACGATTGCAAAATTTGCGATTGCTTTGTAAATTATTAAAAATGTATATGTTAAATCGGTAAAACTTTGCTATAGAATAAACAAAGTATCAGCTTTACAAACAAGTTAAGAACCGATTGTCGTAAGCATTTCACATTCTTATGCTAATATAAAAAACATTAAGTATAGTTCTACTGCTTCAATGCGAGTAGATATGAATATGCCGGTTCTAGACCACTTTTGGGACAGACAGAAAATCAACTAAAAAAATTTGATTCGATCAGGGTAAAAGATCTTGACACAATAATTCAAAAGATCTATAAGGAGTTATAGTGGTAAATGAACTGGAAATATTGGCTTTTTCGTCTTTTCAAATTAAATATTAGTTCTTATTTAACATATCTGCCAAATAATATGCATAAGAATCAGATAATATATATATATATATATATATATATATATATATATATATATATATATATATATATATATATATATATATATATATATTTGTATATACATAGGTGTGTGTGTGTGTAAATGTAATACTTTATATAAATATATAATATAAAATAAAAATCATCAAACTGTAGATTGAGGAAATGGCGATGACGGATTGGTCTAATAGTAAGTCAAAGATTTGAGTTATAAGTTCAGTTTAAACCCTATCTGCGACCGTGGATTTTTATATCAATAAAATCTTAAATTTTATCGAATATTCTCTTTATTCTGTTTGGCAATAAATGAACAATAAAAACGGGCACGATAAGATTTAATATGAATCGTTTTCTTCTAAAAAAAGTTTTTTTTATCAAGGGACAGGATATAACAGATTCAGAATTTTCATGTATTTAAGGTTTATGTACGATATTTTTTTTTGTTTTAGTACTAGAATGTACACCTAAAAATCGACTAGATCCCACTGATAAATTAATGTTTTTAATTAATGGTTGCCATTTGAACTTGTAACCGATTCCTTTATCCCAAAAATGTAACGAGTATTTACAAGGCGCTGACTTCCATCTTAAACGTAGACAGCCTTGCTCTCCCATAAAATGTCTTAAAAGCAGTTACAGGTAAAATAGCTATTACGTTTCAAATCATTTTATCAGAAAGCTTTTTCCGAGACTGTCTAGAATGGTGTTCAAGTTCTCGGAAACAGAAACTTTATGCTTACTGGCAGACAATTATTTTACTTAGTTCCTTCACTTTTTGTCTAGTAAAATATTACATGATTAAAGAGTAATTTTGATATGGAACAACTGGGAATTTAATTTATAAGTTAGATTATCTATCAATCTTATCAAGTGGAGCAAAATAGATGTAAGGCGCAGACATGAATGATGTTTTAATTTGTTTATAATTCTTCCTGTTTAAATTTATGTACATACATGGAAGTTAGTGAGGTTATTTATAATTTGGGTCATATTTGATAGGAGTTAGAAAATCCTATCGACGAGGAACTATACTAGAACACTTTTTTTATTTCGGTAATTGTAATGGGAAATATTTTATTGGTATGCGTTTACATTTAAAATAGTTTGCTTTAATTTATCTCCCATACATTTGAAACAAGTATCACAAGAATTATCAAAAGAAAATTGTAATGAGTTGCTGTGTCGCGCTAACACCACACCGGAGAGCTTATAACAAAGGCATTTCGACATCGAGCAGGCGATAGTTTGTTATAGACCTTTTTGTCTCGTAACAAATCCACTCATATGAAAGACCAAGCCAGAAGTTATAACGCAGCATTAACCAATACAAATAAAATGTCTTATATGCAAATTTACACTGAGGTAGGTTTAGGTTTCAATATTACATCCTCTTATTGCATTTAGATACTTTTTACGGGCTTAAAATATACTATACAAATTTAAAACTTATATTGTTCTATTATAGATTAAGTAAATATTGCAAAACGTTCAAGACCGTTCTTTTCGTATGATTTTTATAAAAAATGTAAAAAATTATGAAAATTAATTTTTAGTTGTACTTTAATGGTGTGCAACATAATTTACTATAATATAAAAGCAGTACTTTTTTTGTTTATATAGTATGTTATTTAGGATGGAAAGTATAAAAGGATAACAGAATTTGGAAAAGTATAACAAATTGTGTAACATAATTATAACGATGGCAAATGTCTTAAATCGTGTTATCATTACAAATTACAAAACAGCAGTTGTAATTACAGCCTTATTCTTGACTAAAGAAAGGAATATGTGTGACTTTAAACTAAATTTTACGGCTTCAGAGGTACGTAGCAGTTTAAAAATCTCCACAGTTATACTAGACCTGCGCTGTGGCCAAAGCAGGAATTTATTCAATCGTCTACCATGTGGTTACAAGAAATCACAATACTCGTACTTTTATACTAATTTATTTCAACACAGTTTATGACATAAAAGTGGATTTTTTTTACGGATGGTAACTTAAATTTTAAGATTATAAAACACAATACCACATTTTAAAGTGTGATGTCAATTTTTTACTTAATTTATAAGTCGCTTGATTCAACTACAGCTAATGCTGCTTACATCGTCACTGTCGTAGCCTGCCCACTTGCCCATTACGTCTAGTTTAACCCAAGACAAAATATGCGTCGTCTTAAGATAAGCATTGCACGTCAAAACTTATTAATGAAGTGAAGATGTTCTTATAGTCCCAAATGTATCAATTGCTCTATTAGTTATTTGTAATCAGTACATTTTTGTTTAGCGTAACTATAATAGATAAAAAACTAATCAATATTAAAGATAAATAAACTAAAGTATTGAACACTAATTGAAGTAATCGATAAATTATAAAACCAAACAGGTAGATTGCTAGGAGAGGTTAACAACAGCATTAAAGAATATATACGATATCAGTAGCAATGCCATTGTATCAACCTAATCGCGATTCAGGCCAGTCATAGGGGGCGGACGTCTTGATAGGATCTTCATGACAAACATGTGGTTAATTGTTGTCGTGTTGGGTTAATATCTGTCACTCCTAAAATAAAGCTACTATTTGAAGGGATTCCATGTATCTATCGTACACTAACGATGTACAAAATTGAAATCGAGACAGTTATTTCGATAAGGGAGCGACTGCTACCGGAATAGGGCATATCGTGAAGACCTACAACGCGACACTTACAACTTTATATATTGTAAGTAACTCATTCATTATGTAAGTTACATGTAAAAACAAGAATACGAAGCAGGACAACATTATATTTAATCTTAATGAATTTCTTAAACAACCATAATGCAGCTTCCAGGATATTCGGGATGGCCAAGCGTGACTCTTGTCAAAATCACATGAGAAGAAATAAAAAAACACCATCTCAGTTACATCTACCTGGAAAAAGTGAAAACTATCCATGAATATTTTTCTTCCTGTCAAAGCGAAAAGGGCAACAATATATTAATGTTTAGGCTAAGAATATACCATGTCTTTAATGCCGTTCTGTCTCTCGCGACGGTAGCTCTTTCTGCTGAGCTAGATCATCGCAGCCTTAAAGAGCCCCACCCATTTCAAAACTTATCACCAGCAGTTAAATAAATTCAAGGGGTAGGGATGTACCGATGATCGAGATTTATCGGGTTTTACATATTGATATATTGTTATTCGCTGTTCGTATAAAGATTATACTGCCACAAGAGAACCCTCCTTTGAATGGTGGGATGCAAAAAAATAAAGTTTGTTTTAAGTAATAATGATTAATTTTGATTTCCACAACTTTAAGTTTGAGCATGACATTGCGTTTGTCAATGTAAATGTTAGTCATGGTCATTCTCCTTCAACAAGATTTGTTTCCACGTAAACGAAACAAGAAAATGCAGGAAACTGCGTACATATAGCTTTGATATTTAACTCAGTTTTTATATTGGCCACCCTGATCTCCCATTTAATTATATGTGATTTATTTCTTTGGGGTTACTCAAAGGAACAAGTTTGTACTCATAGCTCCAATACTGATGAAGAATAAAAACAATAAATTAAAGGGGAACGTCTCCGGAGACCGTTTAATTTCATTGTAAAAGCTTAAGATTCATTTCTTAAGCGCTGCTATCAGTGTCTTGCTGTGGATGCATTACAGTTATAATAATTGTGGATTTGTTTACTGTTTTTAAATTATAGGTTTCAAAATGCTACCATTTTGTATCAACAATTTCTAAACAGCTGCAACTTTTAGAGTATACTTTTAGAAACCTATTTAATGAATTGTGTAGAGTTTGAAAATGTTTGGTGTATACATAGGCAAGTAATACAAAATCAAACGTTAAAACCTCTTCGTAGGTCACCCGGTTTAACTTGCCTATGTAAATTTATGTCGCCAAACTAATTAAAAGGGCCATAATTTTTTTTTTAGTTTTTTAGGCTACTCGCCGAAATAATTTATGTCGCTGTGTTGTATTTAGGTAAACATAGGATGACAGTAATGTGTTTACACGTTCCAGTCCTGTCCACACCATATAGTGACAAACGTGAACAGGACCACATCGCTCTGTATATTAATTTACATGTCAGCACAGTGTGAATGTGTCATTACCTTTGTCAGTACCTTATGTGAAATATATTAACTGTATATAATTTGTATATATTTCATCATAAACTACACTGCGTTTACATTACATCACATGGTTTTTATCGTAAAACATTATCATTTATATTAAATGCGTATATTGACCCATGAGAAATGTGATTTTAACACAAAAACACTACTACTTATTAATTTTATAATTTACTAGTGATATTTATGTGTTTCTATAAATATACAAGCAGGAATGGTATTTTTCTTACTGTATAAACAATGTGTGATATGGCAACAGTCGTCTGATGGCATGGATCGGTGATGGCCGGGTTACGTGGTAGGCCTATTCATGAAATTCAATATATGGGAAATGCCACACTCGGCCTAATTGGTAAAACGGGGTGTGTTTATTTTTGATGCACGTGACCCTCAACGTTGATACAATAAAAATCCTAAAGGCATGTGAGGAATACATTTTTTTATAACTCATAGCACCTGATGTGTATAAAGATAATGCATGATCTTGGTAGTAAAAATATGAATAAATATATATTACGGCTGAGTTGGATTTTGTGGCAATTGAAATAGGGCGATTCTAATTTCGGTAAATCATAACGTATCCCGGTGTGTACACTTGTTCAATATCAATATAAAATATTTAGTAGGGCTGGCATGTACTAAATAAATTTATAAATGTCATATGCATTTCAAAAGATATTATTAACCTTGGAGCATCATAATAGCAACGTTGCGTCATTTTAAATTGAAATAGTTGCTGTATTAAAAAGAAATGGTTGACAGAACACCTAATAAACTAGCCCGCGATGTATGTAATATTAGTGTTTGTACTTAGTTTCAATCTGTTTGTGTTATTTTGGGACTTTAAAGTTTTTTTACCCGCATTTAAAAAAATGATTTATTATTTACAAACTCTCCAAAGAACTTAATCATAAGCATGAAAATACTTAGTTTATTAATTACTAATACGTAGTAGTTTCAGCAAGTTTTTAGCTGCAATAGTGTAATGTAAAAAAATTTTATAAACAAATTTAATGTGTTGTGTGTGTTATGTAACATTATGAACAAATTAATGCTGATTAAGTTATTGGTTGGATAGTCCACTCGCTTCGTTAAAACAGCTTTTTATACATATTTAAAATATAATACAGCTCTTTTCTTAATAGTTAGAGAAACGCTTTATGCATTAAATATATATGCAATTTCTTCTAACTTATGTTATCTTATGTAATATCTTATACCTATATATATATAAGAATATAAGAATTTTAACCAGAGTGGTCCAATTACAAAGGAGTATGCATTATGGAGCTTTAGAGGATTTAAGAATAACATTGGAATAAACATATATTTTAGATAGAGTTGTTCTGAGGGATGGATCCAAAGGGAAAAAGATGATGGCATATCACTAAAATTGTCCTAGCTACATGTAGGATGATACTGCCAGGTCTGTCAGGGCCTCAAGGGAATTGATCAAGGTCCATAGAAAGATAAGGAATTTTCAACTAACTTTCTCGCATTACTATAACAGCCAACAACATCGAGGTGAGACACAAATTTGTTGGGATCTATCTGATTATCCTACATAAGACAAATTTCAAAACGGTATTATTATTGCAAACTACTTAAAAAAGGGCATCGGGACCCAGCAAGGTGCTAATACAGCCAACGAGAAAACGAAAGGTGTGTTGAGATACAGCTTATGGTCCTACTGAGACAAGACCAAGAACGGCACTACAATACTTACACGAATTATGCAAGGGAGCGTTCAGTATCTACGCACCTTGGTAAAGAGAAATTTAGACCACTTTGGCTACTTCATAACGTGGTGAGTTCCAAGGCGGTACTACTAGGCGGTGAAAGTAAGTGTGAAAAGACCTTTTTACATGATAAGTTCCACCAATGAGAAACGGCCGTTAAATTGGATGATAAAGGCAAGGGCCAGTAAATAATTTCATAGATTTCCTCTGCACCAAGAATATAAATTCCGAAATAAACTATTATAATGAAGCATCTATATGTACAATAGTTTAAATATACCTCCTTAACATTTTGATCTGTTTTCAGTTAACTTAATATAGATTATTTAACAATATTTACGCGCTATTACCTAAACAATTACACAATAATTGGTCTCAAAATACATTTTTAACTCGTATATTAATTTTTTCTTCTTCTTACTTTCATGCCTATAAATCTCCTTTTTAAGTTGTTAAAACATTCCATTGCGCACGTACAATGATAAGTTATCACACTGAGGAGTTCAAGTTAATGGTGCAAGACGTGTTAATAAGTGCACTGTTGGAGGATAACCAACTAGGTCTCGGAGTTTCCAGCACTTTACTATAACGGAAGTGTACTCTGCCAGAGGCTAAGTGAGCCAAAACGCCCAACAAACATAACATTACATACTTTTCTTTGAGCTGTCCGACCTTATTATGTTTGTTTTTCTAGATAATGTAATTTTAGCTTCACTTATGTGTATAGTAGTACTCTTATACACATGTATGTATAGCCTGAATATTGACTTGTTTCCAGAATAAATTTTAAACTAAAAAGTAATTAATTTATATAAGTATATGTATAAAAATATGTTATTACTTGATATAGGTCAGTCAGTGTGCTTTTATTATGTTAGGGAGTTTTGTTAAAATTTTCATAGTATGAAGCTTGTATATGAATACAAGTGTTAGTTAGTAGTATTTTTTAAGTAAATATACATTTAAATGTAAAATAAATATAATGTTTATCTCCTTGGTATTAACGCAACTGTAACTGTGCAATCATTATAATCATATATATGACTATACAAATTTATTCATATAATGCATGAAACACATTCGTTATTCAGATGAGGTGTAAACACGAGAATAAATCCCACCTGTTCATCGTTATCTACTCCACACAAATGTTAATATATAACATTTTCAAAAGTATTGAATGGAATTTATGCTTGTAATAGATAAAAAATTATCTAACTGTATGATGACACATACTATATAAATATTTATAAATTAATTCATTTCACGTTTTGTAACTATTTAAATAATTATGACTCGAAGATTCTTTACACACAGCCTTCATTTTATTTAGTCTCTGAAAATTTCTAAAGGTACTCATATTGAATAATTAATAATTGTTTATTGTGACAACAATACATTACTCTGTCATTGGGTATTGTTCACAGGACATATCTCGAGTCGTCAAAAATACGATCCTTAGTTTAATACGTTTTCCTAAAATTTTACAAATTAAGCTTTGCTTATTGATTTAAAATGGTCTAGTTTCTTTCATAGTTGGACTCTTAATATTGAGGTAACTATTTACTTATTTCTTAGTAGTCCTTCACTCTGGCATCTACATTTTCTTCAATTCTATACATTTATACTTTACATTTATTGATTTGTTGGATTTACTATACATTATGATTGGTATAGATTTAAAATTAAATTTTAATTTGTTACAATTTACGTTCCTACATACAATAAAAGTTTAAAAACTTATATAAATAAATAAATATGCGTGTGCGTGTGTGTATGTGTTTTTATAAAAGAACAAAAATAATTTTTTAATTTGCTATATTTTGGATTAATAATAGCTAAGGAAGTATTTAATATTAATGAACTTATTTCGAATAAAAACATAATAAATATGAACTAAGGAAAACATAATTAAACATAGTAAATTACATTTAACAATGTCCAACTGACTTTAAATGTTTTATGTAAATAATTTGTATAATATTAATAAATTAAAAATCGATCATTCTAAATAATTTAAGGATGGAATGATACTAATCCTTACTTTCTAACTACTAATTTAGCAAACACTTTCAAATTATTAGTAAAATTATATAGCATTTTGTTCCAATGGATGCATTCTTCAAAAATAAGTGATAAAGATTCCTCTACCTGCTTTAGTTTTAATTTGTTATAATTTTTATCAGATAATAGTGGTACTTAAAATCAATGATTCTGAATTTCTTATACGTTAAAACATGTCACTATATCCAATTTGGTCTTTATTGTAATCAAGGAAGCTATTCCAAATCTATTCTTGGTGTAAACCTATCCGCAAAACACAGTTAAGTTACGAAAAGCTTTCCTGTATATTATTTTTTATTTATCATATCAGGTCTCCAATAATTTTTCAAATAGATCTTATTATCGTTTGCTGTGCAATAAATTATCGCGCACATAGCTACTCCAAAACATAAAATGCAGCACTCTGTATTACCGGCAGTAATAAATGTAACCCCGTCCAATTGATTCAATAACAGAAATCTGCTCCAAAATTCAAACCAATCACAATATCAAACAGAAATGAAGGATAATGAAGCACAGCGCATCGCCGCGCCACCACCTCACTACGGGAATTGATCACAAAGCCATTTTGGCACAGTGCAGGCGGCTATATACCTTCTCCTCTCCTGACAAAAGGACTGCATTTGAATGATTTCACGAGTGGTTTGAATTCAGGAAATTGTCTGTCAACTTCCACGGTTTGATTGATTGATAACAAAACCGTCATGCCGGTTAGATCGTATGCAGTATAATAATATACAATAATTGCAGCTTCCCACTGTTTAAATTGTGTGATAGAATAAGAAAGCATTACAATTTATGTATAACATTGTATATTGGACCAACATGTGAAATATGTACCAAATTGTTATAAAAATAATGATCTGCTGTTTCTCTCTCTCTCTCTCTCTCTCTCTCTCTCTGGAAAAAAAAGGAAAAAAAAGACAGACATATGACAAGCTAAGCAATATAAGAATGTACTTAATATAAAATCAATAGTTAAAAAAAAAAACAATTCAAGGGAATTGGTAATGTTAAGACATCAATGGACACACAGCAACAAAATTGAAAAAAAAATATAACACGAATTATGTAAATCATTGGTTTTTAGATATTCTTAAGCCACATATCTATGAAATCTATTTTTAAAGTATACTATCTTTTTCTATCGCAAAAACTTTATATACACTGTTAAATAACAAGATGAGTTTGGTTTTATTGTAGTTTAAAAGCTTCCAAATGTTGTACTCTAATTATTGCACGACAGTCTTTAGTAAGTTCTTTTACGCTTAGTAATGGCAAATTTTACGGTAATTTTGCAGATATTTGTGGGTGCTGGTGTGAAGCAATTATGTGATTTTATATTTCATAAATGATAATGTCATAGCTATGAACATACCTTAAATACTTAAAAAAACTTTAAGGGTCATTTGGAGAACGCTATTTAATTTCGGATATATTTGAAGTCAAACTTCACAGAGAGAATATATCATCACAAAGACTAGTTTTTATTATAGGGTTGTATATTAAAAAAGAACGGTCTATTCATATGTTAGATAGCTCATACTCTCGTAATGTACTTAGTAAATGGTAGGACTTGGGCTGGAAGTCAACTGAGCGAGATTTGATAACTGTAAATTTGGAATTTAACCAGGAAATACAATTGGAGTTCCTCGAAAAATTACATTTATAAAGTGTATTTATGGACATGCATAGGTTATTTGTAATTTGTAATATATAATATGTTTGTATTGTTTATAATTTAATATTTTATTACTGCTTGTAAAATAATAAATTACATACTCTATGCAGTATATTGTTGTGTAAGTACGTACCAGGCATGTTACACATTGGTATGATTAGTTTACCATGCTTTTAAAGTACTTCATATAGTCTTATATTATTGTTAGCTTTATAGTTATCTGTAAAATACGGGTTTCAAATTGTTTCCAAAAAACTTACGTTGCCTTCTACGTAAATTGGTATTTAAATGTGTTAAATTAGAATTAGCTCCATAAAAATAATGTAAATGATTAATCGAGAAAACAAATTATTTGCTGTTATATCGTTTTTGTTGTTGACCATATAAAATATCATTTTTACTTTTTTCAGATGTGAATGTAGATTTCACTGCGTCACATTTTTCACTGCCGTTGCAGAGTTTCCATTCGGTCATTAGACACTTTCACTTTGCTAAAATTAATTAAAAGGTTGACGGAGTTTTACATAGACTCAATAGCCAAGTCAAGGAAAGGGTTGAACAAACTCTAAAGTTTTGTTCATGATTCATAATTTTAATACTTACTTACGTATAATTCTAAATACTAATATATTTATTATCTTACGTTCACTACTGTCAAATATATTCCAGCATATATATATTTTTGAAAAAAGCAAGAAATACAAAAGTAAATATAACGAGTTCAATTATATTAAAATTATTTTTGGTTAAATGAGATATTTGTAGCATATAATCTTTTGTTTTATAATAGTTATAGTATAATACATAATATATATTTATATGTTTGAAATAATATTAGAAAATAACGACGATTATTCGCAATCGGGCAGACTAAGCAAGGCAATGTTATTTTCAGGAAAGATGTAAGCGAGTAGGGAGACGAGAATGTAGGTCATGTCACAACATTACAATAGGTCACCACTCACCTCTGATGGTTTACTTTTTTATGGTCTATTCAAACCGTTGCTGAGCTGAGACCCCTTTACTCAAAGTTCACCCAAGTTTACATCTTACGATGTGATAAATGTTTATCCTGACTATAATGATTGGTATTACTTGATGTATATATATTTATATATATGTGACATAAAACTTTAATTTAAACATTTAGGTCACTGATAACCACAATATGGATTGGGTTTGGTAAAATTCCATAACCAAGGTAAATATAAAGCATTTTACCTATCCCTAATTAAAATAATTTACAAGAACTTGTTAGAAAATTCCAAACTTAATAATAAATCTAATTTAAATAATAGAATAGAAAATTAAAAGTATAACACTTACTATCTAATTTCCCATATTTTTGTTCCATTTTGATTACTAAATATTATGATTTATCTCACTATTAAAATGTTATATTAAAAATGAAACATCCAAGTCTTATTGTATTAATATTAATGAAAATTTAGTATATATTAGTTTGCACTAATAAATTGATTTTTCTAACCAAAACTATAATATATTGGGTTCCGAGGACAACATAATTAGTGTGTAGTTATAGGTAAAGAAAAAGTAACAGCTATGAATAGGGGAAACTAAAATAACACCATCTGAGGAATCGATCAATCTAATAGTGGTAATGAGTCAGGTTTAGAAGAAAATGAAGGAAACTGTGGCAGAAATACAGTTTAAGACAGAATTTAAGCGGGAAAGACGTGGGAACTATAATTTCAAACGCAGCCCATTCTGGAAAATTTTCATTACCGAGACTTAGACACCAAATAAAAAATGGGCTCTGGCCAAGATAAATAGCAAATCCACATCGTTTTCTATGGCTATTGTGGAAAAGTCTAGTTATCAACGTTAACCAATTGGTTTAGTGCCTAAGATATAATCGAACTCCACTAAAATTTGAAAAATTTTATGAAAAAAACGTTTTTAGGATGGACATTGCTGTTAGTAGCCCATCTAGCTGTTGTAGAATCTGAACATTTGTATATATTCAAAGGCGCAATTTTCCAGTCTAAGGGACGATGAACAATTATTCAATTTGTAAAACATCTAAAAGTACATTTTGATTTATTGAATGAATACTTTAATTTCGTATAATTCCTAAGATACTTTGAAAACGAAGTTATCTCCATTTATCAACTACAATTTACTTTAGGGTAGAAGAGGATACATTTTAAAGTTAAGATATAAGTTGCCATTCTTCAAAAATAAGTGATAAAGATTCCTCTACCTGCTTTAGTTTTAATTTGTTATGATTTTTATCAGATAATAGTGGTACTTAAAATCAATGATTCTGAATTTCTTATACGTTAAAACATGTCACTATATCCAATTTGGTCTTTATTGTAATCAAAGAAACTATTCCAAATCTATTCTTGGTGTAAACCAATCCGCAAAACACAGTTAAGTTACGAAAAGCTTTACTGTCTTCTATTTTTTTATTTATCATATCAGATCTCCAAGAATTTTTCAAATAGATCTTCATATATTATCGTTTGCTGGGCAATACATTTTCGCGCACATAGCTATTCCAACACATAAAATGCAGCACTCTGTATTACCGGCAGTAATAAATGTAACCCCGTCCTGTTGATTCAATAACAGAAATCTGCTCCGAAATTCAAACCAATCACAATATCAAACAGACATGAAGGATAATGAAGCACAGCGCATCGCCGCGCCACCACCTCACTACGGGAATTGATCACAAAGCCATTTCGGCACAGTGCAGGCGGCTATATACCTTCTGCTCTCCTGACAAAAGGACTGCATTTGAATGATTTCACGAGTGGTTTGAATTCAGGAAATTGTCTGTCAACTTCCACGGTTTGATTGATTGATAACAAAACCGTCATGCCGGTTAGATCGTATGCAGTATATTAATATACAATAATAGCAGCTTCCCACTGTTTTAATTGTGTGATAGAATAAGAAAGCATTACAATTTATGTATAACATTGTATATTGGACCAACATGAGAAATATGTACCAAATTGTTATAAAAATAATGATCTGCTGTTTCTCTCTCTCTCTCTCTCTCTCGCGAAGGAAAAGACAGACATATGATAAGCTAAGCAATATAAGAATGTACTTAATATAAAATCAATAATTTTTAAAAAACAATACAACGGAATTGGTAATGTTAAGACATCAATGGACACACAGCAACAAAATTGAAAAAAAATATAACACGAATTATGTAAATCATTGGTTTTTAGATATTCTTAAGCCACATATCTATGAAATCTATTTTTAAAGTATACTATCTTTTTATATCACAAAAACTTTATATACACTGTTAAATAACAAGATGAGTTTGGTTTTATTGTAGTTTAAATGCTTCCAAATGTTGTACTCTAATTATTGCACGACAGTCTTTAGTAACTCTTTTTACGCTTAGTAATGGCAAATTTTACGGTAATATTGCAGATATTTGTGGGTGCTGGTGTGAAGCAATTATGTGATTTTATATTTCATAAATGATAATGTCATAGCTATGAACATACCTTAAATACTTAAAAAAACTTTAAGGGTCATTTGGAGAAAGCTATTTAATTTCGGATATATTTGAAGTCAAACTTCACAGAGAGAATATATCATCACAAAGACTAGTTTTATAGGGTTGTATATTAAAAAAGAACGGTCTATTCATATGTTAGATAGCTCATACTCTCGTAATGTACTTAGTAAATGGTAGGACTTGGGCTGGAAGTCAACTGAGCGAGATTTGATAACTGTAAATTTGGAATTTAACCAGGAAATACAATTGGAGTTCCTCGAAAAATTACATTTATAAAGTGTATTTATGGACATGCATAGGTTATTTGTAATTTGTAATATATAATATGTTTGTATTGTTTATAATTTAATATTTTATTACTGCTTGTAAAATAATAAATTACATACTCTATGCAGTATATTGTTGTGTAAGTACGTACCAGGCATGTTACACATTGGTATGATTAGTTTACCATGCTTTTAAAGTACTTCATATAGTCTTATATTATTGTTAGCTTTATATTTATCTGTAAAATACGGGTTTCAAATTGTTTCCAAAAAACTTACGTTGCCTTCTACGTAAAGTGGTATTTAAATGTGTTAAATTAGAATTTGCTCCATAAAAATAATGTAAATGATTAATCGAGAAAACAAATTATTTGCTGTTATATCGTTTTTGTTGTTGACCATATAAAATATCATTTTTACTTTTTTCAGATGTGAATGTAGATTTCACTGCGTCACATTTTTCACTGCCGTTGCAGAGTTTCCATTCGGTCATTAGACACTTTCACTTTGCTAAAATTAATTAAAAGGTTGACGGAGTTTTACATAGACTCAATAGCCAAGTCAAGGAAAGGGTTGAACAAACTCTGAAGTTTTGTTCATGATTCATAATTTTAATACTTACTTACGTATAATTCTAAATACTAATATATTTATTATCTTACGTTCACTACAGTACTGTCAAATATATTCCAGCATATATATATATTTTTGAAAAAAGCAAGTAATACAAAAGTAAATATAACGAGTTCAATTATATTAAAATTATTTTTGGTTAAATAAGATATTTGTAGCATATAATCTTTTGTTTTATAATAGTTATAGTATAATACATAATATATATTTATATGTATGAAATAATATTAGAAAATAACGACGATTATTCGCAATCGGGCAGACTAAGCAAGGCAATGTTATATTCAGGAAAGATGTAAGCGAGTAGGGAGACGAGAATGTAGGTCATGTCAGAACATTACAATAGGTCACCACTCACCTCTGATGGTTTGCTTTTTTATGGTCTATTCAAACCGTTGCTGGGACCCCTTTACTCAAAGCTTACCCAAGTTTACATCTTACGATGTGATAAATGTTTATCATGACTTTAATGATTGGTATTACTTGATGTATATATATTTATATATGTGGCATAAAACTTTATTTTAAACATTTACGTCACTGATAACCACAATATGGATTGGGTTTGGTAAAATTCCATAACCAAGGTAAATATAAAGCGTTTTACCTATCCCTAATTAAAATAATTTACAAGAACTTGTTAGAAAAGTCCAAACCTAATAATAAATCTAATTTAAATAATAGAATAGAAAATTAAAAGTATAACACTTACTATCTAATTTCCCATATTTTCGTTCCATTTTGATTACTAAATATTATGATTTATATCACTATTAAAATGTTATATTAAAAATGGAACATCCAAGTCTTATTGTATTAATATTAATGAAAATTTAGTACATATTATTTTGCACTAATAAATTGATTTTTCTAACCAAAACTATAATATATTGGGTTCCGAGGACAACATAATTAGTGTGTAGTTATAGGTAAAGAAAAAGTAACAGCTATGAATAGGGGAAACCAAAACACCACCATCTGAGGAATCGATCAATCTAATACTAGTAATGAGTCAGGTTTAGAAGAAAATTAAGGAAACTGTGGCAGAAATACAGTTAAAGACAGAGTTTAAGCGGGAAAGACGTAGGAACAATAATTTCAAACGCAGCCCATTCTGGAAAAGTTTTATTACCGAGACTTAGAGACCAAATTAAAAATGCCCTCTGGCCAAGATAGATAGCAAATCCACATCCTTTTCTATGGCTATTGTGGAAAATTCTAGTTATCGACGTTAACCACTTGGTTTAGTGCCTAAGATATAATCGAACTCCACTAAAATTAGAATAATTTTATGAGAAAAACTTTTTTAGGATGGACATTGCTGTAGGCCATCTAGCTGTTGTAGAATCTGAACATTTGTATATCTTCAAAGGCGCAATTTTCTAGTGTAAGGGATGATGAACAATTATTCAACTTGTAAAACATCCAAAAGTACATTTTGATTTATTGAATGAATACTTTAATTTCGTATACTTCATAAGATAGTTTGAAAACGCCGTTATCTCCATTTATTAACTACAATTTAGTTTAGGGTAGAAGAGGATAAATTTTAAAGTTAAGATATTAAGTTGCCAGTTCCTATAAAACTGTCAATATCTTGTTTATACCCTATAATATATAGCTTGTGAAGAGGCTTTACTTTAGTTCTCTCAAAAATTACTATTACCAAAAATACTCTTACTCTCGCTAAATTTATTAACTTGAGATTAATTTTATTGTTTAATTTTTTGTTAATGGTTTAAATTTTATCATATAAAATAGCACACTCTAATATAACGTAAAGTGACCATAGGAATTATGCATTATACTCTATATAATGAATAAATATTTGATTTACTAACAATTTTTATTATACTTTTGAAGATCATACACCTTTTGCTACAAGTAGTGCCTGAATATTACATTTTCTAAGAGTATGCGAACAGGACAGCAGAACAGCACAGTTCATGTTTCAGATGAATACGATTGCCCTTATCTATTTAAATAATGGCTTGTATTGTTCGTAAAGAGTCAGTTGCTGAGCAACGATCTTGGAGTATTATGGTATAGAAAATTTTATACTTAGAGCAACAGACTAGTAGTAATATTCAGTACAGTTCTGCTTTATGGTACTAGGTTCAGACTATACAGAATGGTATTAGAATAAAATACTGTTCATTGTCTAAAATATTTTAAACTTTCTAGCGATTTTGAAGATCAGGTATTTGTTTTATAGAATCTACAGTCTATCAGAACAATCCATGAGTAATAGAGTTAAAAGTTTATATTTTTAATAATAAGCAATTAAACGTATATGAATGAACAATTTGGATATCTAGCGACTATAAAAAATTATATTATTTATTTAGGTGATATATACATATTTCATCTACAACAATAAAAAATAAGGAGTACATTTTATTTCAATTATAACGGTATTTCACTACAAGTATTTGCTAAGAAAAATTCTGACTGAAAAACGATGTTGTTGCATTTAGATCTAATATTTTCATGGAGGTCTAATGTATCCCGAATTTAATATCATACTTGTGATGAGGCTGTAAATGAGAGGTACGCAGGAAAATTGAAGTTAAGTTAACAAAAATGCATTTATATTTTACCAAATGATATTTATTCAATAATGTTTTGTTATATCCGTATAATATTTTTGCTGAATGCCTCGTGTGTATAAATTTTAATTAACGTGATATACAAATTGTTGGGTTAAATGGGTTTTAGGCAATGGATGTATTGTTTTTGGAAAAATTTAAAAACCGTGTTGAATGCATTATTCGGCATCATAATGTAGGTATATTTAATATATTTATAAGTACATTCAAGCATAATTCTTAATTTAGTAACATGCATTAAATTTTTAAAGTCCTTAAATATATACCATATCGCATTTATTTTGTCAGCTAAACAGATTTAGGTTAATGGCGTTAATTTATTTATACTCCTCTTAAAACATATTTAGTAATACCAATATACAGCAACTTAAAGTGCATTTAATTGATGCAATATTCCGTTTCAAAATGGTGGCAGTTAAAAAAGGTAGACCTAAAGAAGTTAAAACGAAATTGTATGTCTTATAATCACAGATAACTTCAGATTGGTAATATAAAGGAGTACGTCAATTTAGTTCAACTCTAATATAACAAAAGTTTTCTATGAATTTAACAACACTTAATCGTAAAACTAAATCCTTACAGTATTTACTCCCACTTGTCAATTTATCAAAAGCGTACAGTGAATAATATCTTGCAGACGTGAGGGTATTTTATAAAACAACGCTAAAAGCGCTTAAGTATAAAAAGTGCTCCGTTTTCCCCTGGCTCGATATATTGGCTTCCACAGGAAAATTAATATTGAGAGTAAATCGGTGTGATGAATATTGTTTACAATAAAATCACTTTTTACAGATAGCTTTGTATCCATACAAAAAGCTCTACTGGTGACTTTATAAGCGTTTTATATTTTATTCATATTTAGCAGTAATATTTTAAGTGCAGCATAAATTTAAAGCTTTTTAGTCGAAAAACTAACGCATCGGATGTTGAAGTAACGGTAATTTGTCGATACGCAACATATCTGTATCAGGACTTCTTTGTAAATGTTTTTCATTGGGTATAATATCGCGTAGCAAAATTCCCTCACAGACACATAGCTTATGGTACACTAATCTTAACAAGCTTTTCTGTTTTGTTTCCGTGTTATGAGTAATTTTTTTATATTACCTGATACCTGATGTCTTCTTCATTGACCAGCGTTTCTGGATTGAAAGCGTCACAATAAAATAAATAACTAACAAAATTTTACTATTTACTATAAACTACTATTTACACTATTTACAAATGCAAGTGGCGGCAAGGCTAGGCTATGTTGCACGCGTTCTCGAAAAAATCTCTGATTGAGTTGATCTCTGGTTGTTTGAGTATTCAAGTTAGTTTAAATAATACTGTTTTCAAAACAATCATTGACAATAAAATTAAGTGACAATACAAACGTATACGGAAATCCTAATCGGGGACTAATTACCACAAGTAAAACAAGAAGAATATAATTCCTTACATCTTGGTCTAAAATGGGCAATGGTTTTACCAATGCTAACTTCTAATCATATTTAAATACTATAATAAATTAAATCAACAGGGCATTATCAATGTTTACTTTCGTTAACCAAGTCCTTAACTTTGTGTACTTAACTTAAGATGTGGTCATTTTTAGAAGTAATTTCTTAGCTATATAATCCCAAATTTTTGGGAATGGTAACATTTTTAATAAAAGCCTAAAAGCGTTACATTTCATGTTAATGCTCTTTTGTATGCTCAATCAAACATAACCTTTAACTGTAATACCAATAGCTATCATTAAGTACATTTTTATATTTAAAAATGTGATAAAGATTCGAGTACTTTTTTAATTTATTTTAAATATTTTTTTATTAAATAAATACCAAGACCGTTGTAATCTTATTAGGACATTTTGGTTAAAAACTTTCTTACGCAATTTTAGGTGCATTAAACCTTGTAAATATCATAACTATAAATAATCTTTAAGTAGATATTTGATTATTTAACGTAAATATTAACTAACTTGGTTTCAATTTTGATCTTAACAAAAACTTATTTTAACTAAAATAACATCCTTATTGTGAATTTATTTAACGGTTAAAATAATTTAAAATTAAATAGTTTTATTTTTTTAATTTTTAAAATAAATAAAATTTGGACATAATAAATATTTTTTCTTAACTATATAAAAGCAATCAATATAAATAGTATGGAATACCTTTAAATATGCTTTTTCATAAAATTTGGACAATCAATAATGAATTGCTATACACAAATCTTATATTGTCCTTTTCGGTAATAATTTACTTGTATATAAGTATATAAATGGTTTAGTTATACCAAAAACATGTTCTTAAAAATTTATTGAGGAAAAGCAAGTTTAATTTATAATTTTATTTGTCAAATTTGATAGGAGTGAAAAAAGATTATATATAAATAGTGGGCAATACTAATTTTAAAATAAACTGTTATTTAATAGGGAAGGTTTAAATCACTGTATGTATATATAAACTCGTACATATACGAACATATTGTGATATTTCTGTAATTTTTCTTGTATGAATCCATTACATGATTGCCGTTAATCAATCACTTTACCAAAAGCAACGGCAAGTACTACAGGGATATTAGAACAGTCAACAGCCAACCCTAGGGACCATCGTACCCGTACATACGAATCGTGATGTGATGTTCAGGTAACTAAATATTGACTTTCCTATACAAACGTCTATACCTTCCATGTGTCCTGCATTAAATTCTATAACATTTCACGCATGCTCATTGTAAAATAATGTCTGTGAAAATAGCGTAATATTGTAATAGTGACCTGTATATAGATTTCACGTTTATGAAAGTTCTTTATTTTATCGACTTACATTGAAGCTATACATGAAGCAGTTAGCTAAATATTAACTTTGCTTTCCAGACATTTACAACTTCCATATAGTCTTAGTCGAACTTTGATATTACTGCAAGCCGTTTCATTCAAATTATTATCAACTTCAAGTAGTGTACAGCTTGTTATATTAAAGTAAATACCTGTAATTAAATCTCATACGTTTGACATTTCATTATTTGATCGACGTTGAATCTATATCTAAAGGAAGAGGAATATAAATATTGCAGAGAAACTAGAATATTAAACAACACATCAGAGGGACACTGGTGCATTTGGATGTAGGTTGTGTTGTGACTTCATTGTAGATTAATATTGACATCACTCTGCAAGCGTCTATACCTATCTGTATAGCTATCGAACGTAGAGAGTTTCATAAAATTTCGAATGCCAATGTAAAATATTAATAGGTGTATTAAAATGAAAATTTAATTTCAATTTTAACATATTGCTGGTGGCGTAAACTACAGTGACATTTGCAACTTTCAATGATGTACAGACATACTATAAATAACTTATAAACCCTCGTAACCTATAAAAGATATTTTATTACAGCTTGAGATGAGAAACAACAATATTAAAACATTTTATGTACCATAAATATGATCCAACCCATGTTTAATTAGTAATAACGGCAATAATAACACGATGAAACGTCCCTCCACAATTTGCTAGTTGTAAAAAAGGAATTGTTATTTAACGGAAAAACGTTTCAATCTTCTCAAGAAACCTAATATTGTAACAAAGAATTTCAACTTATATCTTTTTAATTTCATACAAAAACTATCATTTTATTAACTGTAAAAATATACTCAGTTTACTACTAATTAATATTTGTTGCGTGGTTACTATCATAGGACCTATGTATTTGTTACTTTTGCCGAAGAGAAATTAAGACTCCTTTATTTGACCAAAATTTCCCCTAACTAATAACGATTTAGGATTAGTAGGAGAAGAGATCCGCAAAACTTTTAACACTCTAGGTCGTCTAAAATTACAGTAACATGCGTATTGTCAGTAAACTTTGCACATACTTAGCCTTCACATTGTTTAATAACATATAAATAAGTTCTGATACACCTGAATATTTTTAAACAGATAACAATATCGATGCACAATCTTCACCATACTTATTAAAATTCTATTATGAATAGAAACGACAGTAAGAAAATAGTCTCTACATTCAAAGAGGATAGAAAAAAGGTAACTTTAAATTTTCAACTTGCAATATCTATCTTGTGATTTGTATTTTACAGTTACATTTAATAGAAACACATTGACGCGAAAAAAATCATCTCTGTGACATTCCTAGCAAAGGTAATGTGCAAATATTCCCTTACATCTCAGGTTGTAATTAAGTCCTGATACGCCGGGATATATTCCAAACAGATTGAGATATCGATTTAAAATATTCCCTAAACTTATTAAAATACCAAACCGATTTTAATAAGGCACGTATTTTGTAAAATACTCCCAAACGCAGTATCCATCATTTTGTTGATTTAAATTTTAATATTTTCTAAAATGTTTCTATATTTGTCCATCGTACGTGCCTATTTATAATCACTGGGTTATGATAATTTAAACGAAATTTGAGGGACATAAACTATTTATAGTTATATTAGACAAAGTTTTGATATAGTTTTGTTACAGATTTGTATAAAATGGGTTTCGGTTATATTAAATTCGAGTGTTTAAAACAGTACTTGTAATAAATCTTTTACTGATTACACTTTAATATATAATACACATAAAATTTTAGGTTTTGAAATATAAAAAGTAGTAATAATCTTAGTACAATAGCTTAATAATTTGAAATGTGTAGAAATAAAGGTAACTAGCAAAATGTATTACCAATTTACATTAAAGATACGAGTGCACTGTCTTCAGTGTGTTTAGTTAGAGCAATAACAACTTTAACTCTTAGCTATACACTATTTATATACTATATTTCTGATCAAACCCTTTCAAATTAACCATTCGTATGAAACAAAGTTCAAAACGGCTAATGAATGTAATAAAACAGTTTCGTATAATTACATTAATTGTGATTAGACAAAACGTTCGCTTAATTATATAAGAGCGTTGTGTACCCAGGACAAGTAGCTTTCGCAGGTTTGATCCATTTTCCTGTCTCTAATTAGCTTTACTTGTCTTATCTGAAGCCTAAGTGTTTAAATGTAAGTCTAACATTAAATTCCAAGAAAATTTGTTATTAATATTAAAATATATAAGATACAATGTTAAGTACGTGTTTGTCAGTTTAAAAAAATGCATTAATTTCAAATAATAAAACTTTTGTATCAGGGATACTTTCAATAAAATATGATTGGTTTTATGTTCATGAAAGTACATATGGCGCTTGTCAAGTAAACGTTAATGATCAACTAGAATGTTTGATAAATATTTACAATGAAAGTGATGCTTATAGATTTTGTGCTTGAAGAAAATCCCTTTATTTATTTTCAACACTCACGTCGAATTTATTCTTCAGCTGTCGATATCGTATACCATGGGTCTTTGTCTTTGACAGGGCTCCAACCCATGGTATTGGCTTATAACTTTGTATTAATGTTATTAATACGTTATTAATAAAATGTCGAATAACGATTCATGTCTGGGTGTGGTCGGTATAATCCCAAAGTACCGATGATTCTTTTCAGAAATATAGAGTTGATTATCTCCAGAAGGGGTCATTTCTGGATACTCTGTACCTTCTAGTTGTATCTAAATCGGGTACAGCAAAAACGATGAGTAATGTAAATCTGAACAAACGTATGCATCCCTAGGGTTGGAACGTCTCTAACCGCTAATGCCGAGGTATTAGGGTGTTACTTGATGAGCATTATAGGTGGAATAAATTTATGACAGGTCCCATTTAGTTTGAATATTTTCAAAAAAATGTATTGCTATTTTGGTTTTAAATTGTATATTTTTCTTTAATGCAATTCATTATTTAAAGTTTTCTGTCTACAATCATCTACAGTATGTATCGTTTTTTTATTGTTTTTACTTCAGGATACCTTATTAAGAGTGTTCGTCAAAACAATAACTGTCACTGTGTTGTATTTAGGTAAACATAGGATGACAGTAATGTGTTTCCACGCCCCAGTCCAGTCCACTCCATATAGTGACAAACGTGGACACGGCCACCTCGCTCTGTATATTAATTTACATGTCAGCTCAATGTGAGTGTATGGTCATTACATTTGTCAGGGCCGTATGTGAAATACATTAATTTGAAAACTTTTAAATATATTTCATTGAATGTTATCTAAACCTTGCATAACACTGTACTATGTTAGTCTTTTTAAAAATATGAAAATTGTATATTTTTATTGTGTATGTTTTCCCATTAGGTATGTTAGTATAGTTGGCAACATCACTGATATGAGCCAGGTGTATAATTTACGATATAAGTAAAGGCTTAAGGCAGTTCGTGAGGTAACATTTTTATATTTATTGTCAGTGGCCAAGTGCCTATTAAGATAAATAAAACCCTTAGAAATGCAATACTTTGAACATATTTTAAATCACACTAACAGTATCTGTAATGCATTAGATATTTATGTTCTCGAGAAAAATACTTGTGGCACAGACTACGCCAATGCAGTAAACTGTATTGGGAGCTGCTTCCTAGTTTTCCAATGTTTCTAAGTGTTGTTTATTTTTACACTATAGTCCTACATTGTTATCAATTTTATATTTTAAAACCCATTTTCCTCAATGTTGTTGGTGTATAAACCCAGAAAATTTCGTAATTACTATAAATATATTTATCAAATTACACTTTGCTATCACAAGCTTGTAGTTTGGAGATCCATAACCAACCTAAAACTATTTTAATAAGTAGAAAAAAATCTTAAGAACTTATGAAACAAATGCCATGAAATCCTGAGATAAAGCTATTTGGTAAAAAACAGCGTTCCCTAATTTTTGATTTTGTCTCAATGGTCTTTAATAACACATTCCATGAATTGTAAATATAATGCACATATTTCAGCAAAAATAAGTGGTATTAGGAATGCTGCGTGTGTTGTTAAATGTTAGGTATAACGCGCTAGATATACTGTAAATGTCCTGCTTCAATGATCGAGATATGAGGAATACTTTGATGATTAAAAGTTGTTGCCAATATCGTTTTGAAATTACTGTAAGAAAAATTCTGTGAAGCTACGGTTCAGGTCAGGTAGTTGTGATCTAATATGAAGAATGCAATTCTTTCATCTTTTGTTTCAAAATTTCTTTCGTTAGAAAGTTGGTAACAATGTAATCAGAAAGTTTTACTTTAGTGAAGAAATGAGGTGCCTAAATAAATTTCACGAAAGTTATAATATCGGTTGAGTTACTTTACTGCCTGGTCAGAATCATCTCGGATTTTCAATTCTGTGTACGTTTTGCCATCAGTTAATATTTCGCTGTGTAACTTAAATTGATTTTAAAAAAGCATCGTTAAATAATAAAATATTAAAAAGATTTTCAATTAATACTATTATCATTAACCATTTTCAAAATATAAGTACTATTTTTTAGTTCTGTGATATTCATTATACAGTAACAGTATAATCATTACATTTCCATAATCACTAAACAATAGGATCATTACAAAGTCGATATTTGTAATGCATGAACCACATGGATGAATTTTAAACACCATATAAATCCATCTTTATTGTTATATAATTAAATATAATTCATCCAAATATAATTATATATTTATATATATATATATTATATAATATAAAATTCCGTTGTAGGATGACATATTCTATCATTACATATTATCATTGTATCTAAAGTGTACCTGTATGATGGTTTTTTATGATACAGCTCACCGTTTTAGATATAAGTTAAATTGATGAATTATAACCACTGGTGAAATCTATCAACAAATAATAACCTATAAAACACATATGTAAACAAAGTATACATAACATTTGTACAGGTCCAGCTGACATTATTGTTTTTTTAATAATTTTTGTTTTAAGCAGATTATTCTAAGTATGAATGATACTAATGATATTTTTAAATATATCTTAAATGTTTGTGTTTTAACTTACTCTACTTGCTTTAATTGCAATCTTGTGGATTATTTAAAATGAATAATAGAGACATTTGGTGAAAAAAAACTGTTTAATTTTGTCTCACTTCTGTCCAACAAAATGTTTTGTCAATATTTTGTCTATGCCTTGAAGGGCCTAAATCAAACTTATGCTGTGTTATTAGAATTCTTAAATGAATGAGCTAAACGTATTTTTATGTTTAGATTTAGTATTCTAAGCCTATTATTATCATAAAATTAATTATTAATACAGTTTAACGTTGAAAACCAAATAATTATTCTATTCCCTATTTATACAAAATATTATCATTTGGGGTATCATTATATCTCTCCAATTTTAGTTTTTTTGTTCAATAGAATTTCCTTCATATAGCTACTCCTTAAAATTTACTGCATACATTTTTTACCCCTTTGTGTAATGAATACCCTACCTCTGTTGATGCAATCACCGGAATCTATACCCAAAATACAAACCAATCACAATATGAAAGATAGATGAAGTATAATGAACCACAGCCCAGTGCAGTACCGTCATCTCACAACGTAAATTTATCAAAAAGCCATTTCTACACAGTGTAGGCGGCTATAGACCTTTAGGCTATAGGCTATGTGGACCTTTTGTCACAAAACAAAAGGACCACATTTCATTGATTCCACTATCAATACTAAAAGGCTATTTAAACATTCGTACCACATAGGTTTTTTAGAAAGAGCCGATTTAATGCAAATGTTGATTTCAGCTTCATATCACCTTCCGTTTATTGCAAACTCCTGGATTCTGGAGTCTGCATCCATCTGGACATGCTATCAGCTCACTTCTTCGAGACTGACTTACAGTAATTCACAACCTAAATACTCCTGTCATATTACAGTAGTAAATCAAGTATCCAGTATTTAAATCCATTGCAGGATGTGTAATAATTTCAGGTTCATTTACTTTGAACAAATCATATATCCCTAGAAGATTCTAATAAGTTAACTGAATAAAAGCTATAGCGAGGCAATATTTCATCCAAAATAGGACTTAATAGGGTTGTATGATACAAGAATAAAAGCCTGATGATATGTTTGACAGCTCATATTCTCGTAATGTACTAGATAAATAGCAGTTGGGCTGGAAGTCAACTGAGAGACAAGTGATAACTGTAATTTTGGCCTTCAACCAGCAAATACATATGGATTTGCAGCTTCTCTTTTCCATGAGTTTATCATGTGTACTAAGTATTGCAAATGTGCCAAGTTTGTTATATCTCGAATAAATTACATTTATTCAATATTTTAATGGCACTAAACATGTTACATATAAAAAAAGTATATAGGTGGCATTTTAATATATTGAGTTACCGCGAACCATAGTTATCAAATAAAAAAGCTACTATGTGATTAGTTTACCCTGCTTTTGAAGTTATTTAAATAATCTCATTTTTATGGTAACTTTACGACCAGCTGTTAAAAAAGGAATTTATATGTTTAATAAAAGACCTAAGATATAAATTTAGTATAACAAACTAATGTAAATCTATCTACAATTTACCTCTATATGGCCCTATATTGTAGATTTATAACTGTTTAAATAAATAAATTAATATTTACTGTAGGATTTCGGATATGTTCGTAGGATTTTGGGAAAGGGATGATTCAATGCGAATGTTGATTTCAGCTTCATCTGAACTTACGTATATTGCAACCTCCTGGATTCTGGAGTTTAGGTTATTAGGATATTAGCTTTATCGTGGGATCGTACGATATTATTTTACCACGTATATGTTTTACTGCTGAATTTTCATTCTGTATTTAGACACTTTTTATTTAAGGCCTATACTTGAACTATTCTATAAAAAAATGCAATGTAATTGTGGCTATAAACATTTTATATTGACGTGAAAGTTTCATACATTAAAAAGCCAAGGCTATGATACGGTGTCAAAGTTCTTTAATTTTATTGAAAAATTGTCTTTGTTATAACAAATTACAAATTATAGAAAACAATTGTTATGCAAATACTTACTCTGCTAGTTTATATTTAAAATAAATACTTGGGAAAACAAATTTTATAAGAACCAGTAATATATTATCAGGAACAAAATATTTTTAGGATAATATTTACTCTTTATTTGTTCTTACATTATAATATAAAATACGCATTAAACGTTCAAAAAGGAATATAAGAATCTTTATACGATTACTCGCAACAGCGCTGCTTAGAGAAGTCAATGCAATGTTCGGCGTATATGTGACTAGGACTGGGACATGAGGATGTAGGTCGAAGCAAGACACCAAAAAAGTCACCATTCAGCTTTGACAGTTCACTGTGTAAGAGTGAAAACTAAACTATACAAACTACTGTTCAAGATCGTGTACCTCAGCCAAGTTATTATAACATTCTCATGTGCCAGGAGCAGGTACATGAGGATATAGTTCGAACAAGACACCTAAAAAAGTCACCATTCATCTTAGACAGTTCACTGTGTATGAGTGAAAACTAGGATGTAAAAACGACTTTTCACGATCGTGTACCTCAGCCAAGTTAATATAACATTCTCATGTTCCAGGAGCAGGTACATGAGGATATAGTTCGAACAAGACACCAAAAAAAGTCACCATTCAGCTTTGACAGTTCACTGTGTATGAGTGAAAACTAGGATGTAAAAACGACTGTTCACGATCGTGTACCTCAGCCAAGTTAATATAACATTCTAATGTGCCAGGAGCAGGGACATGAGGATATAGTTCGAAGCAAGACACCAAAAAAAGTCACCATTCAGCTTTGACAGTTCACTGTGTGTGAGTGAAAACTAGGATATGCAAACGACTTTTCACGATCGTGTACCTCAGGCAAGTTGATATAACATTCTCATGTGCCAGGAGCATTGACATGAGGATATAGTTCGACGCAGGACGAAAAAAGGTCACCGCTCATCTGTGACAGTTCACTGTTTATGACTGAATGCTAAAAATACTAAAGATTGCTCATAATCGGACACCTCAGACAAGGTAATATTACGATCACCATACGTGTACTGGGAGAAGGTACTTGAGGATATAGGTCGAGGCGGAACAACAACAAAATATAAACGCTCAGCTGTGATGGTGGTTGTAAATAGGTATTCTGAAATATCAACGATTTTTTGCGATCAAGAAGCTAAGGCAAGGCAATATAATAATTAATGTGCATGTACCGAAATCGATGACACAAGGATATAGGTCAAGGTAGGACAACAAAAAAGGTCACCGCTCAGCTGTGGTGGTGTCTGTGAATGAATACTCTGAAATATCAACGATGGTTTACCATCAAGAAGCTAATGCAAGGCAATATTATAAGAATATACGTATCGGAAGCGAGGAAACACGGATATAGGTCAAGTCAGAACAACACAAACGATCACCAATCAGCGGTGATATTTTGTATAAAATAATTGTGTGAAATATTATCGATTTATCACGATCGACCATGTAAGGCATGGCAATATAATATTCAGCGAACAAATGCCGGAAGCAGGGACACGAGCGTGTGGGTTGTATCAGGACATTATTATTGCCCACCTCTCAAATTTAATATTTTTAATTTTTATGCTGTATTTAAAGTTTTTCTGAAAATTCCTATTACAAAGTAAACAGTTATGTGTATATTTTGTGATATGAGGATTATTTATAATATACTAGCTGCAAAATATATCAATTATTAGATTCATTTTCAACTTTGAAACTGCGGTGTGCAGTATAGAATTAATATTTATAAACCTAAACATTAATTGATTGTAATGAAACGACCTAAAATTACATGAATATGGAGTTGATCTTATTGTGAAAACAAGGTAAATATAAATTCATTAACTGTTCGCATATTACCAAGTAAGATAATTTGAAAACATTTGTTATATTCGAAATCAACCTGAGACTATATATTTACTATGACTGCTGCAACAAATAAGGTGTCCATGATACTATTATCATTACAAATTAAAACTACAACAATATCTAATAATCTAATATTTAATAATACCTAGTAACATATATTTATTTCGTAACAGTACAATAATGGAAGAATCAATAATTTGTTTTACTGAAACATTTAGAATAATTAATTTTGCAATATAATGAAATACTGTTAAAGTATTCCTTTTTAGTCATGTTCAATACGTAAATATTATTGGCTTACAAAAAAGATTATTTTCCTTTACAGTATACTTTAATTTACTGTGGTAATGAAATTTAAAATAAACGAATCGGAATTCTAGGTAAAATAATTATTTCCCTCCACATATTTAAAGATAAAATTAAGTAAAAATGATAATTTAGTTTGATTTTCATTGTTTACCGAGCACAAGAGATTTTAGCAAAATAGTAGTCAATTCAGATCGTTTGCTACAAAAGAGGAAGATTTATTTGACCGTTGATATATAAATGTATTATAGACACCATCTTTTACATATAATCAAATCGTGCTATGATGTTATTTTAACTAAATAATGACTAGGCCATGCACTCGTATATAACATTAAGAATAGCCTACTTTGAACATTGATAGCATTACAGGCCTGTTTATTTTAAAGATCGTATTATCACCTTTACGTAGGGTACTGTTACTTGCATTGTAGTAAATACCTGTATATAAATCTCATGTGTGTTACAGTTCATTGACTGATCGACTGACGTTTAATCTATGTCTGTAGGCAGAACAAAATAAAATACCGCAGTGGAGCTAGAATATTATAATATTATCTGTTGTTACACACAAGACAACCTAGAGGCATACTGGTACATGTGAATGTAGGTCGTGTTGTGACGTCATTGTAGATTAATATTGACAACACTCTGCAAGCGTCTATACCTTGGGTAGCCTGTATGGAGCGTTGAGTGGTTATAAAATTACCAGAGTAAAATATCACTTTCTTTCACAACAGTTTTATTTCGTTTCTTTCATATTAGTGGAGGCATACCGAAAGGTGATATTTGCAACTGATGATTACCTGACATCTAACTAATTCCGATTTCCGGTGTTAAAAATCCATTATTAATTTTCCGAGAAACATCGCTTACTACTATCAACATCTATATGAACTCAAAAACATTTTATAAGAGGATTCCATCCTCAGGAAACATTAAAAGTGACAAGTAAATTTTGTAAACATTTTATAAGTATGTCGTATTAAAGGTTTAAATGTTAAATGCAAATTCTTTTCATTTTACTAAAAATAAAGTAATTACAATAGAACTGATAAATATTAAAATTGGAATTTTCCCGGTCAGGAATATACACTAACCTGAAGAGTTGTTTATGCTAGTAATTGTTTATAATGTGAAACGAGACACGCCAGAAGTGTGCTGCCATATTCAATAATAATAAAGAAATTACGTCAAAAGTAATCAGATTATTTTAAAAAAAATTAGTTTTTAGACTAACTTAATAAACATTATTCACTTTATTTATCATGCAACTAATTTAGCACTTATAATTATAATACTTGTATGATAATTCACCTTTTTCATAATAATGCTTGTACTACAAGTATTTTTGTATTAAAATGTCCAATTGAAATTGCTGTTTACAAAAGGTACATATCGATCACACACCTAAAACTTATAGATTATATACAATGCACCAAGTATGTATAGCAGCAACAAATTTTCAATGATACATTTATTTTAAATGCTAGGAATTCGGTTTATTTACATACGATAAACATTAACTGTTGTAATAAATTGTCACTTTAGATTGAAGGCTTTGAAATAGATTTGTATTTTAATAGTAACAAAAATAATGTTAAAAATTCACATCCTGGGTCTGGAGAACCAATGAATTCTTTAGACTATTTATGAATGCACCAATGCTTATGGGCGACAAGAATATTAGAGTTTGTTGAATTTATTAAGAATCATACCATCGTCGGAAATCATTTTGGCGCTGTACTAGCCCTCTGCGTGCTTAACAATTTAGCTGCGATCCTTTCAACACCTCGCTCGGCTTTGAGCTTATATTTTTTCAGTGGAGGGTTCTTGATATTCCATCATATCTCCTTTATAAATTGTTTGATTCTTTGACATTCTTGGAACTCTGTATTTCTACGTAAACATCCTATTAGCGTTATAAATGTAATACTTTGAATAATTGTTTATACAAAACAATGCTTTAGCGCAACTAACTTTTACTAATATTATATCTTTGTTTTAAAAACATAGGTAAACTGGGATATTTTATATATCTAAACTAACTATCTATTTTTATGATTTTTGATCAGAGTACGGTCCTCCACTACTGTGATGAGTAATACTGATCAGAGTGATAAACCGTCACCGTAATACTGATTGAACCGTCACCGTTAAACTTTTAACCTCATTTAGTATTAGCGCAGTTTCAAATTCTATAAAATGGTAATCTTATTATATCTGCTCCATTCAGTAATTTCGCAAGTATTAAATACAAGGCAGATTCTGACGTCTGATATCATTAGCTCAGTACAGGTGAGAGGCTGGAAAAATGTATTTCTGTTAATCGGCGATATATTCAGATCGAATTTACATGTATATAAAAGTTGTGCATTAAGTTTAATTTATAGGTCTACAGAGTTCGATTATAATGCTGGTCACTCTATGGGATGTCGCTAAGAGTAGGTCAATATTTCTATGTTATAGTTAAGTTTAACCATGCTAGGAACTACAAAAGCACAAAATAAGTAAATTTAAAAAATTCAAGTAAACAAATATTACATTTTAGCGTATGACATAGTAACAATCGCAGCTGAACTATCCACAAAATATTTTAAGCATTATTTCATCAGTACATTTTAAATTTTAAAGAAAACATAATTTCTCTATAGACAACCGTGGGTTTTATGATTTTGCATTTCCATAAATGCGATTTGAATAAGCGTCATTGCAGCATATGATTTAGTAGGCTGGAAAAGTTTATAGTTAGTTTCTGCGGGGAAGTGTATGGTTCTACGTCTCTCTGAAGAACATCTAAACAATGACATGAGCTGTTGTATTAAAATTTTCCATATAACATCAGATAAGCATGTTACTAGACACGAGGTGTAGTCTACCTTATCTAAATAATTATATAAATTATCTATAATTTACACTTTCCTTTTTAAAATTTTACATAAAGATATCAATACGTAAATACTGTATTTTTATTTACTCTAATAGTTCTTGGAAAACAAATAACACACGTTGTATTAATCATATACTTAATGAATCCTCCGAAAGCAACCGTAAGAGCAATCTTAGGAATAAATGCAATCAGAGGTTTCTCAGCATGTTATACTACGTAGACAAAAAAAACCTCCTTAACTAAGAAATATTTTAGCCAGAAAATAAGTATATTATTTTGAAGACAACCCAACAGAATAATATTCTATTACGAATTACAGATTAGGAATCTTAATTCTATTAAGATTATTAGAATAGTAGCAATTCTAGAACCCAATGATAGAACTCAGATGTAATAATACCAGGAACATTAAATATGACTTATTCCCTTATTTTGGCACTAAGCGATATGATACAAACTTATAACTGCAGCTTGACAAATGGCCAAGCATTACACATGGCTTGTACAGGAAATGGATCGAAGTGTTAATAAGTGCAGTAATGGCCAGTTTCCAACAGTGCCAACTGAGATTACAATAAAGTTGGCGATTCTTGCCAACATAAAACGTGGGAGTCTCTTAAACTATCTCTGGAAGGAACATGCCATACTACAAATTTATCTTCCCGTCATAAATTTTACTATTTTACCTTTAGAATGGATTACACATTACAGTAACGACTTACCGAGCTACAATAATACCTACAAATTTATTTCTACATAATACTTTGGTTCAATAAATTACAACTAACAGAAATTTTTAGCTTATCACTCAGAATAAAAGGCATTTATACTTATAAATTTATGTTATACTACTAATATTATTTTCCAGTTCAAACATAAATTCTCAGTGTTTATAATCATCAACTCTTACATTATATGATTTTACTTGGTTTACTGTCTTGGTGTACTTTTTCTCGCTTGAGATTTTGACCCTTAGAAGGTAATATATATATATATATATATATATATATATATATTATAACCTAACGCCACTACACTGCAGTATAATATAGAAAATTAATTAAAATACGTCTTTGTTTGAAAAATATTTTACCCGAAATTTTATCATGGGTGCCTTAAACCCATTATCATAGTATATTAATTTAATTTAATATCTTACTATTTATTTCTCATGCATAATTTTTACACCCTCATGGGAATTGATGGCTATACTAAATGCAAATATATATTGGTTTGCTTTTTAGACATAGTATACCCTTAAATACTATTTGAAGTTAAGGTTTAATATTTAATGAACAGCATACAATTTTTAATCTATAAGATGTGAGTAACTTATCTTGTACTTTACAAGCATTTAAGTGATACTATCGAATAAAGTCTACAGAAAAGGTACTTTTTTAGCATTATAAGAAATATGGCATGCAAGTTCAATATACTGCTTCATCATATGTAACATAAAACATTATATAATACATACGAGTAGTTTACTGTTATACGGGAATTAGTAGAGTGTTGTATTTTGCGATGATTTGATGATATGCATTCACAAAATCCTGGGGAAATCTAACTTTTTAGAATTTTTTGATGTTGATATTTTAGATACAGATTTTTTCCATCAACGATTTAAACAGGTAATGTTTAAGTCATAACGTATAAGTGTGTTTGGAATTTCCATATAGTTCATAAAAAGGTTATTTTCCTAAACTTATATAAAGAAATGTGTGAAACGTTCCAATTCTTTAAAAATATGTTATAAAAGTGGGAAGACTCAAAAAATATAAGTAGATACAGATTTTTAATAAAATGTCTTATACAATTAATCTTCGAAGTGCAATAAATTAACAAATACTATTACTTGTATCAATAATTATTAACCCTGTACACCCAAAAGACAAATATGATAGCAAAATGGTGTTTCCTCCAAGTCAATAAGGAATTTATTGTTATTTTTTCGTATTGTATTTATTTCATTCATAAATTAATGCTGCGAATTCTGAAAAGTATAAAATCTTGATTGACATAACCTGTACAAATTGTTTTAATATTTTAGTTTTAACTGAAAATTACACTTAAGTTCTATTAATGCATATAATATATATGTTAATTTTAACACACGTGTTCTTTTAGAGCTAAAAGGGTTTATAAAATAAAAAATGAGTAAAAAGTTTATAGAGATGGTAATTTAACTTTCGGACGTAAGAACCTACAAGAATGTCCATGACATAACCTTCTATGGTATGCAGTATTCAGGTCAGGCCACAATAGACTGTACGGTAAAATATGTATGGCACAAACTGTATAACAAAGAAATGAACTTTACATAGGCCAGATTTTGTCCTGCTTTACGCTCCCTCGTATGCGAGTCTGGATAATTGCTCTGCGTAACTTCCAATATAAATGTAATAAATATACTAATTATTAAAACCTGTTGAATTTGTTAGGTAAATACAAGACTCTATGTATTGTTATGCAAGTATTTAATACGTATGCACGATTTCTAGTAAAAATTAAGTATTCTAAGGATGAAATGACTAATAGTTCATATTCTGGTTCCCAAATGCTTTAGTCCTAAAAAACTTTGCTTTATACACAAATAGTCTTTGCTTTCTGCAGATGTTTCAATCGTAATTTAAATTATAAAAAACAGAGGTAGTGACTGTATGGCCATATACTAATATAATAAGAATTTGTAGGATTTTGTATTTCTTTATTTTTATTTATGACTAATACACTTAAAATAATATGTAATAAATAGTCTTCCTCTGTATATTAAAGCTATAACAGTTTGGAAGACCTCGTGATTGTATAAAGTCATAAAACATAAAAGCGTTCCAAATTGCAGAACATCCTGGAAGACCATTTAAGAGCCTATGAGAAGTTAGACCATTTTATATTTTGGTATGTTTTCATTAATTCTGCTGCTTATGACGATATGGAAATCTTTAGAAGCAGAAATATTCCAAACCTCAAAGACTTCAAAACCTTCGGGTAGCTAAAAGCTCCGAGAATTAATCACCTTCAAGACGTAGAGAGATCTGAAAGGCTGAGAATTTCCAAAACCCCATATAGTAGGCCATGTTTGATGCTAAACCTAGTATTCGCCTTGTCCAAACAAATATAGTTTTGTTTTGTTTATACATATGTACTTTAAACACTTTAACATTAATCATTAAACATTTTAAACATATTTTTATATAAACAAGAAAAAGTTTTTTCGTATATTTAACATATTAAAATTTTAAAGAATATAAATTGGTTCTTATAACCAATTTCAATGATTGTGAAAAAAATCATGAAATTCATGAATTGATGTATCATCAAATTATAAAGTTTTAAAATCTGGCTTGTAAAAAGCATTCTCATACTTTTAGATTAAAAGTTTGTTGGTAGAAAACTATTTTTAAAATCTGGAAGATTACACGATTGTGAGTGCAGAAGCAATAAAGTATCCATTATAATTTAAATTATAATATTCTTCAGAAAGAAAGCTGTTATTTCATTCAAATTTGTTCTAAGAATCCTCACTATTCCTCCAAATACTTACATTTTAACTTGTAAACATATCTTTTTAATCTCCAATTCACACTTAAATATGATTTTGTGTTTTTATTTATAGGTTTCTTACTGAAATTCCCTAAGTATCGATGTTAGAAAGTTAGGTGCAAAAATTTTTTATTTAATTTTAAATACACATTTACGTTATACAAAAACTGTTAATTTACCCACAATTGGGAACTTAAAACATACTTCGACTACTGGAAATGTTGTAATGGCGTACTGGAAATGTCAAAAAATGTAAAATTTATATATAAAATAATTAAAACTATTTTATTTATAGAACATTAATTGACTTATTAATTGTTTTAGTTCCCATAATTCCAAAAACGACAGTAACACACTTTCGTCATTTATGAAATAAAATCCATTAAGAACTTGGAGCAAGCAAAATATTTCTAGCGAACATTTTGTTGAAAATTCTGAATTTAATAGAGTGCGCTTATTACACAGGCTCACTGAAAATGTTTGTGGTACGTTTAAATAAAGGAATCGTTTCCATTTTCAGGATCTATATCAAATTAAAGGCTGCTGAGATCGTTGTCAAGAAACGCTATAATTATATTGCAGCCATCCTTGAAGGCCTAAATTATTTCTATTCCTTTGTTTATCTTTCCTGGTAAGTTGATATTTATGAAATATTATACATTTCAGTCATCTATGATTGCAACTGTAACTCGGAATAAATTAAATGTTATCGTTATAAAAGTGTAAATACGAATCGTATAATAATTCTTTATATTGAATCATTGTTATAATTTCATTGTTTCCTTAAGTTTCATTACCAAACATAATATGGCAAATAAATATAAATTAAGAATATTCAGGCATAAAACATTGATTATAATACAATACAAATACAATGTTGTTTACACCTTATCGGCTAAGCTGTGACAATGATAATTAAATTTGCTAGAACAATTTATTTGAGCCCTTCTGTCTCTTTGCATAATATATCAAAATAAAAAGACCTGTAGACTAAACATTTCGTCATTATGAAAGTAATATTGCGTTCAATGATGGTCCATTCCATTTCCAATTTTTCTTATGTGTAACTATGATGGCGACAATAAACTTCAGTGTAACAAACTTTCAAATGAAACCAAGTTCAATTCAATGCCATTGTAACAATTGACTCAAGTAGCTATCGATTTGAAATGTAATATACAGACTGACGGAAACCGGACACTATTGTAGCGTACATCTACCTTGTTTAGTTTACGGTGCGTTATTATGAATTTAAAAGTATTAACAATTAATTGATGAAAGAAAACTAACGAATTTAGTTAGGACGGCTTTTGTATTTCCTAAGCTTGAAAATAAATATACTCAAATGACAACTTACTTTGCTTATATTTTTGATGTTTTATGATATCAAGTATTACATTTCTTCAACTTCCTGGGACGGCATTACATTGGATACACTATTTTAATGTATTACACTAACAAACAAAACACAGCACATATGGCAATATTTGATAGCGGTTATCAAATAGGTCCATAATAACATATTCATTTTAACTACCTAGCATACCTCACGTACAAATACAGTTTACTGTTTAAAAAATAGATTAAAATACAAGATATAAAACTAAGGTAAAACGCTTATCAACAATGTAAATTTGCAGTAAGGCTAATATATCACTTTCATTATCCTAAACTATCTATTACCCGCGGTTTCGCACGCTTTTCGTAAGCTTTGCCCGTTTATTAGAACTTATCGTTTAAGGAGAAACGTTCAAAACATTGAGTTGAAGACACATTTGAAACTTATCTATAAAATTTAACTGACGTAATTATAGTAAGTGTGTGTTTATTACAGATATGATATAATGAACGTAAATATAATAAGTATATTCAATAATAAATGTATCTAAAGGTAATTATTATACGTAAAAATTCTACTAAAATAAGTTTTGATATAATTATAGTTTAAAAATTAATTATCTAATTATATTTTATTGATTTAGTAATATGTAAGCCAAATATATTTTTACACTAAGACTCATTTAAATTTTTGTGTTCATTAAAAGTATGTCTATAGAAACGCTGACTGATTGAATTATCATTTTTCTATTCTGTGTATGTTCTGTTCTCGTCAGTAAGGATAAAACAACCCGAGTAAACATATTATTGCATTTAGTCACAAACAGATCTTTGCGCTGCTTCCGCAGTCACAAGATGTTTAGGATGGGTAGATTCTCGGGTGGAGGCCGCTTCCTGTAAAGATCGCATGAGAAAGATAACAGGTACTATATCAGTCATGTCTCTTCGTAAGAATAGGAGGCTATCACTGTTCCAGCCTTCTCCATTCAACACGGCAGGGGATGTAATAAATCCTCTTGTTTTGGATTTAGGAGCGTTTAATATAAATGATGAAAAGCAGCCAGAAGTGAAATCTGCCGTAAGAACCTACACTGCACACAACTATATTCCATATATAGATAATTTCATGGGTAGAGGTGATGGCTGTGCAGTTTTCTTTACCATGCATTTCAACAAAACCTGTAAAATTTTAATTTGATTTTGGAGAAATGTGCAAGCGATGTTTCAATAGAGCGAAAATGTAAGAATACTATCTATCTGCATGAGTACGCCGGTTAGGAATTTTTGGGACCTACCGGTGTATAATTTGACAATTGCAACAATTGAAAATTGAAAATGTTGCTTCTCCCTCTATGGTCTTGACTTGATTCATTATTGAACTTTTGCATTACTTATTCAATTTACTGTGTAAACACTCTTAAATCGAAAAAAAAACATTTTAATCTTTCATTTAGACAGCACATTGAATTAAAATACCTCACCTACAATTTCCAAGGACATTTACCTATGGGATGTGAGTTAAAATGTCAATTTGGGCATGTTGAAAAAGGATTTATTTTACTGGGCACTATTGTAACGTTAAGCTATGACTGTTTTAGTTGGCTATAAAACCGGTGTTGTCTTAGTAATGATTTATAACCTATGTTCAAAACTGTTGATAAGTTAGACATTATAACCTAAATGTTAAATTTTAGGTGGGTAGCAACTTTAACGAGTTCTTCTGCTTTTCTTTGAACACTACAACACATTTTTGTTCAGCACAATTTGTAAACATTTATAAAGTTTCTGTAACAAAATAATATGTACAATGCCTTGGTCTTCTCAGATTTTAAGTAGTACTATGTTAATATATAATATAGTGTAATACCATCAAAATTGTTATGTGCATGTACAGCAATAAAAAATAAAGTTGAATTTAGTCCAGGCATTTTTTTATAACACAAAAGGTTTTACACGCAGAATTAAAACAAAAATTGATTTTATGTGGCCCTATGGCGTTATTTATATTTTATTCATTAAGTATCTTACTAAGTATATAGAAATGTGAAAAATATATGATTTTATAGATAATTTCAACGTCATATATTATTACCACTTGTTTAAATATTACTGAAATTACCGCAATTTAATTGAGTCCGATTTAGTACACTACGTAGTTTATATTTTCATTAGAAAATGTTTGAAATTCTTTTGTTATTATTATATTAAATTTCACAATAATCCTCCTTATTGTCATACTTTGGTTAATACACATACTGTTTATAAAATTTCTCGGCTTAAGCGAAAAATTCTAAAGGCTAATGTTGCTTTAAGGGCAGTCTGACATGAAAAAAAAATTTTTTTTGGGGAATTTTGGTTTTTTATTTATTAATATTCTTTAGAATTTTTCTCTTTAAAATGGTATATAATATACCTTATTACTATAATATTAACCTTATATAAAAAAATATATATATAAAAGGCTTGCAACTGTTGTTTGGCGTTGAGCACCACTCCTTATAGTAAACAACAATCTATAAAATAGATATTAATTGGTTTTGTTATGTTGGTACTGTTTTTGCTTTTAGTCTGGTTTTAGCTGATATCACACACTGTCAGCAATATGACAGATGTCATCTGTTGTTATTATTTTATGTTGGAGGTTATTGTGAAGTTTTTGAAATACTGTGTTTTTGTGATTTGCAAGTTTCCCTGTTGTTTTTATTTGTAAAGGAGTTTATTGTAATTGAATGTAGATTAAAATGGGTAATAAGAAGAGAGTAGGAAACTAAGGAAACTATGTTACAAGAAGAAGACTGTTGTTCGTAGCAAGAAAACAGTAGTAACTTCAGGTAATGAAGAGGATAGGCCTAGAACACCCAAAGTTGTTTCCACATCCAATGAGAAATTGAGCCCTAACCTAGCCTGCTATGATAATTCAACTGATACCTTACAGTATGACATAGTAACATTGTACAGCTAGAATCAGTTTTGAAAGATGTTGCAGTGTGTAGGGTTTGTCATGGCAACCTATCATTTAGTCGAAAACCATTAGCAGGGCTCGCAGTACAAATTTCCGTCTCCTGTAGCTGTGGCATGACAAAAGCTTTTGACAACTGTCCCAAAGCAACAGATATTAGGCCTAGGCCTATTGAGGCACCAAGCAAAAGTTCACAATGCTACTATGACTTGAACCTAAGGTTAGTATACGGCTTGCGTGTGTAATAGGGAAAGGGCTATACTGCTGCCCAAACTCTTTGCGGCATGATGAAATTTACCCGCTCCGCCCAGCAAGTTCAATCAACATGAACAGTTTTTGTCCAGCCATGTAGAAAGTGTGTGTGAAAACTCTATGAAGAGAGCAGTGACAGAAGCAGTTATTGAAAATGGAAATTCTAATGACTTATGTGTTGCGGTTGACGGAAGCTGGCAAAAGCGAGGCCACACCTCGCTAAATGGCGTTGTCACAATTACTTCAGCAGATACGGGTAAAGTAATAGATATTTATTCAATGTCAAAATACTGTAACTGCCCTCAGAGAACAAGCAACCAACACTTAGAAATATGCAAGGCAAATTATGTAGGTAGCAGTGGAGGTATGGAAGCTGAAGGTGCGACTGCAATGTTCAAAAGATCCGAGACTAAATACGGTGTTCGCTATGTGGAGTACCTTGGAGATGGTGACTCCAATGGCTATGCAGCAGTTGTGGCAGAAGCACCATATGGCCCAGATGTGTCCATTCAGAAGTTGGAATGTGTAGGACACGTCCAGAAGAGGATGGGGACAAGAATAAGGGACTTTATCATGAAAAATATAAAGGCTTGAAGCTTTCTGACGGAAAATCTCTTTCTGGGAAAGGTAGGCTAACAGGGAAGGCGATCCAACAAATCCAAATATACTATGGACTAGCCATCCGTAGGAATACACACAGCGTGGAAGCCATGAGGCGAGCAGTTTGGGCGTTGTACTGTCATGTTCAGTCTACTAACGATTACGCCTTTACATATTTTATGCCCAGACACCGAAGACACATGGTGTAAGTATAACAAAGCCGCCAAAGAAAAAACTAAATATGACCACAGCCAGCATTTTCACCTCTCACCTGTTCTAATGAAAGCAATCAAACCTATTTTTAAATCTTTGTGCAGCCTAGAACTACTCAGAAAATGTCTCAAAGGAAAATCTCAAAATCCTAATGAGTCTATGAATAATGTCATTTGGGCTCGGCTCCCTAAACGCACCTTTGTTACACTAGGTGCTCTTAGGCTAGGTGTCTATGAGGCAGTCCTATCATTCAATGATGGGTACAGCTCCAAAGTGAAAGTTTTTTAGAGCACATTGGGCTAGAACCAGGACTGAATATGCGGTTAGCTTTTAAAAACGTCTCGACACCCAGCGGATTCGCAAAGCAGATAAAGCGGCTACCGACATTGAAAAAAAAATCAGGCAATCAAGGACTTTAGCCAAAAGGAAGCTGGAGGATCTGTATCAAGAAGCAGAGGATCCAGACAACCCTTCCTACAGTGCAGGCCATCATTAAACCAAGGTAATGAGTCCAAAATATGCTACCTTCTTGCTTTTTTCTTGATTTTGCCGAAACTTGTTATTTTTTAACTTTGGGGCCCTATAACTCAAAAACTACTAGGCCTACCACAGTCAAATTTTTATACAGTATTCTACTTACTATTGCCTAGTTCCCCTCATGGGTATTTATAAATATCTCTTGTCAATGAGGCACAGTAAACATTTTTACTTATAAAAAAAGTTAGTTAAAAACAATAAATTATAAAAAAAATTATAACTTTTTAATTTTTTTTTTCAAATTTAAAAACCTCATGATAAGACCTAGATTATAAGCTATTTAATAAGTAAAATAAAAATCAGGACTCTATCTATAACCATTACAGAGATATAGGTTCCCCAAGTTAACATTATGTTCTTATGGAGGTCGGACTGCCCTTAACGAAACTAATAACATTTCTCTAGACGTAACATATACAACCCCTGAGAGCATTCAGACAGAGAGAAGCGTTACAGAACAACCTGACTTCGCCTATAAATCACTGAACTGGGAACTTTTTACCGGAGTCTACAGACGTTTCCAGCATAGGTTAACAACACATTACAAACACGTAACAGTTGTTTGTTAGTTTCCTCAGCACGTGGCACTGGTAGCAATACTAAACCGTCAACAATTATGGTGGTGTAGTTAGATATTTTAGTTGTATGTTAGTGTTAACAACAAATTACAGTTGTTTGTTAGTTTCCTCAGCACGTGTCACTGGTAATGAATTCTAAATCATTTTAAATTATTATGCTTATAATTGGGAATGCTTGGAATTTGGGAAATGTAAATTTTATATTAGTAGTTTCACATCTGACGATGGTATCTTAGATTTTAGAAGGCATCGTGTATAAAAATAAAATTATTGGATAATTGTCACTTTTTCTTCATCAATTAAAAGAAAATACTATATTCCAATAAGAAGAGCTCTTCCTTCAACGTATATTCATTGTTTGAATTTGAGGTTTGCTGCAAAGAAGTACAGTTTTTTAATAGAATATATATATATATATATATATATATATATATATATATATATATATATATATATATATTTCGAATTTGCATATTTAGAAATACAGTTCTATCCAAACCTCATTACATAAAGTAACTAGTTTTTGATAGCCCTATATCCCTATCAATGGTAGACGTCGCTAAAAATAAACTATATCTACTAGTCAATATCGTGTAATATTTAACATCATTAAACAGAAAAAAACGCATAAAGGAGTTTTCATTCCAAACTTCTAGTTTATAGCTCAATCCGAACGTGAGTTAGGTAATTATATGCGTGATAAGGTTTTTAACGGTTATGAAAATCCAACAGAATACTCAGCATCATAATGAAAATCTGGGTATGTAGAAAAAAATACATCATGCAAAAGTTCAAGTCTATAGCAATTTTCAGTTTCAAAACATACTGCGAAAGACAGACATGCAGAATCATGCATTCAGATGGACAGAGAAAAGAAGAATCTTCCTATTTCACTGAGTGTGAGCAAAATGTACGATTTTCCCAGTCTATAACTAAATAACTTCTTATTATATCTTCTCTAATGTTCGCCCAATTATTTAATATGTAATATAAATTAGGCTACAATATATATAACATTTGTGTATTAATTTTTAATTGGGTGTATCAGTGTGGTATAAAGAAATTGGTTTAACACATAATATGTGAGAACAGTAGGACATTTATTCTCCTTTTCCTATGAAAGATATTGATTGGAAGCCAAGATATGCTATATTATTAAATACAAGATGTGAGCTTAGGGTCTCATATGTTAGAAGACCCATTGTTACGTTTCAGACCGTCTACAAAGGGATTACACAAGAGCGAATACAGAGACTCCTGAATATGTAATAGCTGTTCTAAGACAATGTAACCGTTTCTATATCAACAGATCCGAGACTGTAACCTATGCATCTAATGATTTAATTTCTACTCGAATAACACATCCGTTTATATTCAAGTCATTGTTATATAAAAAATGTCTTCAATAAAATCTGTCATTTAAAAATTCATTCTAAATACGTATAATTATATTGTGCTATACAATCAGTAAAATTTTGATGTCGTCTAACAGATATATATATATATATATATATTATATATATATATATATATATATATATACAGTATAAATAAATAAATATATATATATATATATATATATATATATATACAGGTTGTCCAAAAAGTCCCGGGTCGGTTAAATATTTTTCCAAATATTTAAAATAGAGCTACAAAACCTTACACAAAGTTACTGGACCTAAAAATCTACTATATCACATATTCAGTGATCCGCTACTTCCTCAGGGGGGGCGGCACGCTAGGAGTCAGAAGGAAATCTTAAATGTAAGCATAGGTTGATATGCATATCAAATAAAAGGTCTTTATTAGTAGAGTGCAGAGCCGCAAACCTGACCTCAAACGGATAACCGAGTCAAAAATGACAGCCATTCAAAGATGGCTAGAGTTTGCAACTTAGGTTAATGTAAAAAATATTTTTTACTATACTACCCAAAACTGTTTAAAATTAATTGGTGTTGTAGAATAATAAGTTTCGTTATTTCTGAGAGAGATAGGAGTTTTGGGTTAGTAAAGTTAAAATCAAAAAAGCTCATCAATTTATTTTGTTTATATATATAAACTGTTTATATATTAATATAACTGTTTTGTTTATATATATATATATATATATATATATATATACAGGGTGTAACTGAAATACACCGAAAAACTTCAGGAGGTTGTTCCTGAGGTCAAAACGAACAAAAAAAGTTGCTATAAATGTATGTCCAAAAATGCATCGTTTTCCGTCTGTTTGTGTTTATTACATTAATTTGTTTTTCTAAACAACCATTAAAGGTACAAAGTTAAACTTTTCAACATATGCTAATCTAATAAAGATTGTCAATGTTAAAAAAATTGAAAATTTTTACTCAACAAAATTCAAAATGGTGGCTAGTTAAAATCTTTGATGGTGAAATTCTCAAAAACTACTTCCTGTATAAAAAAATTTACTAGAATATAAAAAAATATAAACTTATTTATAAAACGAACGGTACCTCATTTTTTGAAATCGCTCAAGAAATAAAACAGTTATGGCATTTTTCTTAACCTAGTAACATATCACATTTACAAGTTTTCGGATTTTTTCGGACTGATGATAAAAACTTGCAGTCCAAGTAGCTCCTGAACCATTAGAGATATAGAAAAACTCTAAAATGCAAAAATGTCTTATTTTGTAGTGTACAATATAAAAACAACATAAAATACAGGGTGTTCCATAAAATATTTTAAAGTTGGCCGCCATATTGGCAAACATTATGAAAACTTGCAGTCCACGTAGCTCCTGAACCATTAGAGATATTGAAAAACTCTCAAAAGCAAAAATGTATTATTTTGTTAAGTAGAATCTAAAAACAACATAAAATACAGGGTGTTCCATAAAATATTTTAAAGTTGGCCGCCATATTGGCAAACATTATGAAAACTTCCAGTCCACGTAGCTCCTGAACAATTAGAGATATTGAAAAACTCTCATAAGCAAAAATGTATTATTTTGTTGAGTAGAATCTAAAAACAACATAAAATACAGGGTGTTCCATAAGAGATTTTAAAGTTGACCGCCATATTGGAAAAATATATATGACATCTTAAATAGTAATTTAAATATTACATTCGTGATGACACTGTCTGACGTAAAGCAACAACAATACATATCTATGTTAAGATACATTGTTGAAAGTCACTTAAACAAGATATCTCGCTGCGTCATGTTTTTTATGTTTCATTGTTTCATTAAATATACTTTTCATAGATTTCATCATAATAATTTTGAATCATCAACAATTTTTTTGTTTGAGTCTTTTCGATATTTGAACAAAATTTTTTATCACACCATAAAAAATCCACAGCTAATACTGTTATTAATTAATTAAAATAAATTTTTATATTTATATTTACATGGAAAATTTAATTTCATTTCGTCCACAGTTCCTGACTTTAGATATAATCTTTTTATTTATAGCATGGAATACTTATACGGAATTAAAGGAACCTTCTAAAAGTATTTTAGGAACAACCCGGCTAGCATCTGTAGGCTACATTTACTTAGGTATTGGAATCCTCTCATAACATAACCTAGCGTGACTCTAAACGTTTTCGTTCTTCTGCTTTCGGTACCATGTGAGTCTTACATATATATTTGGATGCTACTGATTTGCGAAAAAAAAAATTTTCAGACGAACTAACACAAAATAGTTGAATCTTTCTATTTCTGAGACTCCCTCTTCCCTCTTTGTTTCTTTATAATCATTACGCGTAACCTCATGCCTTAGGTTGTACGACATGTAGAGAGGTGTTGGATCACAACTCTTTAATAGTAGTGTTCCAAAATTTGATACGTTGTAGTAATATATAACTATTTACTAGTGGCAGTAGGCTATTCATAATAGTAAATATGATTACTAAGTATAAATAATATGGCAGTGAACAAATTAATGTGAATAAACGTTTCAACACACTAAATCAATTAATTTGTTAATAAATTATATGCAATCTACCACATAATTAGACTTTTATATTAATATTTTACATTAATATGGTGTATATTTTAATGATATATAATTTCATATGTTATTTATCTTACAGTTGCAATATGTAAATTTATGAGTATAAGGAAACAATTAGATTTTATACATAAAATAATAAGAGATATTTTGCATTCAAGGAGATCTTTTACAAAATAATGTTAAATGTTTATTCTTTGTTTCAGGGACTTTGTACTTCACATGAATTTAGATTAAATTAAGGTGAGTGCTGAGGTTTATTTAATATAATTTGTAACCGTTAAAGTATGTCATTAGTTTCATAAGAAATCTATGTTATGAATTCAAGAAAAAGTTAAATGTTTGGGTTTTGTGAATATCACAATTAAATGTTACCAGCATGTTATTAATAGAAAAGTGCATACAGCACTAAAGAAAGACATAGTATAACACTTTAATAGTAACCGTACCTACTTATTTTTTTACTTTAGATTAAAATGCCTCGTTTATAAATGTAACACAAATTGTAATTGTGATTATTATTATTTAATTAAGAGTGAACTAGTTTGTATGAATACCATATGCACACAAGAATTTCTCTGCAAATTTCAAATTATTGAGTGAATATTTGTAATAGTTTCAGTAAAAACTGAAACTTGTACGCCATAATTACTTTATACACTAAAATACACCTTTTAGAAGTTCAGAAGGTTGAAATGCCTAAATGCTAAAACTAGTCTGCCTTCGTTCTAAACATGTTATAAATGCTCACAATTATTTAAGAAATTAATATACTTATTATCTATACCATTATAAGTATAATAATACAACTATTAAAGAATATCTCTTTTTGACTATGGCTAAAAATATATCAAAAACCATAATGCATACGGGGGTTGACACAGTAAATATACCCTTTTCTGTTTAAGTCTGGCTCAGAGTCGCTCAGATCCAATTATATTGAAGTTGTGAGCGATCTCTGGAGCCTTCAATTTTACTTTTATCCTGAAAATGGAAGTGAACCATTTATTTTAAATGCTGTTATAACTGAATTCGATTTTAATATTCGATTCAACCAAATTACAGGATATTCATGAATATTAAAGTAATAATTTTTCATAGCTCCCATAAATTAGCTTCTTTCAATCCTTGTAGTCAACTGTAATGCTTTATTAATATTATCTGAGTAATCTTACACACAAGTGGGAGATGCATGATAATATATAGGTTTTAACCGTATATCGAAATATACACTACATATATGTTTTTAATTCATAATTGCTACCGCTGGAAAAATGTTTTTTCTTCTAAACCTTATCTGCTTCTAAACGTGTATTTGTGTACAGTTAATAGTCTTACGCACTTGTATATTATTTATTATATAGTTAAGCATCCATGGTTTGTCAGCTATTTTTAAGAACATCATAGGACTTTATGTTAGACCGTTTCTAATCTTTGATCAGTGGCTATGCAGTTTTACTAGTGATAGGTTACTGTCGACTACTAGGTGGTCCTTAAGTGACTACTTATTTTGACGGTTTATGGATGTGGGTTTTGCACATTTTTTGAAAATAGTATGATAGCTTTAACAAATCGTAAAGAAACCGTTATATAAACATCTGATCTGAACAAACATAAGGTGGCGTAAATGAGAAATATATTAGGAGAGATGAACATGGAGATATAACCCAAACAAAAAATTACAATGATATGCTTAACATTTAAAGAAATATTTTTACGTTAAATAATTATGTATATCACAATATGTTTAAATATAAAAAATACAAATTTTATAATTGGAAAACGTATTTTTTCAAGATATATATCCTCAGCCCGTTATAAGATGTAGTGAAATATGTTTGTCAGTTCCGCTATTGCCTTTACATTTTTATATTAAATTATTAATTTAGTTATTTTTAAATTTGCATTTTATTTCATGCAAAAAGTCCAAAAAGAAATAAATACAGCATACCTGGCGTAACTTATAAGTAGGGAGTCAATGATCACGGCGGGAATTTTGTACCCTATAATAATTAAAATATTACAAGAAAATTAACATAATACAAAAATATAGAAACTACAAATTTGGAGACTAAATTATGTGGGTCATGATACAAAATTTAGGCTCTTGAGGCTCGGGATAAAATGTATTATGTGTATAGTAGTAATAAAATTGTTGGTACTATTTAATTTATACATACCAATAAATCTGAGTACCAATTCATTTACTGCGTACAAATGTGGTTTGTTCTGAAACATATACTAGTAATGAAAAATTTGTAATTATATAACCATATTTTTATATATCATGAAGTAAATTAGTAATATGTGTTCATATACATTAAATTACAATAAATAACAATTTAAGTATTAATCCTTGAGAGGTCCCGTCCTACCCACAAGTAGAAAGTCCTCTGTATAGCTGCTATGTAATATTATGTCGTGTTTTTTATGTTACCTTTATTTTTATGCTTCTAAATGTGATTTTACTCTTATTACTTTTATTGCATCTGTTGATGGATAATTTATACTTATTTTAGTGTTAATAAATATTTAATTTGTTTAATAATGATTTTTTAATTTAAATGACACATATTAGTTTATTCAAGTTCAATACACAATAAATACATTTAATCTCTTTACCAAACATTGCTTATCAAAAGATTGTAACTTAAAAATAAAATATATGAACATACTAAGGAAACTGCCGAATAAATAGTTATTATTTATCCTCTGTCGCACAATTATGGAACCATTGCATGGTTTTGCCGTATTTTCCTTACATGTAGTCCTTGAACAAACTGAACACTTTAACAGCCTATTTTTTCTCTAACAGGGCAGTTGAGTTTTAAATTTAACTAAATAATATAATTTGTCAACGATAATGTTTGTTACAAAGACACACTAAAATATCGATATCTAACGACCCATTTTATTTAAACAAACACGCAATTTGTTTAAAACGACAACGGGATCGGTCTAATGCGTATATGTCGTTTAAAAACCGTACTAACGCGGTCAGTCCCGTGTCGAGATTGCACTTAACAAAGCACTCAGTGTAGGACTACCCCTAATCACACCGACAAGAATATGGACGAATCATACCGTGTTTAACGGAAAAGAATATGTCATATAGTCAGGGATGCACTTGTGAAGTATTGGAAGGATTTATCATTTAATAACAATTCTTTTTATCAGACTAACTATGTTTGTTAGGTGCCATCTAACAAGGGGACCTCTTACGGGTTAAGCTTACTATGGAAAATATTTGGTGTTATGAAGGTAGAACTACATTTTATTTTCCTTATTTAAAATCAGTAACACTTCGTTTGAAGATCTGTGATGTGATTTATTCTTTTGGTTACAAACTAAAATCTAGATTAAATAAACTAATCATACCAGAGTGTTGTGATCAGCGTAAGTTAGGAACTATAATGACAATGCGATGGGTCAACTCCATGAACACTATCATAAAAACATGCACTTTCAAACACAAAAACGAATTAATAAAACTGAACTAAAACTACAGGTCACACGAGGTCTACACGTAATTATCATTCATTGACAAAATATCAGTAGTCACTAGTGTAGTAAATTTGACCGATGATCTTACCTGATATTCTTACCAATATTGGAGTTGTGGCTTAAATAAATTATCTATGATGAAAAAATAAATAGCTGATGTAGTGCTCAAAATTTAGTATTCCTTATATTTCGTATCACGAAACTATTTAAATGTTAGTAAAAATCTATTTACAATAAAACGCCTTCTAGCTTGGTAACAAGAACTATCCACAAAATAAATTACTAATAATAGTCCAGTTATTATATTAAATATAATCTTAAGACGAACAAAAATTTGTACCAACGTACCGTATGACGATAACACATGGGGGTGGTGACTTCTGAGGTCGTAGTAATAAATACTAGAAATGCAAAGTTTACTTATAAGTTCAATTTAATTTTACTAAACTTACAAGCACCACTTTTTTAGATGGTAAATGAAAAAATATGTATTGCCACGTTGCTGCCAATTAGAATGTAATAACTAAAAGTATATCTTCTAGGTGGGCCTAAAATATCCAATGTTCTATTGAATTATGCGTACGACGTTTTACTTTACAAAACAATAATATTTCACTTCCCTTCACAATAGGTAGACTCACAACCCGGGTATCGGCGTCTTGGCACGAGACATTGAAGCTGTAGTCTAAGAACGGTTACTTCTAGAAGAGGAGTAGATGTTGGGAAGTGGTAGCCATCTATTCAAACAACACGTGAGATACATCAGCTACGTAAGCTACGTGAACTCGCCTAAAACAAAATTCGCGACGGTATTAGCCATTTAATGATTACAAATTACTATTTATAACAACGTGCTCGTCGCCATAAGGACGACGCCACAACCTTTATCTATCTCAATCAAGCAAATAAAAGATCTTCAAGGGTAAGTTACTTTACTATTCACATCTTTACTTTACGTTACATTCATTTTATACGTTTGGCATCAAAGGGCTAATTTAATAATACGAAAAGATAAATTTTACTTACGGACAAAGCGCGCGAGGTCTGATCGGTTATGTAGTTGGGCTGCTACAAAGGGTTAGAAGAAAAAAAATTCATACGCGTGCCAATTAGGTAGTTACTCCGCCCAATTAATTTAGTTCCGGAACATTGGATGTAAAATAATATTATATTATACTGGCTGATTAGGTTGCGAAATTTACATTGTATGAAATTTACTTAACTAATTTACGGTACAGAATATCCCCCCTGTTTTGATTTCGCAACCTAGTTAGTCGCTTTACTTTAAACATATTCTAAATAACAAACTTAATTCAACCTTTTATTAATTACATAAATTCAAATTCAACCATAACAATACGATAGCGCGGGGTTTCAAAAGTTTCCTATCAAATCCGCTAGATCGCATGCCAATGCAGTTCTATGACTGCTCGCTTAGGGACCAAAAATAGAAAATCAATTTAGGCAAACTATTTTCATGCAGTGCACGTTGCAGCGTTTTAGAATTTGCGGGTCGTTGCAAGAATAAGGACATTTAAGGCGATTAAATCGTGAACAAGTGTAGTGTAGTGTTTTGTTATATAGGCGCCACATTCATACTTCTTTTTTTGCATTCATACCAGTGTTTTGTGTATAGTGTTTTGCCATTAAATACCCTGAGACTTGCGGACAAGTTTACCAATATGGATCGAATACTTTGGAATGAAAACGTCCCCTCACGAGAAGCTAAGTCTCACATTTCTTATTAATACTGCATCACTCTTAATATATATTTACATACAACATCCTATACATCTTACATCTACATAATTTTAACACTTCAAATATATCTACAAAATTCAAAATTTCAACATTTCGGCATACATACAAAACACAGACAATTTTTCATATTTGATTCCCTCATTACAAACAGTCAGGATCAACTTTGTCTCATTTCTTTATACTAAGTCTATTTACAAATTCTTTTTCTATATTTTATTTCCATTGACACATTCGTTAAGAATTCACCAAACAGTTAACTTCCTGGATTTTATCTTATCTTTTAAATTTGGCAGCAAGTGGTTCCTTAAGCTAGGGATGCTACAAAAATTTTTTTTTTTTTATACAGAACAGGTCTTAATTTAATTTTAAATGTACAATATGAACCTTTTTTACATTCAAAACATTTTCAGTGTGTTGTACAATACAAGTTACAGGGCTTAAAAAATATAAAATTCTATAAATTCCTACATATTTTTGGTGCTAATTTTGCACAAAACTTTTCTACCTTATTGCTTAAATAGTGGGTTCTAATCCATACTAAGGAATGCAACTTAAAGGGATGTTTTACATTTTGCTCTGAGTACTTTTGTCTATTACTGTTATGTGCTATACTCCTTTTTACATTCACCACAGCTCTCTTTAAATTGTTTACAACAGTTTCCTTGGACAAATTCTCACCAATTAGATCATTTAGCTTCCATAAATTAGATAAAGCATTATTACAGGAATGATTATAACATTAAATCAAAGGCAGCAAAACCTGTGCTTTCATTATGGGCGTTGTTTAAACTTAATTGTATATAGCCTAGGTCATTATCCCAATTACTATGACAGTTGTGATAGAAACTACGTAATAATGTAGATATGTTTCTAATATGCCTTTCTGATTGATTTTCCACTAGCCCTGTAAGGCGCTAGTCTACGGTGTTCAATTAAAATTCTTAAATAAGAACTTCTTAAAATACAGTGATGTAAAATTATGCGGCATTGTCTGACACTATTATTTTAGGTACAGAAAAGTAGTTAAAAATTATGCGGTCTAATTTATTACATATTTCAGCACTCTTACATTCCCTCAAAGGGATTAGCCATAGAAATTTACTGGGCGGCATCTACAACTACAAGTAAATATACATTGCTGTTTCTAGTTCTCACTAAGGGACCTAAAAGATCTATGAATAAACAATCCTTATTGTTCTTAAATGGCACAGATACTAATTCGCCTTCATATTTTCTTTGGCACACTTTACTCATTTTACAAAACATTACATGTTTTCACTTTTGCCTTTATAATTTCGTCTAAATCAGGTCTATAAAAATACTGATTAATTTTTCTTTGCGTTCTAGCAATGCCTAAATGACCTCCTATTAAAGAACTGTGGAAGAATTCATATACTAAATCAATTAACTGTACAGGCAAAAATATCTTACTCTTACTTTTTACATTCCTTTTGTACATCAGTAAATTGTTTTTTTTATAAAATAACATAAGTTGTTACTATTGCTTTTTACAGATTGAATGATTCGCTGAGTTTTCTTTATCTTGAAGTTGATATTTTTCTAAATCTTTAAACGCTAATGGCAAATCATTAATTAACAACCACAAATTATCCTTGTTATTTGCACTTATTTATTTATCTGCATTTTAGGCTTTACATTAGATGTTCGTTTACATGTTTGCCTTCGGGAAGGAGTTTGAATGGCAGAAGGAAATCGATAATCTATTTTTATCCTGGGTCTGGAACGGTCCGGCAGTCACTGGGGCTCGGATCAGCTGTTCCCGTCGAACTCGCCCTCAAACATACGTGAAAGGGCGTCTGCCAGCGCATTATCGGTGGAAACTTTTAAATTCCACCTCAAATGGCAAATTCAAAATCCTCTCGATCCACCGGGCAAGTCTTCCTACCTTCCTTTTGTGATTGAGGACATAGGATAAAGCTTGGTTATCAGTTATTAATTTAAAGGTTCTTACTTCTAAAAATTCGTGCCATTTTTTCTATGCAAATTAGTGCACTCAAAGCTTCTTTTTCATAAACAGTATATTTTAATTCGGCATCAGTAAATTTCCTAGAGTAAATAGGCTATTGGCATTAATTCATTTTGGTCGTTTTCCTGTAACAAACAACCACCTGCGGCTATTCCACTAGCATCTGTCATTACTATAAATTGCTTTGAAAAATCGGCTAACTGGAGTACAGGAGGATTCATTATAGCTTCTTTTAACTTTACAAACGAATCTTGACATTCACTTGTCCAAACAAATTTAGCGTTTTTTTTCCTTCTTAAACGATTTAAAGGAATTACATAATTCGGCATAATTATTTATAAATTTTGAAAAGAAATTGGTCATACCTAAAAACTGTGAAATTTGTTTGGCGTTCTTAGGCGGCATAAATTCTCTTATACTCCTTGTTCGCTCCGGGATCTATAGTTACTGTATTATTTTTTATTAAGTTCCCCAAAAAGGAGATTTCCTCAAAACAAAACTTTGCTTTCTCTAGGTTTGCCGTTAAGCCATGTTTGCTTAGTCTATTTACAATCTCTCTGACATGTACTAAATGCGAATCAAGGTCTTTACTGTACACTAAGATATCATCACAAAAAATTTATCACATATTTAAATTTTATATTGTCTAGGACTTTATCCAGATAGGCGGACAATACAGCACTACCAACATGTAAACCAAAGGGTACTCGTTTAAATTTTATATTTACCAAATATAGTGCTAAATGAGGTAAGATCTTGACTATCAGGTGATAATGGACATTGCAAAAAACTTTTTCTTAAATCTATTATGAAAAATATTTGGCTCCACTAAGATGTTGATAATAATTATTTAAAATCACCAATGGGAAAATCAATTTTCTGTAACTTTTTATTTAATTCGGTATAATTGACTACAAGTCTGTCCTTTTTGGTTAAAAAGGGCTGGACTGGAGTAGGCTGAAGTAATGGGTTCAATTATTCCTTGGTCCAACCAATCCTGTATTATTGTTTTTCATCTTATTTACAGTAGGAGGGCTCATAAAATAAGGCCTAATATTTACAGGTGTGGGGTCATTTAGAACTAATCTCACTTCCAAATCCAGAGCCTCTCCTAATTTTGGATTAAAAACATTTGGAAATCCCCTATAAGGTTTCGTATCTCAGCCTCAGCTCTAGTGCACCCTATTTTTACATCAATGCTGTTTTACTTCATGTTTCAACAGGTGTGTCTGACAATAGTTATTTTCTCATTACAATTGAATTTTAAAATAACATGAATCTCCATCAAGATCTTAAAATTAATTTGCTATTAGATATAAATGGGTTTCCCAATACAATGTCCCATTTTAAATTATCAAATACAATAAATTTTACTTTCCAACAAAATTTTAGAAATTTTTTATCTTAGCATAACAATAACCAAAACATTTTATTTCAGTGTTATTTGCAGCAAAACATTCTATCATCTGACTTCAATTAATTTAGAAACATTTTTATTCAACAATAGGCTATCATAAAATTCTTTACTAATTTATATCTCTTATAGCACCATATCTAATAAGCAGTTTGTTTTTACATTTTTACCCACTATAGCTTCAATTAAAGGCATATTGTTACACTGTATAACATTTAGTCTTAAATTAGGTTTTCTATAGTTTAATTTACTCCAATTTTTTAATTACCTTACCATAGACTCTCATAAAATAGTGTTTTTCTCTTTTCTTACTGTATTTACTATTTATAAAATTATTATTCTTAAACTTATGAACCGGGGAGGGATATTTTTAGGTGTTGTGTGTAATACCACTCCCCTATCGACTAGTTTTTTGGATTCCTAAAACAATTTTTTGCTAAGTGACCAGGCCTATTACAATTGAAACATAACTTTGGGTTTTTGACAGTAGGCCTACTTTTTCTAAGTTCAACATGTGGTGGATACATGTTGTTAACATATGTCTTACTTAAATTGTCCCTTAAGTTATCATTAAAGGTTATATTGTTACTAGCTATACACACATTTTCCAAATCTGTAAAACAAATGGGATTGTTTTCAAAAATTAACTTATTTCTATCTGTAGGCTTTAATACCGCTTTTTATAACAAGTTACCAAGTCCTGTTCACTTATGTTACACAATAAAACTTGACTGAGCTCTTTGATGTCATAGATGTATTCATACAGTGGCTCATCAAACCTTTGTGGCCTATAAACTAAATCTAGTCTAAGTCTTTCAATTAGGCTACAGGATAAAAGCACTAATTACTTCCCTGTGTAGATAGTTTCACATTTGGCATGACAGACTTACACTGTATTATTTTTGGCTAAAAGTGGACCTTTTCCATAACATGGTAACAATGCTAAAATTTCATTTTCTGATAGGCTAGTTTCACATTTTTAGTTTTAACAAAGTTTTCAAAAAGTTTATTAGCTCAGGTACTACTAAGCCATTTGTTACTGTAAAATTTTGTAAATAACATTCTACAGGGTTGTTTAACTTATTAAACATATTTTAAACCAGACATAGGTTGACTAATACAATCATTGTTTGCATTATAAATAGGCATTATAGGCAAAGTGGGGGGGTTTACTGGCAGTAGGCTGTGATATTGTTGGTGGTTGTACAGAAATAGGGCCTATTTGTTCTTTCACTGCCTGTTCCATAGCCTCATCTTGTTCTAATGATTCATTTAAATTGGCTTCTAACACTTTAAGCTGTTCTAGGTTCACTGTAGGTACTAAGTTTTTAGCTAACTGTTGTTCAACATTTACTAGCCTACACTTTTAAAAGCTGATAAAGTTTTCACTATGTACAGAACTTAGTTCTAGCTGGTTGTCTAAAATAAACGGTTTATTAAAATGTTTACACTTTTCTTGGAATTTGGTGATTTCTAAAGGTGAACTAGCACTGTTCAATTCACTGCACTCATGTTCTAATAATATCACTTTTTCACTGAGAAGTTTTACTTCCTGATTGTGGTCTATTTTTAATAGGCTACTAGGAGTAGGTAAAATATTGTTTCTCAAACACTGTCTTAAGGACTTTCTGAGTTCATTTACTGTACTGTCACTATTTAATTTAATACCTCTAGATATCAGTTCAAATACCAACTCATTCTTTAGACAAAATATTCTATTTTAATGGCAGGCATTGTGGCGTTTTCACTCAGTTTCACCCAGTTGATGGCAGAGTAGGCACATCAATAGCAGATTAGCGCAATAAAATATGTGTACCGTATGACGATAACACATGGGGGTGGTGACTTCTGAGGTCGTAGTAATAAATACTAGAAATGCAAAGTTTACTTATAAGTTCAATTTAATTTACTAAACTTACAAGCACCACTTTTTAGATGGTAAATGAAAATATGTATTGCCACGTTGCTGCCAATTAGAATGTAATAACTAAAAGTATATCTTCTAGGTGGGCCTAAAATATCCAATGTTCTATTGGAATTATGCGTACGACGTTTTACTTTACAAAACAATAATATTTCACTTCCCTTCACAATAGGTAGACTCACAACCCGGGTATCGGCCGTCTTGGCACGAGACATTGAAGCTGTAGTCTAAGAACGGTTACTTCTAGAAGAGGAGTAGATGTTGGGAAGTGGTAGCCATCTATTCAAAACAACACGTGAGATACATCAGCTACGTAAGCTACGTGAACTCGCCTAAAACAAATTCGCGACGGTATTAGCCATTTAATGATACAAAATTACTATTTATAACAACGTGCTCGTCGCCATAAGGACGACGCCACAACCTTTATCTATCTCAATCAAGCAAATAAAAGATCTTCAAGGGTAAGTTACTTTACTATTCACATCTTTACTTTACGTTACATTCATTTTATACGTTTGGCATCAAAGGGCTAATTTAATAATACGAAAAGATAAATTTTACTTACGGACAAAGCGCGCGAGGTCTGATCGGTTATGTAGTTTGGGCTGCTACAAAGGGTTAGAAGAAAAAAATTCATACGCGTGCCAATTAGGTAGTTACTCCGCCCAATAATTTAGTTCCGGAACATTGGATGTAAAATAATATTATATTATACTGACTGATTAGGTTGCGAAATTTACATTGTATGAAATTTACTTAACTAATTTACGGTACAAATTTGAGTGAGTTGTATGTGCCTGAGAATGAAAGAAATATGGATGGAATGTTCAGTTGAAGAATATAACATTTTCCATCAATCAAAGGCAAGTTCTATATTTACTATTAGATATTGACACCAAGAGTAATGTTTGTTGAAAAGAAATAAAGCCGGTATTAGAGTTTTTACTTTGATGGGAAATAAAAAGTCAAAGCCCAGAACGAGTAAATCACTGAGCAGGATAACTGTTGTTTGTCAAAGTTAAACAGATGTTCCGTACGAGGGTGGACCGTTCAACAAAACAACTCGTAAATAGTTAAAACCATTTTGTGCAATTACACATTCCTCGCTATACAATTATGATTATATTATTGTTGTAAATAAATCGTAATAGTAAAATAGTTTTACTGCTGGACAATTTATATTTTACTCCTTCTAAGTCTCTATTTTTAATGTCATTTGTGAACAAAAATATTTTATTTATAGATACGCAAACACATCTTTACTGCTCAAACTATATGAATATGGCATCTTCGATGAAGGATTATGATAAATGTTATTATATGTTTAATAATTTAATACGAATAGCAACATGAGCCGAGATATGGGGCTGCTCAAAATTGTTTATGTTTCATCAGTGGAATAGTTAAAGACATTGGGAACTTTCATTATGGAGCAATGTGCTTGATACATTGTGTATTATTTTACACTTTTTATATTAGACTGCATTTATAATAGAGTTTTGTTTCTTTTTATAGTAATAAATCTTCAATATATAAAGGATATCGTGGACTGTATTTTTTTAATTGATGGTTTTTAACTTCGAAACGCTTGCAGGTTGTAAATGCTTTTTAACTATCCATTGTCAATAAACTGCTATAAGTTGCTAGATAAGTAAATACACATGTGCACTTCACACAGGAAATGCAATATGTTCTTAAATTTATCCGTACTTACGTAAATTCTACATATTTCATTGCTTGTTATTCTACTGAATATTATAAACTTTTTCTTTTAAAAGTCATTACAATTGTCAGCATATTACCACTATATTTTACAAATATAATTAGTACTTTAGTACGTTCTTATACGTCATACAATAATCCCATACAATATATAAACAAAGAATGTAAAGAATTTTTGTTCTTTTTTTATCAAATGTTTTTTTTTATTACAAAAACTATAATTTTTTGACTTCATTCATATCATTGTATAAAATTATTCAAATTATTTAAATCTAAATTTATAGAATTCTACGATAAAGTATATCATACCCTTGTTTCCACAAAAATTCAAAAGGAAATCAAAGTGAATATTAAAGTTGCTTAAAGTACAATTAGGTAATTAAACGAGCAAAAATTCATTTTTCTGAGTTTTATGACTCGTCACTTAAATATAAATAATAAATTGAATGTAATAATACACTCGGAAACTTCTTTTAATGTAACCATAATTGAATTGGGATGTTTTTCCGTAATAATGAAAGCGTAAATTTCAATCATTTTAAATAAACAAATGTGATTATGAAAAAATTATAATTAATGATTACTTCCTCGGTTACTATCAGTAAATCTGTTTTTTTATTGTCCGTAACTACAAGCTGAGAATAAAATAAGTCACTTTTTCAGTTTAAAACGAAAATTTATAAACTGAAAACAATTTGCGTAACTGTTCTAAAATTTAATTAAAGCTTACAATTTCATTGCCTCAAAAATAATCAAGTTATAGTGTAATTGCTTACTATTTTTAAACATTTCGATAGGCAAGGGCAACTTACCCAATGAATTGTCATGATATAGTAAACTTTTGATTGTTAAATCCTAAATTATCGATCAGCAAACCCTTACTCAAACTCTGTTAATCGGTGTATTATAAAAAATTAATTTTGCATTATAACTGCAATTTACATACAAAGTAAAGGAACTTTCTTAATTTTATATCATATCCAATAAATAATATACAAGTTAGGATTTTGTAACACCCTGCATCGTGTAATAGGGTTTGGTGGGGTTTCGTGTGAAAAGTCTATAGCTCCTTTAACCCACCTATATGGGGAACTAAGTAATTTGTTAAATGTCGTATTATTGTTTTAATTTTGTAATCATGTAATTTTTTGCTACTTTTGTTCCCATAATGGTCAAATATTAGTGTATAGATGTTTGCCAATGCTCAACCGAATTAATCGTTGTTACGCGGGAACTCGTATAGAAAGGAAACTCCATGCAAAATTTAATATTTTGATTTTGAAATACCGTGTGGACATACAGACGTAAATTAAATTTTACAGGTCCTCAATTTTTAGGCTTCACATATTCAACAAATAAATCATATTTTACAAGTAACGTTTTTCCAAATTTAAACAAAAATAGACTATTTAATGCATTCCTTCCCTAAGTAATGTTAGAACACTTTAAATCTTCATACACTATTGTTACAACGTTCCATGTAAAATAAGCCTTTTTTAATATTAATATAGCACAATACTCTTACTTGTGTTACTCCTTATTATATTTGTACATTATACATATATTTTAAACATTGAACATTGGCTATGCTAAAATATTCTTAAATGGACGTACTTGTCTAAAACACCTTCACGTTTGAGTTTATATGAGAGGCTTAAAATATTTTTCTACTTAAAGCGATTAATAAATTTTTTATTTAGGTTAATGAACGCAGTAAACTTACAGTTGCATGAAAAACTTAAATTCGTACCTCGTAATGTATTTAACAACTAGTTCAGTGAAATTTTATATATCATTCACGACAAAATATTATCACGCCAAAAACAGAAAAAAAACACAAAAACCAATTTTTATTGTATACTGTATAAATATGTAATATTTTTTAGATGAAAGACCGCTTAAATATCTATCAGCAGAGGACAAAACCTTCTATAGTGTGCAGCATTGAGTTCAGGTCAACAATGGACTACTCGATAAAATATTTATACCCATGTACAACAGAGAAGTGAACTTTATGTCGGCTAGATTGTGTGCTGAGCTGGATAAATGCTCTTAGAAGCGTCTATCCACTCGTGTGTAAAAACAGGAAACTTCATACCTTGTTACCAACAAGTATAAAGTACAAGTTTATTCCTCTAAACTGGAATTTATTTATTTGTGTTAAGAAATACGATATAATTGAGGTCCTACTGAATATAATAAAGTACTGCAAGCTAAAGAAATTTAAATCATGTGAAATGGTTGTTGAAGTTCTTAGAACGAGTCACGTTAGATTTTTATCGTGTACGATTTATCTGTACAGCTAGAAGTATGTCTAGGAGGCGAGAACAAATTTTTTCTTGTATTCTGCTGTTTTGTAGTTGTTAAAGTTTATAGGGGATGTTTCTAAGAAAATAATAGATTATCAGATATACTTGCTTTCCTAGGGGACATGATTTAAGGGTATTTAATGGTCATCCATACTCTTCAACCTTTTTTATCAATTTCAATGAATAAACTGACTAACCGACACGCATATTAGTTATATCACTGCTTTGATAAGAGAGAAAGAGATTAGATAACGTCTTTATAAAGAGAATATTGAAATAATTGGTTTCTAGTCTAAGAAACTAGGAAAATAAAATAGGAAAACAACGTCATTTCATAGTTTTTATTTTCTTTAACTCTACCTTTTCAACCTTCTGCAAAATTAGCAGAGCTTCGGTTTTATATCTAGTATGTTTCATATGAATAATTCCTCTGGAAATTTTAAGAAACAAGTGCTTCTAAGCTTGAAAAATGCAGATGAGATGTCGGTTTCTAGACATAAATATATACTCTATCAGGCATTATGAATTTGTTACAAGAAGCGGTTATTGGTATAGTACGACACAACGCGTATTGTGCAACAGGCCGAGATTCCTTTCAAAATTTCAGACGAAAAGGGAATATTTATACGTCTTTCCCAGCAGACAAAGAATAAATTGTGTCAGTCTAGTTAGTGTTAGGCTAAATTTACATAGTTTAATATGCACCAACTTATTCTTGGCTAAGTATTTGTTAAATGCTGTGAAGCAATTTTAGTCTACAGATGAAATCTGCAGCATATATTCACACAAGATAATTTTACACTATTGCTTATAAATTTTAATCTCGTTGAAAATAATAAAAGTAAATTTATGAAGGGTACTGGAATTCAAGAAATCTCTGTACGAAAACACTCTCACAGATGTTATAATAAACTTGCTACTGTTATATACTTTTTTTTACTCTATGATTAAAGGTTTCCTATGTTAAAGTGTCGTGTAATGATTTCATTCACATTTTGAATAATATATATATATATATATATATCAATATATATATATATATATATATATATATATATATATATATATATATGTGTGTTAGTTCAATAAACAAGCGTGTGAAACTCTTATTTTGGTGGTAAATTGTGTTTGTAACAGTAAAAATATCCTCTTTTTTCAGAATCAATAGTTGAATTATTTGTATAATAGATAATGGACGCCAGTCCTGAAATTAACTTTTCAGGAGAGAAAGTGCCCTCATCCAGAATATTTTGGCAATTTTCAGTTGTTCTTATCAAATGTAGAGCATGTAGAGCCCTTACGCCTTCTATGTATCAGTAGCTTGTCTACAATAAACAAAATGTACTTTAATTGTTTGTATTATATCATTAGTTTTTGCTCAGAAAAGTATGCAGGTTAGAGATAATATAATAGTACGTCAGAGATAAGATCTATTTTCAGAGCGTTCAAAGAGATATGTCAGAAAACAGATGTTACTTCGCGTATAAATCAGTCAACGGGAAAAGTTTTACCGCAGCTCGGGAAGCAAGAGTTCGTTTGCATTACACTACTGTTTGTAAAGAATGTTTATTACTTTTCTCCGACAAGAGTTTTAAACTAGAGTTCTTCGTATACAAACCTGGTATGATCCATTTTTCACTCCAGCAATGTGCGTGTTAGAAAAATTGTAATATACTAGGTATATATTATTTATAGTATAACTGTTTATTATTCAATTATAGTAATTTTATATCGTTAATGGGTTCTAATTAGTTTATTACTACTATGGATGTTTCTTTATAGTAAAGGTATGATAAATTAACTCATTGTTATCTTACTAAATTATAAATGCAAAAGTACCTTTGTTTGTTTCTCTGTTTTCAAGCACAAACTATATAACAGATTGTACTGAAGTTTTCCATGGAAGTTCTTACGACCTCTTGGATGAATATCCGACCATTCTTATTAAAAAATCCCCCCGAGCTTTCCGTACTGATCTCTATTGCAGCAACATGTATTGTTTCAACATTGTGTCAACTATTCAAACAAATTAATGCATTATATATTTTTATTTAAGACTAAAGTGGGAATGGTAATATATGAAGTATTGAAATTGGTGTCCATAGATATTGTGGGTCGGGATATTTACACTAGCTGAAGAACTTAAAATGGAGGGACTGGGCATTAGCATAATTCAACAAACCGTTAATAAAAGTTAAGGAAACAAGCAAGCACAGTGATTAATGCAAGTGGAGTGACGATCTGTACAATATACAACGTATTATACTAATTAGTTTAATAACATAATAAAAACTGTAATTACGAGGAAATTCGTTTGTTATCAGTAAAGGATGTTATAATATAAATCAAAATGCTTTATTAGAATATATAACGGAGTCAATAATAATTTATAATTTTTTTCGGTAATCTGTTGATAATAAATAAACTTACAATTGTCCCTTAACAGTCCACTTAACAGTCGGTCCCTTAAGGCATACTAAATAATGAAAAATTTACTTTTATTCCCAGAATCCAAAATATTGTTTCAAGGTTTGATAACGGTTTGCTTTCTCACAAGACGTTTTGATTTGGTATTAATAGCACCTATGCGACTTGCTCTTGTAATGTAAAGAAGTAAGTTTTACACGGTGTCAGACAATGTGCCACTCTCATCACACTTACCTGATGACTAGGGATGAGGACAAGTCAAAGGAAAGAGTTAAAAGAGAATGCAATCCTGCATCAGTGGCTGTTTGCGGAAACCGTTTTGAACATCTAAAGAATAAAACAGAATGAAAGGATTCTCCTTTAACACATAAGCTTGTCGATAAACAATCACAGTCTTAGAATAGCTCTGTATCGTTCTTCATTCAAACCTTCTTCTGTTGTCTATAAACCTTCTTTAGATTCTTTATGGTTTGCCTCCTCCATCACAAACTATTAATAACTTACACTCTAAGAAATGTTTTAAGCGTTGTTGTATACTTTGCTCAAAATTCAAGATTAAGTTCCTTAAATGATTTCCTTATGTAAATAAAAGACCAGGAACCAGTATACACAGGTTTGAATACTTAGATTTAGTAGATTTCGAGATATAGTAGATAAGAATAAAAGGTGGAGAACAAAGTAATTAAGAAATAAGGGTATGTATTGTGCCTGTACTCATCGGAACCTCCAAGGTGGTGGAAAAATAAGTCAAGTCTTTCAATATATCCATATCATACTTGAATCAAACTCTTGTCTAATATTTTCTACAATCGCTTCTTAATTCCTTTATGGTTAGCCTCCTCCATCATAAACTAAAATCACTTATATTCTTGGCATTGGATTATACCTTGTTCCCAATTTTTTGACGTGACAACGTCTTAAATTAGGTTGCGGCTCGGAGTCACTCATGAAAAATTGTAACGCCCGGTAACGTTACGATGCCCGTCCAGTGGGTCCGCCGCACGGGATCCGCACGGGATAAAGCAGATAACTGTGGGTCCGCCGCACGGGATAAAGCAGATAACTATGTTTATTCGTGAAAATGTGGAGTGCTTAGATTCGTCATTTACAACAACTACAACAATAAAGGTAAATAATTGTACACTGATATTTCATTATCGTAAAACTATGATTGATTGATTAATTGTTAGATTGACACAAAAGTTGAGAAACTGAGTTTATAGGTTATGTCATACTATTGACAAATGTTGATAGTGTTAAGTAAATTATTAGTTTAAATCACTCTGCAATCGATCGTAATTCAGTCGATTGAGAAGAAACAGCGCGTATTGCTAGTCAAACATTTAAAATAACAAATTATAACCTCTAACCTGTCATAACAGTGCGACCAAACAAACGAACTAAACCGACCAATCACCACGCGCGGAGTTAGAATTTAACTGTGTTTAGCAAGAATTTCAAATTCCAATTTTAGTAAATGTTTTATTCAACTTTACCATTTACAATAACAAATCTTAATTAATTTCAAATTATGTACAATGTTTTAGTAAACAAAATATATTTCTATAGTTAAAATTTGTGCAATTCTTATTTTCATTCAATTCCTTGTTCTTATTGTGGAATTTAATAATATTCATATCAATAAATATTCTACCGAGAAAAAGACGTTGACACGTAAAATCTTCGCCCGTAAAATCGACTTTACAGGCAACCATAATTTTTTTTAACTAAAAATTACTGCACAAACTGGCCGAGTTTTCTTTCATACGCTTTGGAATTGGAAAAATTAACTAAGGAATTGAAAAAATTAAAAAAAGGATTGCTATTAAACATTGCGTAATGTAACGTAAACTATTTCAATCAGTTTTTTGCGATATATCTATTAAGTTTTTAGCACATTTAGTTCTCCAAAAATTTTGCAGAACTCATACAAACTGAAGAAGGGCTTTGCTAACTACTGAGTCTAGCAAAATATGACATATTACAGTTTTAAATTCAAGTTTATATATGAAGTGTATATTTGAGTTTATAGCAGGTTTAGTTCTTGAAATAAACTTCAGAACACTTAAGACATATGAAGTATTTTATTAACTACTGATTATAGGACGATATTCAATGTTCCAAATTTATATTTTACCCACCTTTGACATATACAAATTTAGAGTTTGTAGCACCAAAAGTGATGTAGATCTGCTCTAGGAACATTTACTATCATCGATCCTGAATTTGGCCATACATAAATAAATAATAAACAATTAAAATTATGTACGTAGTTTTTTTTATATTATCGTTATGAAAGACGGCCAATTCTCCACAACACCTTTCCTTTGAGTAATAATTTTCACGACTTTTAGCCTATAATATGCATTAATTTTGGATTAGACTAATAAATTATGACATTTATATTTTTTACAATCGCTACTAAACAACTGTGTGCCACAACCGCTAGACTACTATTACTGCAAATTGTTAAAATAGAAATAGAAAATTGTTATATTATAATTTATCTATTTTGAATTATAATCATAAATTAGAAAACATTGTAAGACATTGCTTATTTTATTTGGGAGAAAAGTACACTTAATTTTATGCGTGAGATTTTTAATACACTTAAAGTGGTTAAAGGTTAATGATCTGTCCCACGTAGTTGTATTGTCTCTCCAACATCCATGAATAAGCACTTCTGGGATTGCGGTAGAGACATATGGATTTTCGTTTCTCCTATTGCACGTGTACATTTACTGAAATCTAGATAATGTATTATAAGATGGAACAGAAATGATGAATAAGGTTTAGCTGTTTTAGATAATTATAATTAGATAGGACCATATTAAATTTGTTGTTACTATTTACTTACAAAACACAATATGGAAGTTGAGTTATTCAGTTTTAATTTTCATTCGACCCATAATAACTTATTACTATTTAAATACAAAATTTCAAGTTTAAGTAAATGTAACCACATCCGATAATTGGTGTATCTGTTCTAATGACAGGATCTGGTGTGTTACGTAATTATCAAGCTCTATTATAAAATAATAGCGGTAAAGTTTCATACCCACTATACAAAGCAACCGTCAATGTGAAAATGTTTTACAACGATAAGTGACGCCAAATCAATTTAAATAAGAAATTAATTATTTTGAAATAAAAAATAAGACTTTAATAAGACTGTGTGTCATTATCTTAATTTCCTTGTTAGGTTTTAATGTTTAATCTGTATTATGTTATTAGGAACTAAGCCAAACAGTCAATAAATTTATTATTTTTATTGACTTTCAACCGATGGAGAGCTAAAGTAGCAAAAATATTTAATTTTTCAGTGTTATTTAAAGACTTTTGCTAAATTAGGTTAAATAATAGTTATGGAGATAAAATCGTTAACATTTATTTTATATTAATAAATCCATACTTCTTTGTTTTGTAATGTTAGTTATTGGTTATTGATGAAGGATGATAGGAAAGGAGAATAGGAATTTGATAATTTGCCATTGTTATGGAAAACGTTTTAAGTTTGTAAGTGAGTAGGATATACAAGAAAATATGATAAATTTACGATCTACTATAGCTCTAAGCATTGCTTAGGCTCAACTAACAATGTCTAGGTTAAGAACATTGCAACAGTTTTATTAATTTTAGAAACGGAAAAATCATTATTATAGTATATTATGCACTATATTATTAATTAAATACGATATATCTTTGCCTTTTTAATCGTCATAATATTAGTTGGCAATTTCCCAACCATATAAAAATTATCTCTTATTTCTTGACTCGTCGAATTGTTTAGTTGTGCATAAATTTTGATTTATTCCACTAAATTTTATTCATTTACAAGATTTTTTTTAGGAAAAACTGTTGCTCAATTAATATGCAAGGATCAATCTATTTCTTTTCAGTTCTGGAAGGATATATTAACTGAAATTTTCCTAAATATTTTTAGGAATACATTAGTATTAGCAAACGCGCCGCAATAAAAAGCAAAGACAAATTGCTCGCGGGAGCAAATGGCTTTGACATTATTCAAAAAGACCAGCAATTTATCCACCACTTAGTGTGTAACATCGCTAGCACTCTGTTCAAGGTTTGTCTTCCTGCATTCACATATCTCACCAGATCTTTACAACATTTTCAAAAATTGATAAGTGTGTTAAAGTCTGTTCCATTTTATAACATAGGTTTTATAGCAGCGTGTTATGTTTCATTTTTAATATTTATGAACAATGTAACGTATTTCAGCATATTTATCCTAGGGTTTAAAGTAATTCAATTTAATGTTTGGGTAATATTCTGATAAGGTACTATATCTGTTCGTACTTTATCCAAAAGTAAGTTGATGTTTCAATTAAATAAAGGTACAATTTTTATTATCTAATGTTAGAGAGCAGATATTAGAGATATACGTCACTTACGGGTTTTGGAGGATCACCGTGTAGGAATGACTTAGATGTACTTTTATAAAACCTTACACAAAGTAGCCTGATAAATTTCTCTATTATTCTCTGGGAGGATATAAATACATTTGTTTTTTATTGTCTTTCTATCTGTTTGCAGAACAACTCAAGTATAAAATAAGCTATAGACTTAATTTAGTATTTAAACTCAACGTTTCTGCCACAGTACACGTGATGTTATATATTTAAACCATATTGTATTAGGAGTAATAATTTATATATTTATTAAAATTTATATTTTTAAAACTCCTTTTTTACATTATTTAGTAGTTAAAAATTTTAAAAAGTAAAAAAATAACTTATATTTAGGATTGTATAATCCTGAAAAATACTCTAATATCAGTATTAATTTGCACATAAATATCCCCAAAAGATAAAAGAATAAAAACAAAATGGGCCTATTAGGAGAATAAAATTCCAGCAGAGACCATTGTGAAGTGTTGGGGTCTGATCTTTGTTCAATGAAGTGGAACGTTCCTTCAATATAACGTTATTTTCTTTTAAATTTTGCAATAAAGAGCCATCCGATTTATTTGCAGGAACTATTCATTTAAATTCAATAAAACTGAATAAATGCATTGTTTTGTACTTTAAATATTTCGTACACGTATGTTAAAATATGTTATAAAGTTATAATTCTAAATTAATAGTATTTTTATTAGGGGGTATATGCAGGGATTCAATAGCTTAGACTTCCATTTGGTTCGATTTAAAATAATTATTAAAAAGTGTCTCTTTATTACTCTTGTACTTTGTTAAACTAGAAGATGAATAGATAGGAAGACCCAAAATTCTTTAGTGGGGAATCCCATTTTGAAAGATAGGGAATTATAAATTGAGAGTTTAAACAAAAAACTAAAATATTATGAGATTTTACTTTGTTGCTATCAAAATGTGATTGATGGAATGTTTTTAATCTGTTTCAACAGACAATAAAAAGGAATAACTTAACTTGTAAATCCTATGCACACATAAAATATCAGCCATTATATAAATTTATAACTGCGGTCAAGAGTATATATTGAAACTTATTTATAACATAATGTGTACGAAAGCGTTGAAGCAAACAACTCTGCAGCGGATAAAGCATTGATATTTAAGTTTCAAATATTGGTACGCTTCAATGCACGATAAATGGTTTAGTCTGTAAATCATCATTAAATTAATTAGCAATATTTAATTTATTTTACAATTTTAGCTTTGTGAGATGGCCCTTTTTTCAACTTGAATAAAAGGATACAAAATGCCCCATTTTATTGTATTATTCTGCTAATTCGTCGTTTGTACCTGTGAACAATAATTTAGCATAGAAAACCAAAGTTCATTTAGTATTTCATTGTTTGTTATTACACAAAATATGTATTTGTTCGTTAAATTAAATTGTGTTATTCAGGGACAGTGGATGTCTACACAAGGAAAAAAAAACTCGCAACACAACAGTCCAACCCGCAATCCGCATTATCACTAACAATCCTTTACCACCCGCCTCCCCATCACCCACCCCAATCGCATTTGCTTGGTTGTAAATGTCTTGGAAAGCTTGATAATAAAACAATCCCGTTCTTTCTGAATTTCCTTGTATAAAACATAGTTATATAACATATCATTATTTGAATTCATTATTTGAAAGTCTTTGGGGGAAGCATGAGGATAAAAAACACTCCTTTTTGGTAGGAATTTCCAACATGTTGAATAGAAAATAAATTTCGAAAATAGGTATTTTTAACAGTAATTTATTTGAAAACCAGCAATAATACCAGGAAACACGTAATACAAATGTTTTCCAATATATTAATAATATTTATTATTTAAGTTAAAAATGGTTGCATATTTTCAGGATCAGAGTTTCAATCCATTTTTTAATAATCCAATATACAGGTTTTTATTTTTTTATGTTTAAAAACAATAATTTTTGGGTATTATTGTTTTAAATTATTGAATTGAATGAATAAAATGTTTGTATATGACGAATTAAGCAATTCTAGATGATAAAAGAATTCGTATAGAAGCTTTATATTGATTACAAAGTTACATCCCCACTTAGTGAAAAACTTGTTTATGTACATTTTAGATTGAACGGTGATTAAAATTCTTCTGCCTCGGAATCATTTCAATTTACTAATAAACCACAAAGTACAACACATATGGGTTTGTCATTTTAAATTTTTGTATCAGGATATAAAACAACTTATACAAGAAAGGTTTCTAATTTCGAATTTCCTTATTAATCTATATTTGTTATTTTGTAGTCCTTTTACTTATCCAGGATATATTCACATTTCTAGACCTTTTTTAAGGAGGACATTTTTAATGGGTTTAATGAATGGTTAAATAAAAAAAACCATTTTGAATATAAAAAAATAAAACATGTAAATTGATAAGTTTCGTTTACGTTGCATCAAACAATAATATTTTTTGCGGTTGTGATGATGATTATTTTTATTTATACGATGTTACCGATTTATTACTAAACATTATTCCTGGATTCAAGTAAGTAATGCTACTCGCATTACTTACTTACATAACAAACAAATACAAGAAGAACAATTATCAAAACTTATACTTAGTTCATCTTTGTAGAAATTCGGAGTAAAATTAATCTACAGTGAATTATTACACAGTAAGGTTAATCAATCGGTTGCTAGATCAGTAGTAGTGGGCAATGAAGGAAAATATATTCTAACTATTTAAGCTACCTTAAACGCAATACTTAACTGTAAACTTAGAGTACAGAGTGTCGGCGTAACAATGGCGGGGATCTATAATTCACCTTCCCGCTGACTCGAGTTTTAGCTAATTCCATTCAAAGTACTGTATAACGAGAATTGATAAACGCAAATCGAATTTCATTGGTTATAACTTTTTATTTATTAAAGTTCTGATTTTTGAGTTTTCATACAGTAAATATTATGTTATATTTATTGGTATTCATAATTAATTTCAGAATAATAAATCTACAAATAATATAGTGCAGCTTTATTAATTGAATGAAATTAATGAATCAAAGGTAATTTATTTAAAAATAATAAAAAAAACTTTTGTTTCCACAGCATTCTGATATGTTGCATTAAATTAGATTTTTAAGTTTCTGTACGCATATTTTTCTTTTTCATAATGCGTTTTTGAACTAATATAAATAATATACTCTACGTAATCACTAAATTGACAGATCCAAAACATGCATGGCAATATTGAATATTTTAAGTGCACACATATGACCCGCTACTTTTACATGAATCCATACAAATATCTGTGTTTCACACCTCAAAAAAATTCACTAAGCACACTTACAGGACGTTTTATTAATTATATATTATTATTTTATTGCTTTGTTTGATTATAGTTTCCTAAGTGTTTAGTAATTTTTTTAAGTTGTATATAAAACAATATTAGACGTATTTCATGAAAACGTTAATAATACTTATTCAATACATGAATAATACTAAATATGTGATAACCTAATGTAATTTATAAAATGCACTAAAAAATATTGTAAAACGTTACAAACATTTCCTAGCACAAAACCACGAAAAGACCTTCGGTATTATATAGAAACATATACTCGTAAATATGTAAAACTTTTGGGTTAAATATTTACCAATTAATATGTTCTTAATTTACGGATAAATAATTTTTATTACTAATGAATTTAATTTTAATAATTAAGTAAAAAAAATACAATTTTTGTTTAGAATAATATAAACTTAAAGTGTTGATCGTAGTAACAATTATAAAGTTATACAACAAATTCGTTTATGGTTTAGAATAGAATATGTAATTAATAATTGAATATTAAAAGTATTATTCACCGGTATACAAAAGTGAAACTTACCTGCATACAAACAAAGACAAGCTTACGGAAATGAAAACACTAGGTTTGTGGGTTTATTTTTTAACGTTGTTTATTTGCCTAATGAAGTGAGACCATGATTCAATAAAATGATTCTCTCCATAATGATCTCGAATTCCAAAGATATGTTTTGTTAAAATAAATAGTTAAATTTTGTATTTGTATTTAATATATTAATGAAATATACGTGTTATGTATACGTATACATATATAATGTGTAACTGTCTGCACACTCCGCATGTATTTCGGAATTTTAATAGACATTAATGATGAAAACTTTCATTCCCACCAAATTAGATTATAAAAAGTATAAAAGTAAATAAATAATTCTCTTTAAAATTTATTATTAATTATAAGGTGATATTATTATCCTATCTAAAGCCCTTAAAATGATATCAACTGGGGAATAATATAAATAGCAGAATAATTAACTGTTAAAAAAAGTAAATTATGCATGTTGAAGTAAAGGTAGCTATAATATAGTTGCAACTGAGCAGTGCTCTGAGACGTTCAATTTTATATTTATTGTTACAATAGAGTGTTTAATTTGATTGAATGATGTGTTTAGTTAAAATAATTCTGATTGTTCAGCTTTCGCAAGCTTTTATAAAAGAGTATCGAGCACGTACAAATATCTAAAACAGAGCAAATTTTATTTCTCGGAGTTCATACGGAGCTGAACAATTCCAGGAATCAGCACTTGAACATCAATGACCAAGCGCTCTCTGTGGTACCACACTCTGAAACTTGGTTGTTACAGTGAATTTCTATTTTTTTGCAAACATGTTTGGACAGCTGTTTGATTAAAATTGGTTTAGTTTTTTTGAACTGAACTGTTTACAGTAACAGTTGTGAATTTTAAATTTGTATTTGTAGTGTTTGATGAAAAAAATACAGATTTCGGACAGATATACTATAAGAAAGGTAATATTATTTTATTAAACTACGTTTCAAGGTCATGCAATATTAATTTACTTGAAAGGAAAATGTATAATTTTATAGATTATAAAATGTATAATACTACGTTGTAAGATGTAACAAAACTTTAATCACCAGGAAAACAGAGGGTCCCAGTATATAATTGTAAATAATAAAACATAATGCGCTGGTTTTTTTGTAAATTGAATAATTGTTAAATTTCAACTACAATGTTTTTCGTAAGCCTTTAATAATAAATGATTAATAATTCATCGAAATGATGCTATCGTTGAACAATGTTTATTTTAAGAACATTAAATAATGAAAACGTGGACTTTTATTTTATAACCTTGAAGATCATTTGAAGTTTTGTGCGAAAGTTTGCTTTGTCGCGAATTATTTATTTCTAGTATAAATTGCACTAATGTTACCGATTTGTAAGTTGCATTAATTTGTTCTTTTAACGGAACAACGTAAGTCTTACGCGGTTTTACAAAATGTGTCACTCTCATTACACTTACCAGGTAACTGAATATAAGTAAGAGTCAAAGGAAAGAGTTAATACGTAATTCGCTCTACTTTCTCTTCATTGGCCGTTTTAAGAATCTGTTTGGGTATCTAAAGAATAAGAAAGAATGGAAAGATTCGCATTTAACACATATTCTTGTTGATAGAACTTACTGAAAAAAATTCCAGACTTTGAATATCTCTATATCATTCTACACATGAAGTCTCTTATTATCTACAACCTCTTCTTTAGATCATCTATACAAATAATATTTTTTTAATCCTTTATCTATAAGAAGAAAACATCCTTAGCATTCGTTTTTGTATTATTCGTAAAGTCATAAATATATAGTTGCATAAGATTGAAATGAAGTTTGAGAAGTTATAGGTAGTTTCATTTTTGATATGTATGGGAAGTTTTTCCGTTGAATATTCAAACGGATATCCTTGAATATTCCAAGAGGAAGTTGCAATCTAAGTGGCATCGTTGGAATAGGAAAGAGAAGACCTTGCTTGTGTCAAACACATCAATTAGATTACGATATCTCAAGATGCATTACGGTGGACAATTAAATTATGAGTTCAGAAGAAATACGATTACAATAGGAAGTAATTGTGATTAGGTCAACCAGTAAACACGAAATATCACGAAACCATTTTATTAAAATTATGATATTTCTCAGGATATCCTTGACAGCAACGAAAACTTTCTTAGTTATAATATTATTTAGCCAGTTGCGTTCCTTTCACAAAGTTGTACACATGTGCGAGAGCAATAAGTTGAAATTAATGTACATTAATTTTTTCCATCTAAAATTATCCTCATTGATAATTATAATATCAACGATACCCAATTAGGCTAGGATTTTCAAGTTCTTCTCATTTAATTCACTCTGAAAGGTGTTCCATAGGAAAAAATAAAACATTTTTGTACAAAACTGTGTAATATGGAGGAAAAGTTATGTTTGATAAGTATCTCAATAATTTTATGAAACGTTTCATATTAATTAAGGCTTTGTACTCTACAAAAATCCTGGATGTGTTTAATTTCAAATTTTCACTAGTATATTAATAAATAATAAGAATTTTGTAGAAATATTTTCAAATAATTTATGTTGGAATATAAAGTTTTATTTAGAGACATACATAATATATCAGTATAACAGTGCTAAAGATTATTTTAATAAAATTAACAAATATTTCTGCTGTTTTTCAAAAACCACCTACAGAGTACTTGCTTTATTGAAGACACTCCGAATTCTTTTTAGACAATGAACTTATAAATTATTTACTGGTTCAGGAATCTAACTCAAAAAGGGCGCTTTTTTCAAGTACGTGTTCAGAATTTCCGTCCGTATTCCATGTATAAATACGACGGAATGCTGTGCGTTTTAGAGATACCTTAATGTGCTTAATGATAGCAGACCCGCCCTTATACTCATGTTGCTTCAAATATGTTTTGGGTGATATTTTAAATTTATATTATTATAGCTCGGCAAACAAAACTGAACCCGCACATCTCCGTTCGCCAAAGCGGATAGATAATTAGGAAGCGAGCCCCCATGGTGACGAACGGTATGGCGGATCAGAATTAAACCTATAAGGCAAAAAACACACGTGGACAGCGCGCCCTCAGAATAATTTTACTACTATTCTGGAGGTCATTAACACAGAGTAGAGAAAAAAAAATTCTTTAACCAAGATACGAAACCCTTTCTATCAAAATAACAATATTCGCCATATAAAATAAAACAAGCTCATTACTACAGTCAACATAATATTTCAGTCATATGTCTAGGCGCACCTTGATTTAAAAAAAATAGAAACAGCAGCCATAACTTAAAACAAGAATGCCAATTCCACCCAGTATCCTTCGGCTGAGGGCGGGCTCCTAATGAAACCAAGAAATAAAACTAAATAGTATTCAAACTAAACTTAAAAACTAAACAACAAAATAAGAACCATAATAACTTCAACATTAACAAAAATAAATAAAATAACATATAAATTATGACAAATAGCAGGGTATCAAACATTTTTTACTAGGGGTGTTCAGCTCATCATGGAGGCCTGCTTTCCAGGAAAACCCTGGAAACTGTCTGAGACCACCCTTGATAAGAGGGACAGAAGGAGGCAAGACCTTCCACTCCTGGACCTCGCCAGTGCGAAACAGCAAGTTAAGCCAGCATGTCAGCATATTAGTGGTAAAATTTGAAAAAAAGGATTAAACGAAAATAGTTTAAAAAAGCAAAATTTTATTACACGTTTCCACTAACATGTAAGAATTTAAAAGTTACTTTGCCACTCTGAAGAGGATGTGCAGAGCGCTCTCAAGCAGCACAGTCTGTGCCTTCTGCAGCCGCAACGAACTACACTTACATATACTATATAAATAAACATATACATGAGCCGGGGAGAACTGGGCTCAAGACTTAGAACCGGTTCAAAAAAAGAAAATGTTAGTAGGTTTAACACAGAATGGGGTATAGATTTGGAGAGATCCCTTGTCCGGGAATTGCAGGAATTAGACAATTACAGGTAATAAAGTAAACAAGTTCTTTGCTCTAAATTATAGGAATTTGAATTTGTTGCTTACCTTATGGTTGGAAAAATCTTTAATTTTTAATTTTGGATTAATATTATATACAAGAAAATGTGTTTTTAGAATGCATATAGAACTATACATGTGAAAACTGCTTGAAATATATTATTTTGGTTCTAATTTTAACTCTAGTTTTATTTTCAGTCTACTGCATGTAGTTTCAAATTCAAAGCTGTGCTTCTCATTAAAGATGTGGCATTTAATCTAACATCAAGATTTAAAGTCCATTATCATCGATGACGTCTAAAGTGTTTTAACTCCCATAATAAAAACCAATTAATTAATAAAATAAGGTTAATTCTAGTTCATGCGTTTTTATTTTCGCATAGTCAAACAGCAGCCTCTTACAGTTCAAATTAAGTATGTTCAAGTAAGTTCAAGTCAATAAAGTATGTTATGCGTTAATTTTGTAGAAAAATTAGTTACTGTGATCGCGATACTGACTTCATAATTATATGTACAATTATTGTTTCTAGAGAGTAATAAAATAAATTTGGTGAAACTTAATGTTCAGTACAATAATTGTAATAACACCTCTTCATAAGAACCTTGAGTTCAGAAAATTAATATAATAGTTAGAAGTAAAAACAATATTTAGACAAAAAAACAAAAAAATAATATATTTGATAATTAATTGGATTTATATGTTCGGTAGGTAGGAGAGAGGGAAGTATGCATGTAGGGAAAGGGTTAAAATGAACGAATTATTGGTGCACAGGGATTCCAGACTCCCAAAGATTATCTGCAGTTGTTACACAGCAGTGCACAAATACAGAAAATATCTCCTCCAGCCCAAACGAATTTTAAAAGCGTCTTGGATTTCAACACAGAAGTTAAAGAACAAACACGTATCCTATAATCAGATTTACTTTGTATCAATATGGAGGACGAAATATCGTCACGATGATTTCATATTTACACAGGAGTATTAAGTTGGGTGGCGGGGGTCAGGAATCAAATCTGTGGGTGAGGCACACTAGTTATGATTTTATAGGAAACATTTTGGGCAAATAACACAATCATGGCCTTGGTTCAAAACGAGTGACTTGATCTAAGAAATGAACCCCAGCACGATTCATAGCTCAGTCGGCGAAGGGAAAATACGCCGTGATCACAAAATTTTAAATGGTGTCGGAGCGGTATACTTTAATTTGCCCAAAACAATGAGAGACGAGCACTGATACATTCTATAATATCTTCTGCCTCTATGTAGCCATCCAATATAGCATATATATTACTATATATAACACTACAAAAGTAAAACAAATTCATATTAAAGTGAAAGTATATGTTATATTATGAAGTAACAGAGTTATAAATATTTAAAAATCGGTTTTTTCCCAAAAAACTATTTTACAGAGGAAATTAATATTGAGATACTTTTACTCCGAAACGGAAGATTTTAGATCTCTCTTGTTATTAAAAATAAATTTTAATCTAATTATATTAATATATTAAACTTTTCAGTTTACAGCTGCATAAGGTTATGATAAGTACAAGGTAGTAATACGGTACTTCAAGTGTCCCATAACACGCTTTGCTAAGATTGAGTACAAAATCTCAAGTCTACAGGTTATTTAATGCCTTAGATGTAGACAGACAAAATATTGGTACAGGTACAAGTAATGCATTTTACAGCTCAATAGGATACATTATAGACAAATTGTCAGGGGAGAGGCAGGCATACAGACAAAGTGAATTTTTTTCCATCTCCTTAAGTGATGTAACTAATGTTTAAATAACAATTAAAAAACTTATTAAGTTAAATTATTATATTTATTAATTTAATTAAACAATAATCTCATCAAATTTACAGTATTTTTTAGCATTTACTGAAATTGCTTTTGACTTTCTATTATTTATTTTAAATGATACAAAAGTTGGAAGTAACTTTTGTCGATTGCAATTTTGTACATGTTTTGAATCATCATAACTATGTTAATTTTGATACAACATTTTTGTACACAATATTTAGAACAAAAAGTGGAGAATTATAATTATAATTTGGTCAGACTTTAAAAAATTTATAATTTGGTAAGAATAATTTTTCTGAATAAAAAAAATTTTGTATGCCATTTATTTACGCACATACCAAGTAATTTAGGGAACATTTAAGAGTTGTTATGAAGAAATACTAAATTTATATGATAACTATTCTCTTATTCTTGTTAATAGTTATTAAGATTAAATAATCAGAAGTAGTCACAGTTGGCAGTAACTAAGACAATAATTATTTTTATTTAAATTTAATTTATGTTAATGCTAACAAGCAATATATTTCAGACGCCAAAACTTTCGGGAAGTTTGACAGTTCCTGGAAACGATTCCTGGCAAAAGACCAAGCCCAGGCGTTTTATACGGTTATAGTCCTTATTGAAGTAGTTTTCAACTTCTAGTCGTTTTATAATACGAATTGGTTATTGGGTTTCATTCCATGACATATATTTTAATGAACTAATGTATCTAAATTCGTTTCTGTATAGTGGCCGTACAAATTTGTAAAATTTTCTAACTCCGTTATTTATGATCCTACAGAAAAAGTATTTTGGAATGCCTGCAAAACTCACCTACATTCTTTCATAAGCATGCTTAAGTATCTTCAACGGTTTTTAAGATATTAATTACGTGTAAATCTTTTAAGAAAATTTCAAAGAAGTGGTGATAGGATTTATGATTCAAATTAAAATTTGGTAAATATATTTAACTTACAAACAATTTAGTAGGTTCGCTGTCCAGCATAGTACGCAACTCATTTCCATAATGGCGGGCTTTTAAACCTGTTTTTAAAATTTACAACTATACTATTTATGAACCTACAGAAAGAAACTTAAACTTATTTGTACACGTATAGTATTTCCTCATTTTTGTTGCAATATATATGTTTGTAACAGTAACAATTTTTAGGATATTGAGTACAAGTAAATTCCATGAGAATAAATGCGCAATATTTCATTTGTCACTGAAAATACCAACTTTTCTACTTAGACGGGAAGTTCTATTTAAGTCATCTATTTAAGATCATGTTGAATATAGATATGGAGAGTTTTAATTGAAAGAAAGTTTTGCCCCATTGAAGTAGATGTTTGAAGGCTATTCCCTCTGTATGGATCTTTTACTTCTTATAAACTAAGTTAAAAACAACTAATTTAAGACAGGCTATTTTGTGGTAAAATAAGTTGTCTTAATGAAAACTTTGAGCTAGATTACTAGATAACTAGAAACCACAGGGCCCATTTTACCTGAGCCCTACACTTTGTACTATGCCTATTGTTGTTATTAGAAACCCCTTCGACATCTAAGTCAATCAATCACATTCAGTCAAGACCGTGATTATATTTGATATTGTACTACCTTTTAAAAATATTTATGTATTATCTAGTATTTTACATAGTTTTAACATGAGGAGGGTTGCAACAGGCTTATTTTGTGTTCACAATATATTTGAAACTTTTGTTCTTAAATCAGTCAAATATACTAAATAGTATCGAGGGATTATTAATATTTTTTTACAGGATTGGCCTTTCTAAAATAACCATTAAAATTTAATCTTTATATTGGACTTTTCACATATTTCTATACATTTATATTAGTAAAGGTTTCAATATGATTATATTGTGCATTACCGCTTAGCGCTTATCTCTCAACGAAATAATATTTTTTGTAATCAGAGAATGCCAAAGAGTTCCTACATAATTATTCATACATATTTAGTTTTTGAAATATTATGTGTTTTAAAATTATTGCTTACGCTTGATCTCTAAATGTGGATAAAACTGTATCATAGTAGAATGTTTTCAAACGTTGGATTATTCTATTTATTACACATTGTTGTACTAAAAAATAACTGATCGAGTTAATTAAATCTATTAAATAAATTTTATGCTTTATCTCCCTAAAATATAGGTTTTATCCAAATTACCTCGTGAAGTTCATGCTTTAATATCATTGGTTTAATGGGAAGTATTTTATCTTTATCAACATTCTTTTTTTATACAATAGTTTATTTTATTCGAGTATTAAATAGGATAAGAACCCTCCATGTAGGTAAGAAATATTAGTATATAGTTATATACTGTTCACTGTTCAAGTGTTTTTATTAGGCATGACAAGATCTTCAAAAACTCCGTAGTAAAAGGACAACGATAAGTGGTTCTGAGGTGTAAACGGCGCCGCCATTATTCAAAATGGTCCACAATTTACTTTATACTTACATAGGACCGTCGCTTCCATTGTTACATTGATCTTGCTTAACAATTAATCAGTGATTTAAATAAGTGGACAAAACCTGTAGACGTACTTAAAATGTGTTACGTTTTGCTTTATACATTAATTAGAATACTTCTACTAAATAAACTTTTCTACTAATACCTGTCAAAATAATACCATTCATTTTGCAATTCTAAAATACAATTAACTTTATACTATTATTTAGCCTCTGAGGTATATAAATAGTATAATAAACTGTTATCATATTATTATTTTTAAATTTAAAGGTAAAGTAAGTTTCCCTTAACAATCCTTCTTTTTTGTACTTATTTGCTAATGCCCAAGTCCGGTTTTTAAATAGAAAAATCATTATGTTTTACAAAGAATTAAATCAATAATTTATTCTGCATAGAAGAAAATTCTACTAAATTACAGTTTAAATAATATACACAACCCTTAATGCACCCAAATATTGACTGCATATAAAAACACATAAATGCTACATGTAACCTATCTGTTTTATCATCTTCTGTAAGTACATGCTTACAACGTCACAAATAAGTCATAATATTACCTCAGTCCATATTCATATTCAACTATAAAAAGTTTAATAGTAGTCAATTTACAAGGTAATAAATATGTAAATAATACTAAACATTTCTAGAAGAGATGAGGGAATTTTCTAAAATGTTAACAAAAGTGTGTCAAGTGGATGCTGTATACAATGTATTGAAAGAAGAGAGAAAGGATGAGAGAGCGATTCGACCACAAAGCTGAAGCCACTTCAGTATGGAGTTTTTTCACTAAACAACCGTGAGTTTTTATATAGTTCTTTCCTGATTTACTTACAGTAATAAGCGGAGTTGAAAGTACAACTTTGCTATGTTATTATTTTCGGCGAAGAAGGAACGTTTACTTTTTGTAGGAATAATTAAAAACTACAATTGTTACGGCGTTATAAATACTAAATACTTATAGGAATGTGTCCCATTACTGTTCATATGAAGCTGTTTTTCAGATTTGTGTAAGGAGATATAAATTTACGTCAAACCTTTTAAATTGATACTGATATATTAATATGAACTTAGAATATTACTTTAACAAATTTCAATACGTCTCATTAGTAGTGAAAAGTTAGAAACTTCTCAATAGAGAGAAAAATATTGAATCGTTTATACTGTTTCAAGTACAGTTTTCTATGAAGTTCTGATAAACAAAAACTAATGTTATACTAAGGCTTGTTGTTTATTGGTATTACTGGTAATTACGCTAAATTTAAACTTACATAATATAATATCATACCTACATTTCACATTCAGTAACGGGTTTTAAATTCTAATACATCCCGTTCTGAATTAATTCATAGTGAAAATAATGTTTTATATTATTATAAATGGGTGTAGCATTATTTAAAAAAAAACTTTTAAAATAAAGAAAATTTTTCTAAATTATATATTTTCTTAAGAAGTGCATCAATTATTATGTGAACGAGCAGGTTGTATAATAAATAAGAAAGCTAATAATTTCACTTGTATCTACATATTATAACCAAATAAAACTTCACATCACTTAAATATAAATGAAAATAACTTCAGCAAAGAAAATACACCCGCTATAGCACAAAACAACGTCAGATCATATTACCAAAAAGGACGGCTCTGATTGGCTTGAAGGAGAAAAAACTATTGGACTTACAATAGCCTTAAAAGCAATTTTTATAAATCAATAATATATATTTATATAAATTACGCGTTGTTCAGCTCGGAATTCATATTGCAACATTTGTATTAATTTTTTTTAAGAAAAATGGATTCATGGATCCAAAAATGTGTACTGACATATAATTATTACGGAATAGCTATAAGAAAAGCTATACATACATATATTTATACATACATAATATATATGTATATTAATAAATATAAATAAATAAATAAATATATATATATATATGAAGATTTTTTTATACATATTCTATATCTTAGAACGAAGAAAACTATTCCCTAAAATTAATTGACCAAATAACAATGTGTACTATAAATTTGCTTCATACAGAGTAATAAATTAAATTTCCCTAGGAAATTTACTTTTTTTTAATATAACTGCACGTCTTACACCGGAAATTTAACAACATTGTGTTGAACATATAATCAACTTAAATTCTTACCTGTCAACTTGTTGGTATTTTTAACCTCATAACGTGAATACAACATGACAGACTTCCTTTGTGTTAAATATATGAATAAACGTAGTAAAATACTTTATTATATTTATTATTTTATCATAATACATATGTTGTACATGCAGGAATTTGTGATCTAGTATTGAAACTGAGTAATTTAAATAAACCTAAACTATACTTAATAAAAAACAAATTTATTATATTATATTTTATGCTATTGAAATTAAATAAGAATGTTTAAGTGTTATAAAAATAAAAATGTTCTTTTCGTAGAGCTTGAGTTTTAATAACATCTGCATGAATTATACTCGTTAGATGGACGTTTAAATGTTGTATTCTTTATCCGCATATAAAATTAAATTAATATAATTTTACAGCAAGGATGAGCTCTCCTAACTCAGAGCTAGTTTCGTGTTTGATATCTGTGAAAGTATTTCTCTGAATATTCAAACAGACTTTCTTGAATAATCCATGAGAGAGCGGTTATCTAACTGGCGATACTCTAGAAGGCATAGCGAGGAAACATTTTGTGTCAATACGTTCCCGTATAACGTGCCTGGATATAATACTAACGGAAGTTGTGATACAGATTTTAATGAATTAAATAAATTCTGTAAACATAATCTATGTGGCTTCTGCGGCTGCATTGCATCTCTTTATTGTTCAATATATTATTGTTATTAATATATTACTTCAAAGTACGTAGATATGATTTTTTATTTAGAAAAATATTCTGGCTTCAAATTCTACTTATAAACAAGATATAATTTTAGTGATTGAAATATTTATTTTCACCGTCAAGTAATTCCAAAATGATAATGTATTATGTAATGTAAAAGTACATTTTAGTATTTTTACTCTAATGAAAAACTACATTCACAAAATAATGGAAAACCTAATTGCTAATTTTTTTCTAAATAATTCATTACAGTGCAATTAATAACGGGAAGCATCAAAATAGCACCTCATATCAAATTACATCTTACAAATAAAAAACAATATTGTCTTTATCCAGAATGTGGGAGGTCTATATTTTCTAACAGTTCTCCTAGGCCAATTATTATATTTATACAGCTGTAACGCAATAGCATAAATTATCTGTGTAACTTCAAACAAAGTTGGTTTTCTAGTCACACGATTGTGACGTAGTTGCATGATTTTAGCTTCTACCGCTGGTGTGTAGATGTCCTTGATTTTATAATAAATCATTCCTTCTCCCTAATAAATTTTACTATATGATTATCTCACTCCAAAATTTGATCATTGTTTATGCACTTTCTTCCTCGATCCTAGTTATTTCTATTTGTAAGTCTTTCCTAGATTGTGAGAAGGAGTTGTAGAAAATGGCCCTTTGAGCTTTATAGGAACAAAAGTAGGCCACGCATTCGAAGGAAAAGGTCCTTGTTTCACGCGGTAGGTTCCCAAGGGATGTTGTCCTTCTAGTGAATTGCAAACAAGGCCCAAGAAGTGGTCAAAATCAGTTCCTCTGCCCATAGATGTTAATCTAGAACGAGATTTAATATTTATCTCAATATTTTGTGTATTTTTAATTTTATCCAATGCAATTTATCAAACAGTGGATATTTTTCATGTTTCCATGTTGTGATGTTGTAATATTTACAGCAGTGCACTTTAGTTTTATGGACACGTCGTTGATTTTTAAATTTCGAAATCTATCGGATATCCTTAAAAACCTTTACGTCTGTTGTATTAACATGAAATATTTTTGCAGAATTTTTATGATTTTTCTAATTCATTATATCTTAATTTATGTTTGAAATACATTAGGTTGATTATAAGTATATATATGTTATTAAAAATAGGTATCAAATTTAATTTATAGTGAAATATAAATTATATTTCAGTTATTGCGCTATATTATAAGTGCTATGCCTGAATGTTTAACATTGTACAACTTATAAAATGACATATGTTTTATATGTAAATACATACACGCGTATACAATATTTACGTACTAAAATTATGGGTTACCAAAATATGAGTACATACAAATATATACCAAATTTGAATAATAAGTAACCGCTTGAAATACAAGAGTATAAACATTTTAAAATTGATAACATTGAAATAGTATATTTAAATTTCAACATTATTAACTTAAAAAATTTCAAGTAAGTTTTAACTTTAAATTTAGATCTTATATAACGCTAAGCAGCGTTAAGAAATGTGCTCAAAAGCTATATGTAATTGACTGCCGGGTTATCTGGTAGGTTAGTTGTTACTGATCTGCTGGTTACCTGCTATATCTGTATACTGGTGTGCAGGTTTCATACGTTGATTTTACACTCAAAATCTATTCCATTTAAGTAGATAAATTTTAGTAATATATTGTATTATTGTTACTGAATGTTATCTTAATTTTTAAGATTATTAGGACATAGAAATACTACCTATAGTGGTTTCCTATGATTTTACAAGATATTCTGAAACAACTGTAAGAATTATCGCTACTTTACCAATATTTTAAAAGATATTACATATAACTAAAACATGAATAAAAGACATCTATAAAAACAATAAATGGATTATAATAGCCTGTATTGCACGTGCCTGCGTACAGCAGAGTTGTAAAAATGCACTGAATATCTTACTGGGTTTATTTTAAAATATTCACGCAGATATAAAAAATATTATGTTTAATCTTTAGTAAACCTGAGTAATCCTTATTTGACACCTGAGTAACTCTTTTCATAACACCCATCGTAATGTATATAATGAATTGTTATTTTTATTAAGTGTCCATTATTTTATAAATACATTAAAATGAAAATAGATAAAAAAGAACATGGCTTATAGCGAATAATTTATAAAGTGCTGGCGATAGGTCTATTTGTCACAAAATCCTTAAAATTTATCTAAAAATAGTGTGCGTGTGACTATTGCTTGTTCCAAAAAGAGTAAACCTTGCCTGACGGTTTGTATGGATACCTCAAGAACGAAATTGGCTTATAGACTTTGAACTGTATTTGACTCGTAGTTTATATACAGGCAAAATCAACTTTTATAATGGCGCTTGTCACTCAATTTGACCTATCTGAGTGTTAGTTTATACAACCATTCTTGTATATAACAATTATGGAAACGATAAAATTCTAAATTTAATAAATAGAAAAAATTGTGTCGAGTCGTTTGACATTTTGGTATTTAACACAGCAACGCGTTAAATGAAGATTCTTTGTTGGAGATAACATTTTATTTACTTTCTGTTGCGTCTTTCGATAATCTGTTGCAACGGTTTATTTGAATGGGGGGAAATTCAAAAAATTTCAATCTTGATGAATTTCTCTTTGTTGGCTTGGGCTGAGAATAAGAAAATCCCTGTGATATGGATATTTTACAACTCAGCGTCATATCTAAAAAATGACTTAAGCTATAATGTACTTCCTTTTATATTATTTGTTTGGATATCATTATGGGTAATAATGCCTAATGGGTAACGGGTAATGAGTATTAATAGGTGGTATTATGGGTTTATGGGAAATCCTCTCTTGCCTCTGAATTTTTTGATGCATGTATAGTTTTTCTAAAAGCATTTTGCATGTTACTCTACTTATATAAGTAATATAAGATAAATGATATAAGAATCATTGTGTTTACGATGAGCAATTATTTATATGGGATATATAAAATGTTTAATATAACTAACTATAAGCAATATACATTGAAAAATATTTATTATGTACTTTACTATTAATTTGGAAATGGAACTTAATTTATATATATATATATATATATATATATATATATATATATATATATATTGCCCGTCTTAAAATTTTATTTTCAATCTCAATTTATATTTGTTAGCTAGGAATATACACAATTGATTAAGCTTACATAATGAAATTTTGTACGAAACTTTAGCGCAGACTCTTAAGCGATGTTTTTTCTAGAATTTTTGTACCTTGTATTTATTTTGTCTTCATCTGTATACTGTTGCATAAGTCCCTATCTCAAATTATAGGAGAGCTGGAGGGATGCAGTTTTTAACAAAGCAATAGACCGGTGCTACTTTTAGCATGCTTGCGTGGTAACGGCTTTCATAATGTTATAAAATATTTACGGCAATGACAAAGATTTATTGGCACGTTTCTGTCTAATATATAATACACAATTTTTTTGAAACTTTTTGAAATTTATTTATTGCTTTTCGTACCACGTTTTTTCCTACAGAATAAAGTGTTTAATTGTTGAATTTTTTAATAAGCTCTCACTCCAGTGGTTGTCTCTAGAATGCCCTCGTATATCCTAATAGGAAGGAACAGCTCTTGGTCACGCTTACAGCATATAATAGAAGTACTTTAATGAAAATGATAAGACACCAAAACACGTTTTGCCACACAACATACAAATTATTTTATGCGCTAAGATTAATCCAGGATTTCAATTTGTCGAGTTTTTAATTTTATCACTCAGTGTTTTATCAAAAGACAAAAATAACGTTCTGTTTATTATCAGAAACTCCAACTCAACTACTGTAATGTACATAAGTACCATTTGTTCTGTATGGACTTGAGCAAGCACGTAAGCAATTATATACTACAGGCGTTATGATATAAAACGCATAATAATAACAGTAGTTTATTAACCTTATTTTAATAAAATTTTATTACTTCGTAGTAGATGCACAAAGTTGTTATTTTTATTCACTTCATCCCGTTTTTTTTTAATTTTAGTTTTTATCTAGATAGACACAATAACGTATTTAATAGTAATGAAAACCTTTTATGAGAACTTATTAGTGCACATTTTACAATCGAAAAGAGACCTAGAGTAGTTATTTTGACAAATATATACTATTTATCTTTTATTGTACGAGGAAGTATACGTACTACAAATCAACGTATTGCAATTACTACATCAAAGCAATCATTCAAGGCAGGTACATTTTGGAATAGAAGCTAAATATTGAAATTACTGGTAATAAGTGTACGTTGTATTCATAAATAAAAATACATATTACATGAGTTGATTCGATATTTTTCTTCTCCGCATTAAAACAAACATTACCCTCGGTGGCAAAGTTCTCTTCTTATTTACCTAACTCTTCAGTCCCGCCCCACTTCCAAACTCAATTTAGCTCAGTTTTCACAGTGTGTTAGGTCCATTCCATGATGGCTGGACATCATGAATTACTGTAGTATAATGTTCAATGAGTATTAAGTTATTTGAATTTATTTTGGTGTAATTTGTATATAATATATTATATTATCTGTTAAAATAAATATAAATCACATTATATAATAGGTAATATGACTTGTAACAGTTTAAATATCGTGCAAACCCTTTTACTTCTTAGATATTTATTGCGCTCTTTAGTACGCTGTTATTAAAAACAAATTTTATTATTTAATTATGACCTTACTTGCTATAAAATGTTATTACATTTCTAGAATCAATAAGTAAAACTGCAAACTCCTCAATAGCTTGACAAGAATAGATTTATTCTTGATGACTAAGATTGTTGATAAAAATATATTAACGAAACGTTTATTGCTAGGAAATAAATTTCACCTACTGAGTTTGTAGAAAGGTTTATATATATATATATATATATATATATATATATATATATATATATATATATATATATATATATATATATATATATATATATATATATACAATGAATATCCTTTTACGAGTAACTGAGATTTTTACTCACTGTGGTTGTAAAATTATATCTTCTATTATTGATATAATCCATAAAGTGCAGTAGAGTGAAAATAATGTTACGCGGAAAGGTTGGGGAGGATACATTAGAATGTTTGATAGGTATCATTCAAACAATATATAGAGTGAATTTATTTAAATGTATATATATATATATATATATATATATATATATATATATATATATATGTGTGTGTGTGTAAAGCAATTAAGACATATTATTACTAGATAAAAATCTAGGGATGTCTTTTCTTACAAGTATATTTATTTCCATATATTATTTGCTTATGTACATGTGGCTCTGTCTGTATGTATAACCTCAAACTTATTTTTATTGCAGAAGAAATATGTGAAAGATGATCTTGAATTATATTTATTATTATGGGTTATCAGAGTGGAACTTTAATAGAATAAACATGCAGTAAGTACGTATATAATGGAATAATCATCAAAGGCAAGGTACCAGCTGATCAGGTAGATCGAGTAGAAGCTGAAGATCGATTGAGTTAAGAGGGTTTCAGTACTGAGAGGTATTTAGTGATCAAAGTGAACTGTAGCATTCTGCCAAAATCTATCAAAACGTTTTATTTTTAGTAGTCAATATTATTGCATATTTACAATCATATTGATTACTACGGATGAAAGGTTTTGGTTACAATAACGTATGTTTTAACAAATTATATAAAGTTAATAAATATTTTTTTTATGTATTTTTCAACCATCTAAACACTTACTTTAACATCAAATAATATCAGACTTCGATTTAGGCCGGAATATTTATAATTTTAATACCTGAATTTGTTTACATTTTCTATTGATTATAAATGTATACTCACTACATAATGTATGTACTCCGAGAAGGTTATTGTAAGCTTATGCAAAAACATTTAACATTTTTGCTTTTAAAATGTTTGTAATTACTAAAACGAGGAAAATAGATTAAACTTTTAAAAATGTTTATGCATAATGCACTTTGTGCATTTCAGATAATATACTGAAAATTCGTTATAAAAAAGATATTTTAACAAATAATCAATTTAATACGATACTAATACATGTGTAAAGTAACAGTGTACACACTTACGATATAATCTACTTTTCCGCTTTTATTTAAGTAATACCATGGCCACAATAATTCTTCAAGAACCCATCCTGTTTACAAAAATGTTTGATTGTTAATGGTTTTTTTTTCCTCATGTAATAAAAAAGAAGGAAACCCCTATTCCCAGTTTTAACTCTGTCAAAAAGTGTGGGACAGAAATAAGTATTTGTTCAGTGTAAATAAGTCGGTCCATTCTTTGCTTTAAAAGTTCACAAAGTTATTTCACAAAAAAGATTCCTACAAAAGTTCGTCACTGCAAAACTTATGTTTCGTAATGTACACGTAATACAAGAATTTTCTATAACACATTATTCTACGAAATAACAAAGGACCTTAATGCTACTTCCGCAATTACTGGATATTCAAGATGCATAAGGTTCGGAGTATGGATTGCATTCTCAACAGTTCCCATAAGGATGCATGCTCTATTCCAGCCATTGAAGGTAATAAGGCTTGCAATAATTTCACACCTTTTGCAGTTATGTACTGCTTACTTCAGTTATTCATAGCCTATACCTATACACTTATTTAAATATTGTACTGACTATAATTAAGTTAGTAAATTTTTAATTCTTAAATTACGAAATACATCTGAGTTTTTTGAACCCTACAGTTTAGATGTTACAAATATCACAAAAATAGGGGCACTGAATAACACACACACACACACACACACATACATATATATATATATATATATATATATATATATATATATATATATATATATATACAGTGAAAATGTAGTCTATAAATTAACATGTCACAGTTGCCATAGAGCCTACATTGGAGAAACTTGTACGTCACTTAGGCTGTGGATGAACAATCATCGTGCCGATGTTCAACATCAAAATTAACTTAAACCCGTATCTGTACACGCTGTCCAACACAATAAAACCTTTGAAAATTGTTTCTCTCTAATTGGCATCAAGAAGTTTCAATCAAAATTATGACAATAAAGAATACACAAAAGTATTACTAAGAAGATATGGACAAGCAGTCATAATGGCTCTTCAATCAAAATCACCAGTTTGATTAAATTTTAGACACAGTTAAATTAAATTTATTATTCCAACATTTTATCTATCTCTGCGTTTAGGAAAGGTAACATTTTTAATTTTCTTTTTTTTGTAACATATGTTTTTGTTGTTTACAATGTTGTTATAACCTTTATTCTTATATTTGTTTATATTTTATGTTATACACGCTTTTGATAATTTTACTGAAAAGTAAAACTATTAAGCATTTCGAGTCAAATAAACGTGTTTTTTTTTCTTTTATATCTATAGGTATATATATTTTTTATCCAACTATTACTAATTATAATTGTTATATTTCTTATGGTTTTATTATAAATAAAAAACAATATTTTCTTATTATTGTTTCCCCATTTTTATATGGTAATCAGTCGTAAATTGCATATATGTAAACTGTTAATCATAGTTTGTATTGAAAAGCACTCTCCTTGATTTTAAAATTCACTTTAGTCCATGATTTTAAAGCTCGCAGAGCTTAAAAGAAATCAGAGTGGGGTGGGTGGCACAACCTGCGTTTCGTTGTAATATAAAGCATTTGAATTGTAAAAATAGATTGAATATATAAAGTTTTTTAAAACACTGTTCAACCGTCATCAGTTTCGCTGCTTAATAAAATGAATACTTTATATCTCGTAAATAAATATTCCGCCTGTTTAATTTAATTTAGTTGTTTTGTTTCATTCCATTGCACAAATAGAAGTCTTTTTTACCCAAGACATAAAACATTATTTAATTGTTCAATTTCATATAAATATTTATTGTAAATTTTATTATCTAACAAAACCGTTTATTTTGAATGTAAGTTGGTGTTAACATTACCATAGTGACTAAAATATTGGTTTACAATATTTGTTTATAAAACATGTAAATTGATAACAAATGATTTGCGTAATTAGCATAATATTTATTACAAAAGATATATCCTAATATTAGTAGCAACTTTTATAAACTGCTTGGATATTGCACCCATAATATTTATAATAATATTTTAATATACTATAATGTATGTTAGCGAAGGGAAATTATATACTAATCTGAACGCTGTGTAATGACTCTACTGGTTTAGTGAGCTTCTAAATAGATTTCTTACATGTTTACCTTGTAACTTAATATAAGTTATAAGTTACACAAGAAGTAACTCATTCAATGCTAATAAGTAGCGTACGGCAATAGTGATCGCTCAGCCTTCTATCTGTACAATGAGTGGTCAATTAGCTAATTTGGTACATTAACGAGATATAACGATTTTTTATACGATATGATTTAAAGTGTAGACAATATTAATATTAATAGTAGGGATGTATTTAATTTCAGCGAGTTACTACCATATTTAATTTTCAGCAATTTTATTTGGATAATATTTCTAGCACTGATATTGTGCTCATCTCAAAAAATTTATAAAATCCAAATAAAAAAAAAAAACTGTTAAGAGTAATCATATTGTGAATAACTTCTCTAAGGAGGCTCTTATCATAAAAGTACGATATAATAAACTATTTGAGAGAAACGTTTGAGAAAAATTTTTATTTTTTTTCAGATATAAACCACTGAAATTGAAGTGTAAGAATATTAACTTAACTTAACTCAAGCAGACAACGTAGTTTTAATAAAGCCTTAGTAACTTAAAAAGCTTTATATTTATGAAGTGTGTTCTATCCTACAGCACAATTGCACTAGTATAGTGCATAGAGTATGGTTATAAATAACGCTAACGTATACCAATGCTGTCAAACAAGGTCCTATATAATTTTGGCAGGGCAGGAAGGGTCTAATCATATATATTTTATATCTTGCTCGGTAGTAAACTGTTTCAAAATGGAAGAGTTTCTTTAGATCTTATTTATATAATCCCTAATATAGTCCTTTAAACTGTCTAAAATTAATTGCAGTAGAATTTCTTTTACAAACAGTAAAAATTATATAATAATTTACCTACATTTAAAACAGGCATTTTTTATATAAATTTCTTAATTTTTCACACGCCTCTTGAATGTTAGGACAGAAATGAGACTGACATACATAATTATAATGGATTACCAACGTAATTATATTAGCGAAGTTTATTTTTACCCTATAAAAGACACTATACACGGTGACCATAAGGCTTTCAGTGTGCTAGCAGTTTGAATTTAATATCAAGGGCAATTTTAATGCGTTTTATTGAATTAAATGTTATGGTTCTATAAAAAAATTTATTGTTTAACTCATTACTTAGGCATGGTATAGTTCATAATGTTTAAATACAGGTTTAATAGTGCCGAGATATACATTCTGAGATTAACTATGTTTTTTATTTGATATTTCCTAAAAGTTTGATTTGGCGGTCAAGTCGCTATTATAATTTTTACAATGGGTCTTCCTACAGCTATCTTGTTCTACTTTTGTCTTTATCCTGAGGGAAGAGTATACACAGTAATCTTTAATAACTCCAAAGGGTGTACAAAATAAACTTTAATATAACAAAACCTCTCACTTAGTGTAAAAAAGATACTTGAAAGCAATTTATGATAACTGAAACATTGATTTTTTTTAAGTTCTTACCGTTCATCATTGACATACATTATTATAATCAGTTGCAGTGTAAAAAAGAAATATATAACTATATCAGCCTAGTCATAATATTAAAGCTGATGGTTTAAAACTTGTACGGCCAGTGACATCCCCTTGATGTTAAGTCAATCTTCCTTTGCTTTCGATGTAACTAATCGAAGCGAAATTCCATTGGATAATCTGGAAACATTACTTTATTCTGAATGCTACCAAAAGAAGATAGCATATAATTTTAAAGGCATTCACAAAGAACGAGTGCATGCTTGTTACTTTTATTTGAATTAAATCGATCTTGGTGAAGCTAACTGTATAAAAAGAATTATATCAACTCTTCTATTGAGCTCACCCTTGGCTATATATGTGTCCTCAATAGGGCATTTTGTGCTTTAGATCGTAATCTTAATATTAATAATCTAGAAATTTATGGATTTCGAGGATTGGTACTGTATTGGCTTAATGCTCAGTTGCTAAAGTGCGTTCAATATGGTGAAATCCGCAATAATTACTGGAATATTTTCGGATTTCAGATCTTACAAAGACAGAAGTTCCTCAGTGATCTATCCTTGGACCCTTAATTTTCCTCTTATACATTATATTACGGAACCGATCTTATAAAAAGCCATTGAAACATAAGCAATGAACCTGCTATGACTCTTTTCGCAGATTATGCTGTCATTTTTTGTTTTATAATCAACTGTCACCTCAGTACCCCGTTACAACTATATACAACTATATCATGTATGAAACATGTAAACAGTTTCAAAAGCTATTTAACGGCTAACACGACCGAGAACTCGTAATCTTTCCAAGAATCTCTCGCTATAACCATGTCTAGATGAAACATATAATATTTTGTATAATGAATAATCTTTAAATCGTTCCAAGAGTGTATTCTTCCTTACATATATATTTTGTGCTCTATTAAAACAGTACTGTTTTATTTCTATTGTAAAATGACTTGTTATACATATATTATAAATTTTACAGAAAATCATTCTGTTTTATAGTGTAAACATTATTCATATTCTTGGTACTGTACATAATTTTCGTGTTTAAACATACATAAGCATGTAAATTAAGTATATTTGATAACTGGAACTATATATTATATCTATCATCTTTTGAAAATAAAGAATAGAATATACAACCTCAAATTAGTTGGTTTAATATTTAAACATTTATTTTAATAATCTGCTGCGTCTTAGTTTATTGTTTGCGTTCTTCTCTAACCTAAATCGTTGGAAACTAAAATATTATTTTCATGAGTAGTTTTGTTCAAAGTATTAAGTAATCCATAATATTCATATGTTGCAAATGTTTTATTAGCTTAGACAGCTAAATAGGCCGAAAATATGTTAAGTGATCTATACAAGCAAAATAGTATTAAATTAAATCAAATTAATGTTCAATAAAATGAATACATATTCTTACACTGACGCAAAATAAAGGAAGATTTTGAACCATATAAATTAATTTAATATCGAATTTCCGGGAAACTACAAAGCTTAGGTTGTCAATAGATAGAGTAAAAAGTGTACCTAAATATTTTATTCTATATAAATGGTTGTTATTCTCTTTATCATAGGTCAAAATTTATTTTAAATGTTTTAGTTACTAAGGCATTTTTATAATACAATACTTTTAAAATGTAGAAAATTCCATTATGAGTAACTTATTAGAATTATGAATATATTCATGAAAATATTTTTTCTTCTATCTGCACTATCAGACTAGAACTCAGTATATGCCGTTTGTAAACCATTCATATATTATAACATAAATAGGATAACATATAAAATATTAATACGCGTCTACGAATAATGTTGCTTTAGGCAACATTACGAGCAAAACAGTGACTTAAAAGCTTGCGAAAAACCTCTCTCTTCAACTTACACTATCTCGCGCGACTTCAAGTTGGACCTCGTTTATAAAACAAGTGCGGAGAGCGCAGCGAACTGACGTAACAAACAGGGGTGTTGAATAATAAACCACCCTTAACAATAAACAACACGTGACTCAGCCTAGAGCTGCTTGTTTAGTGTTATATTTCATATGTAAAGGGCATTTCTAAGTGAGTTATTGTTTGTTTTAGAAATGAATAATAACATCCAGTGCCTTGTCATGTGGGAGAAAGTGTTGTAATACTAAGATAAGGTTTTCAGCTGTATGTAATATATATATATATATATATATATATATATTTTTATAATATCTATATATATATATAATATATATATATATAAAAAAATATAAAATTATGTCAATAATTTTTTAGTTCTTAAAGTTAAAATGAAGTGGTTACAACGACTATATTTTTAGTGTTTATTGTAATAAGGTTATTATTAAATATTCAATGATTTCCATTTTTAAGGTAACAATTATAAAGAGAAAATTAACGTGTATGTGAAAGTTTTACAGTATTACAACAACTAGCGAGAAACTTCTCCTGAGTTTTAACTCTCTTATTTTAATGTTTTAGTTCAATCAAGATAGACATTGACAGTAAAAAATGTAAAGGAAGTGAATTATTATATTAAATTTTACACACAAATCTTTTAAAAGATTTCAAATGAAGTTCCTTGCTTTTAAAAATTAATAAGCACGGACATTGGTGCACATTACAAATACGTCTTTTAATATATACGCACGTGAAAATCATAGAATTTATTTAAATGTCCATATAGTAATATTTACTTAATATTCTTTTAACTCCTATTCCTGCATAACTTCTCAAGAAAAATGAGTAAATCTGTAACTTTAGAAAAAGACATGTTTTCAAAACAGTTAGATTTATTATTGTACACTAATTTATATAAGAGCAAAAGAAGTTGATTACATTATGATCTATTAACGTGGTTTAAAAACGCACCATTGATTAACTGTTTTTATTTCAAATTATTTTAGGTAAGGTCCTCATTAATTTCTTTGTGTTAATCCTTTAAATTTCTTCGTATAATTGGGAGGGAGAGATGTAAAGTGCAGTTCTTTAAATCAAGGAAAACAGTTCCATATTAAAACTATGAATTTTTGAGATTCAGTAAACGAGGCATGTTGAACGATTTTCAACAAAGGGACCTAGAAGATTGACATAAAACAAAATAATAAGTATAATGTACAAGGCGGGTCAGGAGCTAGTACAATGATTAAGTTTTAATCCTTTAAAAAAAGTAATCATTTCCTAGAGGTTTACAATATAGGGCTATTTGCCAAGTTAAAATATAAAAATATTTTTATATAATTATAAACATTAAATACTCGTAATTATAATATTATATATTTATTATTATAAAATATTTATAATTATTTAGGACTAAAATAGTTATGGTTTAGCTTTTAGTAAAAGATTAGCATGACCATTTATGCATAAAAACAGTGAGTTTAGGTAACATCAGTAATACTCTTGAGTACCAATAGGAATAAAAGTTACAAATTTAATTTATGCATTAGTCTGCAATAACTATTAAAAACTAAATTATTACTAAATGTGTCATAATTAAATGGGTTTCAATATTTTACTGTACAATGTAAATTTTTTTATATTGACCAAATTAATAATCTACACAGCGCAGACTAGGGGGAGAAAAGTTGCCGAGTTTTCCTGATCGAAAATATGACAGCAGAAGCAATGCATTACAGGTTTATCGCTACCTTCAAAAAGGACAACCTATTATAAGAAATTGTATATATTGTTTTATTTATATTTAAAAAGATGAATTTATATATAAGTAAGAATATCATAGGGCAACTGACACAAATATGTTTTGTTTCAGGTTCTTAAGAATGTGTGGGATCAGATGGATGATTTTGAGGATTAATTCACTTTGAGACACCACAATGAGAAGAAACTACTTTTTAAGTTAAACTAAAAAAGAAGTTGATAAGATATAACAGAACCGTATGGACCACAAACATATCTAACAGTAATTTAAAGTTATAATGAAATGCAGTTCTACTTTTGAGTTCTGGAATAGCATTTCTTCCCTGCTACATTGACATTTCCAAACATGAAACTTTCAAGGACAAAGTTCAGATGAACGAGAAATTTTTCATGGCTTGGTCTTTACTTCTTGTACTTCTCGTACATCAAGGTAAGTTTTAATTTTATTTACATATTCGTGTGGGAAGTTTCATATTGAACTACTGATATATTATTAAATAAAAATAAACACGCTAGTTCAAAATACTTTATTATATGAATTATGAACATGCAATCTTTCTAAAAAAGGCCTAACAAGTTGAAACTAAAAATGACTTTGTAAACAAATTATTTAAATTCACAACCAACTTCGTATGCCATTTATTTCATCATCGCAGTCATTTAACTGGGATACGCATAGATATATGGAAAAAGAAATATTTGCATTGTAATGCTAATAACGTCTCTATTATTCATAACACATTTTTTATCTCTAAAATCTTTAACAAAGTTTATAACATTTAAATCCATGACCTTGATACCTATTGTGTACCTATTGTGATAAACTGTGTCTATTTCTATATGAGGATACAGTTTTACAACACAGAGAAATAGCAGCGACATTATGAAAAGTTTAAACTTGCTCTCTTTATTATAAAATCCTACAAACATACGATAAATTTTAAACACAGGAGAAGAAAAGCTGCAAAACACTAAGTTAACAGCTAAGGAAATAACCCATCAAGACACAGCTGTAGGAGGACCGTGTGCTCTTGTAGATTGACAAATGGCTGACGTCATCCCATCTGAGACCTGCTGACTTTGTGCCTCAGCCTGGAGATGGAGACTGGAGAGGGGTTGGCTACAGTGTGTCAGAGAGATGATTTAATATCATCTTAAGGCAACCCTTTCTATTACCAATCTTTATAATCTGTTTTAGTTCGGTATTTATTTCCAAATTCTTGTCCCTATATTAAATAATATTCACCATTAAGGCTGGAAAGAAATTAGATAAATAACTATGTTGTTAATGTTAAGTATCCTGTTTGTGAATTTACAAAAAAAGTATATTTTTTCCTTTACTTTGTAGACGTATTTGTAATATGACTAATTACAATCATATATAACATAAAATTATTTGCTAATTGTCAATATATCAAATATTGTATTGTCAATATAATTGCCAAACTAATTTTTTTGACCTTGTCTAATTATTTTACTAAAACCTATAGTGGTCTTAGTAAAAATTAGTAATAAAACAATATTAGTTTTAGTGAAAAGTTAAGTAAGTTACAAATATTATTCTTATTTTAATGGAATATGGAATACGCTAAAAGGAACACAGTGGCTTAATTTAATACACTTAGAAATGGCAAACATATTAAAATTATGAAAATAAATTGTATACGTTTCTTAACATGAATTAAAATGGATATTACAAGAATGGATCCTTCCTTAAGTAGCAAGTTATTTACCAAGTCCAAATAAACGTATTTTTCATTCACATGTATAAAACTGTGGTAAATGCTATCAACAAAGTCTAGTAAATGTGTTAGAGGAGCAAACAGGTTTATGTGCTTACAACTGTTTGAACTCTCAGGCCAACAGAATAAACATCCTTGTTCTAGTTTTTAATTTCAGTATGTGTTCGTAGAGTTGTTTACACTTTATAGTATGTTGTAGATGTTGCTTATATTGGTACTGATAACTTACTTACATTAAATATATAAACCAATATTTAAAACTTTTTATTTTTTGTGAGGCCTTTCGATATCAAGGATATCTTCTTCATAAACATCACAAAAGTACTAAATTTTTTTTGTATTGACTTTTGTGATGTGTCTGAAGAAGATATCCTTGATATCGAAAGGCCTCACAAAAAAGTGTTAAATATTGGTTTTATGTTTTAATGTAAGTAAAAACTTTATAGTATATTTTCGGTCTGTGCACTCAAAACCTATTTAACTGACTTAAGCAACATATACAAAATAAGAATTACTTGAATCTAGCATGTACGAAGTTTGCTTAGATTACTTCGGGTCAGTTTTTTCAACCTTTTAATTTGAACAAGAATTAGTTATCCATTTATTTTTACTTGAATATCATAGTTAACAACCTTCTCGAGACGTTTTAATGTACCTTATGTTGGTTAACATAATTACTAAAATACAATTTATCTGGAAATATTTGTTAATACATTTTTCTCTACATTTTGTGCATAAAATAACGGGGTAAATAATTGTTTATATCTGCATAGGTGCCGATGGATCCAGGAGATTTCGTACGGATTTTCTTCAGGACCTTCCCACTCCAGGCACCGGACCCTCCTTCGACACTTCCATCCCCAGCAACCTCACGGGTCTCGTGGGCAAGACCGCTTACCTCAACTGTAGAGTCAAGAACCTGGGGAATAGGACGGTAAAGTTTGCCATGGCTATTGGCACATACAATTACTATCAAAGTATTTATTTTTTTGTAATTCCTTTATATGTTTCCTGTATATGATTTAGTTTTTGTAAATAGTGATTATATTTTTAACTAGCTTGAGTTGTTTTAGATGTTTTTTAAATAAAGTTAAACTTCACACACTCTTACTAATTAATCTTTTTCGTAGAAACATGGTTATCTTTATGAAATAATGAAAATCTAAACTTTTTATTTTGAAATTGTAAGATTTGAGTACTTATACCTATAGTCAAATATCTTTCGTCTCAGTAGTAAAGTTATATTTAACAAATTTCAAAATGCAGAAAAAAACCTAAACAATTATACTGAAACACGAAATCATGTAATATGTTATCATTTAACAGCTTGGCAAAATAAAATAAAAAGGATAATTCTCTTAAACGTCAATTTTCCACATTTATACAAACATAATATTGTATTATAAAGGAATAATAAATGTATAATTTTTAATAGCGTCATAAAAAAGAGACAAGGATCCTAATTTATGTTATTTGGCAAAAAAATTATTGATATTTGTCAATAATAGTGATTTTGAGGTAACAGAATCTGAAATGCATATATATATATATATATATATATATATATATATATATATATATATATATATATATATATATATATATATATATATGGTGTGTGTGTGTGTGTGTGTGTGTGTGTTTATTAAACAGGGGAAATTAAACGGGGGACTTCTAAACAATTGTCGTTTACTCTGGGATAGGCTGTTTACAAGGTAATTCTCAAGAGTTGGGCATCCAAGATTTAGTGTCACGATTGAAGTTGTTTTATTTGATTATTCTTTAGTTTACAATTTTCGTTCAATTAAAGAAGATAACGTAAAATTCCTCATTATAATTGTTATAAATATAATTATAAAATAAGATTACAACAAACTGTAAATTAATGTTATTGAGAGTTATGTAACTATTTTCCAGGTCTCATGGGTCAGACACCGTGACATCCACCTGTTGACAGTAGGCAGGTACACCTACACCAGCGACCAGAGGTTCGAGGCCGTACACTCGCCACACACTGAAGACTGGACACTCAGGATACGATATCCACAAAAGAAAGACACGGGCATCTACGAGTGTCAGATCAGCACCACACCACCCATCGGCCACCCTGTATATCTCAATGTTGTTGGTAAGTATAAGCTAGAGTGAAGAATTATTTAAATTATTACAATAAAGTAACATTTGGCAATATCAAAATAGTTAAAAGAGTTTTTTATTAAATCTCAATATCAAAGAAATTGGCCTGCATAACAAATACAACGTGTTTTAAGTCATTAAAAAGTCACTTAAGTGTGTTTGGTGTTAACACTATTTTTTTTAATATATTATATTTATTTACACTGGTGGTAAAAACTACTAGAATTATTTAAGTAAGTTAGCGACATATGTAACTTACCGTATATTAAGATAATATATTTGTATCGTCAATGCACAACAAAAATACAAATTGCCCCCTGATAATGGATTAATATATTAGTTATTTAGAAAACATGCGTAATATTTTGGAATTAAAATATAAATGGACGTTTCTTTGATGCTCGTGTATGAATACTATTGCATTTTACTAATAAATGTGCAGAAGCTAACTAATTATAAACATATAGTATGTTCTGTTAGATATAATAGCAATTTTAATCCGTATAAGCTACTATTGTACTGTAATACTAATAATTAGGTACAAGCATAGGTTTAAATATTTTCATTGTCGAAGTATATCTTAAGTTTTAATTGTGTTCGTAACAGTTATTTTTTAACAACTAAGGAATAAAATTAATTAATCAATTTATTTTATGCAGTGTACCTTTAAAGATATGTAAACAAATTTAAAGATATTATGAAAATATATATTTTTTTCAATACAAAATATGGTATAATTATATAAAATATATTTGGATCAATTCATCCTAAGTATTTATTGGGTTTCTTAATACTATCTGGCATTATTCATAGCTTACCTAAAACTTTATATTCTTTTCCAGAGCCAATAACAGATATTCTGGGAGGACCTGAATTATTCATCAACAAAGGAAGTACGATCAACTTGACATGTTTGGTCAGGTTCGCTCCTGAGCCTCCACCCATAATGCTATGGAGTCACAACCGAGAGGTAAGGTCATGTTTACAAAGAGTTATACATTTAATGATTATTTATTTAGTTAACTTTCAATATATTATATATATATATATATATATATTAGTAAATATATTTGACTTTTTGTCAATAACAACCTGTTACAAAGGCCATAAAACTCGCATGTCTTTTACGCTTTCAAGAAGTCCAACACTAATCCCTGAACGTTTATTGGATCTGTGGTTTCGTGGTAGCCGACCTACCATGCATGTAAGAGATCCGGTTTTGAAAACCTTGCTGGAGCAACTACTTTTTGTAATTTAATATTAATCGAAATTATAAATGATACGTATATTTTGATTTGTGTGCATAATATTCAGTTAAATTAACTACACTATGCTTGTAAGAAGTATGTAGAAACTTTCCTATTTAAATTAGTTTTCTTAAAGTTTTGTAAATATTGATAAGCTCATTATAACTTCGCTAATATAAATATGTCTCGTGTAATTGTGTCTAGATAGAATATCTGTTACACATAAAATTATATTTGTATTTGATCGTTTTAGCAAAATAAGATTTTGTGTTCTATGAGTGTTCAAGATTAATAAAATCATAAATAATATTGAATTATTATCAACTTATTATTTAATAACGTAATGATAGGTAAAAAAATAAAACACGTTATATAATTGGATTCGTTGTGTAAAGGAAATATTTTGCTGACAGAAGAAAGTATCATCACTAAAAGAAGGCTGCTGAGCTTATCAATACCATCACCTGCAGAAGAAACTGTTACGGGAATTAGGGGTAATGTTTCAAAAAAAACAGGTCAACTTCTGACACAACGGAATGTGACTAAACATTCAAGATACCTAACAAATAACAAAAGGGATCAAAGATAATTGCGTCGTTGGAGAGAGAGCGTTCAGTGGGTTAGGTCATTTCCTTTGCTCTGACCCACCTGTGCCCCTCTTACATGAACATTGGGTCGGCACTGTAACCCTTCACTTCTTGTACAGTAAATTCATATATTCTCGAAGTGCCAAAACCATAAATAGACGAACGTGGGAGTTTGAGCTCCAGAAAGGTACTTACTAAATGATTTTATTAGTAGTAATAATAGCGATCGTGGAAGTTAAAATTGTGTAATTAAGAATTGACTGTATCAGTGCTAAATGAGTCGTGTGTAAATATATGTACTTTATAGCTAATATTACAAATTAGTGTCAGATTTATAAACAATATTATTCTATTTAAATTATCGCCAGTTTAAATTTTGAAATATTATATTTAGGTTTATTTTTAAGATAAATAATTATTTAGTAGACACATTATTCCGCGAGTACACTTTTAACAATTGATGCAGAACTTATTTTTCAAGAAGCTTGGTATTTAATTTAGCGTTTGTCTACGATAGTTTAGACAGGAAATTTGTTAAATAAATGGTGGAAAAGGATTCGAGGTTTCATGACTTGACATCACCCTTTGCATTTTCACTGCTTGGAATAACAAAGTGACGAAGCAGACTGAGGTATACGAATCTTATAGGTAAATAGGTCAAGCTCTGGTACAAGTTAACATGACTAAACATTCAAAATACCTGAAAATAAAAAAAGGATATTATATGGATATCGACGTTGGAGATAGATTGCTCAGTGGGTTGGGTCAGCTACTTTGATTAGGACACCTTTTCCTTTTATTACTTGTCTAGTAATTTTTCGAATTTGAATGTTATCGAAGCGCCAATAACCACACAAGAAGATGTAACGACACAGCAATGAAGTGGAGCTCAAGAAGTGAACTTGACAAGAGACAGAGTTAGTAGCAATAGACGTGATCGTAACAGTTGAAAACGGGTTCATAACTGTTGACAAGTATATGAAAAACTTTATATAAATTTATATATATATGTGTGTGTGTGTGTGTGTGTGTGTGCGCGTGTGTGTGTGTGTGTGTGTGTGCGTGTGTGTGTGTGTGTGTATAAAATACTCTTTTGTGATTCAATTTTTATTTAAATATATATTATATACAGTCTGATCACATGTTGTAACAGAGGTGAATGTTATTTTCTTTGTAACAGGTTATTAACTTTGACTCACCGCGGGGAGGCGTGAGTCTGCTGACGGAGAAAGGTATCATTACCACCAGCAGGCTGCTAATACAGAATGCTGTTCACACAGACAATGGCGTGTACACGTGTGACCCGTCCAATGCTAACTCTGCAAGTATCAGAGTCCATATACTCAATGGTGAGTGTCTGTTTTGCTGAATTAGTAATTTTTACTATATCAATTTTAGTTTAATTGTTGACAGTAACATTTCAATAATTCTGTAAGCCTTAAAACTGGTTCTATTAGTTTTATAAAATTTAGTTTATATATTAATTTTCATTTATAGATGTTAAGTCATGTTTGTAGTGTCAACATGAAATGCTATACATTAAAAGAAAATATAAACTTTGAAATGCAAAAACCATTGTAAATGTAGTACAACAAATATGTTTTTAGTCTCAGTAGTTGTATGTTCAAATATTGCTAAAGTTAAATAACGGATAGTAAGATATGAAGCGATCTACGTAGCCCAAAATAAGTATCAAACCCAAATTATAATTTTAGCAAACCCTTAAAGATTAGAATAAAATATTTATATTACCAACATTTTCACAAGTGGTTGAGTGCTTTTATAACTGTTCAAAACACAATTTGAATAATAATATTTAGCAATCTACTATTTATCCATGTAAGTAAGTCGTACTTGAAGTAAAATAAGTACACTAAAACTAAAAGTTTTAAATAAAAAATTCTTAATATGATATCAAGAATTATCTCATATTACTATAATGTTACTCTTTTCTTGTGGGAACATAAGAGTATTATTTTAGATTTTTCATTGTTTTGCAATAAACATTCGATGAAAATACGTTATACGTAGTATATTAAGTTGCAGAACTTGAAACGTAAAATTACTGATTAAAATAATATCACTGAACGATAAATATCTGAAAAACTGTCATCTTCACTATCCTTCCACTGTCAAAAAATAAAACTTCAAACAGTATGAATCTGACATGGCTTACTGTAAAATTTTGAAATATTTCTCATACATGAATATTTATCAAGATATAATTTCATTTTTTTTCTAACATTTTAACGCGTATCCATATTGTAATAAAACATTTAAGTAAATATACGATTAATTAGATTAGTCCTAGTAAGACTTAAAAATACTACAAGAAAATGACAACTTTAGAAGAGGAATATCCAAATTCTAAATTCCAAATAATTTGGGTTATATTAGTATTATACAGGGTGTCCAGCAACCATTCGAACAAAATTTGCCACATTGTTCAGCAGGCCAAAACTAACAAATAATGCAATATAACAGGTGCCCTATTTTACTTCGTTTAGCGTCTGTCTGTCTGTATGTGTTTTTAGTGGAAAAAATTACTACTCAAAAACCACTTAAGATACAGAGTTCAAACTTAACAGTTATGTTAATCTAGTGTTGTTCCTTTTTACCGAAAAAAATAAAACAAATATCTCATTGAATTTCTAAATGGCGGCCGTTCAAAATTTTCACATTGTATTAGCTTTGAAACGGCTACTTTGTCAACAAATTCACCAGGATAACTTTTTTTTGCATATTTTATTACCAATTCAAAAATTTTTGTTTCAAAAAGATTGAATAACAAATAACTGAGTTACAGCACCAAACGTAAAAACAGGTTAAATCCATGCATTGCAAGTACATACAACAATGTAGTGGATTTTTACGAATAAACTTTTTAAGGTTCTTTATTAAAATACTGAACAATTATTATAACCTAAAAAATATTACTATCATTTTTGTTCCATTTACAGTAATCAATGTGTTACACACACACAAATAAAAAAAGAAACAAACTATCCACAATTCTCTTAAAAAACAATAGCATAATATTACATGAAAACAGCTGACCAACAATCAGCAACCAAATCTGGTGTTTTAAATGAAGAAAAAGTAATAAACAAACTATCAACACATTGTTGAGCAAGTCTATGTTTTGAACGTGATTGTCACTGTTTGAGTGTTCTGTTCTTCTTTGTAATTCCTGTTAGTTTTTCCTGTTAATTTAAATTTCTTTTATTACTTTGTTTCTTGTACGATATGAACCGTTTTACTTTTGAAGAGTATGCTGATATTCACTTTGTGTACGGACTTGCTGGAGGCAATGCCAGATTAGCTAGCAGATTGTACAGAGAGCGCTTTCCAGATAGGCTGCACCCAGTTCATAGCGTCTTCAGTGCCGTTCATATTCGTCTTAGGGAAACTGGACATTTGAAAAATAATGTTGTAGAACGGGTAAAATCCGTACGGACTGTAGATTTTGAAGAAGAGGTTTTATTATTCATTGAAGAAAACCCTTCCACCAGCGTTCGCGCTATTGCTCATAATTTGGATGTATGCAAAAGTTCTGTGTGGAAAGTGTTAAATGAAGAACGTTTGTGCCCTTACAGACATCAGAAAGTACAAGCCTTAGAACCTGCAGATTTTCCTCTCAGGATAGACTGCTCTCGTTGGTTCCTTCACAAATTAGTTGATGAACCCGATTTTTTAAGGTATGTTCTCTTTACTGACGAAGCGTCATTTACTCGAGATGGCATATTTAATAGCCGAAACAGCCATTTATGGGCTGAAGAGAACCCTCATGAAATTGTGCAACGTAAGTTTCAGCACAAATTTTCTGTCAATATCTGGGCTGGAATAGTAGACGGATATTTGATTGGGCCACACATTATACCAAACAGACTGAACGGACCTACTTATGAAGTTTTTTTGAGGGAAATCTTACCTGAGCTGTTGGAACATGTTCGTATTGAATCTAGACAAAGAATGTGGTTCCAACACGATGGAGTACCGGCCCACTTTTCCCTTATTGCTAGACAACATTTGAATGAAGTGTATGGAGATCGTTGGATTGGACGTGGAGGTCCCGTCCCTTGGCCTCCATGGTCACCTGACCTCACACCCATTGATTTTTACTTGTGGGGACACATGAAGCAATTAGTGTATACCACTCCCATACAGAATGAAATGGATCTAGTAGCTAGAGTTGTTGAGGTTGCTGCAGTTATTCAAGACAGTAATCCTTTTGAAGGGGTGAGAGAATCGTGCTTACGACGCTTCAGAATCTGCAACGAGTTACAAGAACGCCACTTTGAGCAACGATTATGAAAGTTTTACAGTAATGTAATGATTGATTTCTTAATAAAAAATATCATGTTCAATAAAATTTTTCAAACACATTGAATTAATTACGCTGTTTCACACAATTGCCATGTAAGAAAACCCTATACCCAACCATAACGTAGCACTATTAACATTTTTTTTAGATTTAAAAACCAGGATTCACAATTAGTTTAAGAACTTTTTTTAAATTTACCTTAAAACAAATTTAAAAAATAAATATTAAATTTCAGGTTATAATATTGTTCACTATTTTACAATTTGATGTAACTTATAATAATATTTTTCTTATAATATTGTATATATATATATAGTATATATATATACACATATATATATACAGGGTATATATTATGTCTGGAAACACCCAAATATATCCTTTAATAATTTAAATATAAATTTGAAACCTCTTACAATCGTGATAGAGATTGGGCATCTACTTTTTGGAACAATGTTTTTGTTATGTCACACCAATGGGGGGACGTCCTGCCGAGGGTATCGTGAATATTCTTAATGGAAGCATATACCTTGTGATACATAATTTTAAAGGTAATAGCTTACTGAATTGAATGCCACAAACCGCATCTCAAAGGAATTATTCTATCACAAAAATAGAGCATTTTTTAGTATTGAAAAATTTACTGATGTTTCAACAATGTAATTTTTAACATGGTTCTTGCCACAAAATGTGTTACACTAACTTTTTAGCATTTTTTTTAAATGTTCAATTAAATAAAACAAAAATTTCATTTTAAGCTGGTTTCTATTAGCACAAATTTGCCAGTTTTTATTACAGTACAATTATGGAAATACTTATGTTATTGATTTCTTATTACAAATAAAAAATAATGTATGCTGTTAGAAATGTCTTACAACAAACGTTTTACCTGCATTTGGTGTCAAAGCAATTGTTCGAACTGTGTTCCTTCTACGGTTTGACAATGAGCCAATCTTGTGTAAAATGATTCGACAGAGTTGCCTAACATTTCTTCAGTTATCAAAGCAATCTCCTCTATAATCCTGTTTCTTAAGTCTTCCAAATTATGAGGCTTTCTTCTATAAACATTGAATTTTAAATGACCCCATAGGAAATAATCGATTGGTGACAAATCCGGAGATCTTGGAGGCCATTCGATTTCTCCTCTTCGGCCAATCCATTTATGAGGAAACCTTAAATCCAAATACTCTCTTACCTGTCTCCCATAATGGGGTGGAGCACCATCCTGCTGAAACCATACATTATCAAAGTATTCTCCTGATGCAATTTGAATAGCTGGGATTATTTCATTTTGGAGCCATATTGTAGTAAAGTTCGGCATTTAAATTTCCATTGATGAAAAAGGGTCCAAACAATTTTGTTACCTAAAATTCCCACACCATACGTTCAGTTTTTGTGGTTGCTGTGAATGGGACTCAGTAAATCCAATGTGGGTTTTCACTAGCCCAGTAACGGCAATTGTGCCTGTTAACATTGCCATTTAGGAAAAAAGTTGCCTCATCAGAAAATAGTATGTTGGTCAGAAAATCTCTATTGTCATCACATTTGCGCATCACGAGTTCAACAAAACTCAACTCTTTCTGTCGTAATCATCCTCACTTAACTGTTGGACTAAATGAACTTTAAATGGTTTGTATTTATTAATTTTCAAAATCTTACTCACAGACATAGGGTGCATATCATGTTGCTGTGCAGCTTTTCTGAGCGATGTATGTGAGTCTTCAATAAATGTTCGCAAAACATCTAGTGCATGTTCTTCATCTGTTGCAGATTGTATCCTACCCGACTTTGGCCGATTACGTACACTCCCTGTCATTTCCAAAACGCTCAATAGTTTTTGATATTGTTGAAACACTTATGGGATTCCTTTCTGGGAAAGTGTCATTAAAACAAATTACAAACTTCCCGATAAGATCTTTGACGATCGCCATAATCCTCGCATCATCAACAGAGTAATTCGTTCTCTTTCAGACAATTCCATTAAAATGCCAAATAAAAACTGAACTACTGTAATTAGATAAACTTGTTGACAGCAATGCTTCAGAAACACTGATTAACTCGACAGCAATGATATGACCTTTGTCCATTTGTAATTCCCAAGCTTAGACCTGTCTAGTGAAAGCTCCATGCTCAAACAAACTGAAACCTGTAGACCAGATGATTAATAACACAATAATGTTTCTCATAGGCTAGTGACCTTTGTCTCTTTAAACCTTCCTGCTGACTGGAAAACACCAAGTACAGATTCATAAGTAATCAGAGAAAGTGACTCATAAGTTTTATTCATTGTAATAAAAACTGGTAAATTTGTACTAATGAAACCAGCTTAAAAAATAAATTGTTTATTTTATTTTAATTGAACATTTAAAAAATGCTAAAAAAATTAGTGTAACACATTTTGTGGCAAGAACCATGTTAAAATTACATTGTTGAACATCAGTAAATTTTCAATACTAAAAATGCTCTATTTTCTGATAGAATAATTCCTTTGAGATGCGGTTTGTGGCATTCAATTCAGTAAGCTATTTACCATTTAAAATTATGTATCACAAGGTATAGGCTTCCATTAAGAATATTCACGATACCCTCGGCAGGACGTCACCCGTTGGTGTGACATAACAAAACAGTGTTCCAAAAAGTAGATGCCCAATCTCTATCACGATTGTAAGAGGTTTCAAATTATATTTAAATTATTAAAGGATATATTTGGGTGTTTCCAGACATAATATACACCCTGTATATATATATATATATATATATATATATATATATTTCTATATTAAATTAGATAAGAAGATAAACAAATTTTGGGATGTTAAGAATATATAAAATTAATATTATATAAATATACCTAATACGTATAATGTATTCAGCTTTTCTATTTTATAGAACAAATTATAAACAACTAAAATCTTTATCTAACTGTAAAAGAATTTATCCTAAAGGAAGAATATAAAACCCTGATTATTGTAAAATGTTTTCTACATAAATCGGAAATATTTACAACTATTTATAACTTAAGTATATATGCGGAATATTTTTGTTATAATACCGTAATAATGTTCCAGGGGAACACCCAGCGGCCATGCATCACGGCGGCTCCTCACGGTCCTCCCCACCACTTCTCAGTGCCTTGCTGATACCCTGGCTCCTGCAACTAATCATGTAGCACAAGCTGTGCCGTGTCACCTGAGTCACGGCACCCTCGGTTAAGTGACAGACTCTCTCGTGATCCTTCGTGATTATTCAGACAAATTCGTGATCTTTGGACTGCCTCCTTGACCACTCGGACAACATTGTTACAAATCGCACAATTCCGTAATCATTCTGGTATACCTAAAAACGCTGGAAAATGTTTACTTTTAGGCAATTCTTGATCGGAGAATTCACGTTAATTGGGATACTGTTTTGATCCTTCAGAAATCAGTGAGAATCCCGGAGAGTGGTTTGATGGATTTTTAAAATGAGGCAGGAACTTATCTCTCTGTGTCTAAATACATTTCATCGACCAGTGACTGAGGTACTGCCCATAGCGACACTATTGTAAGATGTCACGAATTTGAATACTATAGTATTCATTGCCGATTCGGTAAAGTAATGTAGATTCTATGTGTTGTTTAACGGAGTGGCGCTACGTCCAGACCAATTATGGTACGCAATAAATGCTCAAACGACCACTTGCATGTATTGTACTGTTGATGTACCCGAATGGAAATATTAAACTCTTATTATTTTAATCGTTTGAGACAAAGCATAAAAATGTTATTTTTCATATTTGTTATTGTTGTATATATTATAAATATAATATAGCAATATAATATATTTAGCATAATTTTAATTTTAACATTTATTTCCAGATGTTAAATATTTCTTATCAATACTCTTATTGATTTCTCAAATTAAATTGTATTTTTCCTTATAGGGTGTTTGTTTATAATTTTTTACCTTAATACACAATATAATTTCATTTAATTTGTATTATTACATTATCAAATTATTGTTTATGATTTTTATAAACCTTTCATGATCAAATGTATTAATATAAATGGATGATTTAAAAGAAACATAGATATTTTTACTTTTTATATAGTTATACTTGTAATAATGATGGAAAATATGTTATCATAAACTGATCCAACTGTGGTTTCCACGACCATTGGTCACAAAGTAAATATAAACGACAAATAAGTCATTATCAATACAGTCTACTGGTTTATACCTAAGAAGAAAGAAATATCTTAATTAATTTGTTATTTATGTTTGTCAATCCTTATTATATTTTTATAAAAATGGCTAGTCATAGATATGTTATGTGAATTAGTCAATTAATTGCATATAAGTTATTGTTGGTTTATTAATTCTGGAACAAAATAACCTGATATCGATGATGTCATGTGGAGCTGGCGCTTTTGGAACTTGACATAGACTTCATTGTAGCTTTCATACCAACTTACCTGACGCATCATATCTATAGCTAATAGGTTTTAACTCTTATAGAAGTTATTTTTAAATGCTGCAAATTATAATTGTTGTTAATAAGTGTACATGCTGTATATTGTTAACTAATTACAACTATCCTTAAAAATAATTTAAGTGTTTTTTTTTTTTTTTGTTAATAACCATGCAATGGGAAATACGTCATCCCGAAACACGTATACTTGACAGATTTACGATCGAGTATAAGAAATATATTTTATTTGTACTCGTTTTCTTAATAAGTTGCTATCCTCCTACAACCCATAAATGAGCCTTTTTATTATAGACCGATTAGGTAATGGAAAGTTATAGTTTTTATTAAAAGTCTATTTAATTGGATTTACGGTTAACATGAGGCATGTGTATCTAAATTTGCTAAACTTAAAAAAGACATAAACATATACCTGTTATTTGGAAGAAAATGTAATATATTTATTTTTATAGTAAACTATAGACCTATTCAATAATTTATTACAGACTAAAGTTTTGATAAACTTTTAGGCTATTTTCTTTTTTATACTAAATGCTATATTCCAAATATTTCTCTAATGATTATTTGCCTAAAAAACACACACACACACGCGCGCGCGCGCGCGCGCCCTATCAGTTGTGTGTGTGTGTGTGTTAAATGATAGCCACATAAATATTAGCGGTCATTGGATAAGCTTTAACGAATCTCTCGTAAAGAAAACAGAAATTTAAATTTCCACCGTCCTTTCTGTCTGTATCTATATCTGTTTGTCTGTATGATGAAACGATATCTTGAAAACCAACTAACTTATTTACTTTAAACTGTGCACGAAATTTCTATCTTGTATGTGAAACACTGAGATTGAAGGTGATGTAATTGCATGGGATTTGGCTGATCGTTAGCAAATAATTATACTTGGCTATGGTGGGTAGCCATTATGGCAACAGGAAAAGATAAGAATAAAGTAATTTGCAATCAAACCAAATACAATTATAAGAGATTAGAACATGTGACATTTTTTAAACGTGACATAACTATAAAAATATTTAAAATCTGTTTGTAGTGGTTTTTTACGTGAAATTATGTATTATTTAAACATATAATGCATAAAAGTACAATTATAAAAACAAACATTAATTGAATGTGTCATCTGTCGAGAACGATTTTACAATAATATTGTAATTTGTTATAAAACTCGTTTATAGAATGAGTTGTTGAGTTGAATAAATTGACACAAGTAAAATTATTAAGTCAATTAAATTAAGTTTGTCTGTCTATCTGTCCACAGTAAACCCTGAGAATAAAATGAGCTATAAATATGCAATTTTTCATGCAACCTCAGCGAGGCCCCTTATGGCACGTGGTGTGGCGTACTTCTACCTTGTACGTTATAAACTCAATTGTAAAAAAATTTTTTTGTAATTGTTTTTCATATAACATGTAAGTGTTCACTAATACATTTTCTGTTTATATAATTGTCGTATGGTTTTTAATATTACATATACTATGTATTAGTATGATTGAATTGTATTGGTACACTTTAAAAAGCTTGTTTTAGTTTAAATTTAATATTATTGCTTTAAATATTGAAGAAAGGTTATAAAAATAGTTTGTTATGAGACTTTGGACCATGTAAAATACTGCATGACTGTAATATATACGATACTTAAAGCATTTAATTTGTTGAACTGTTTTCGATTGTGTACAGATGCTCGCGAATTTTGGAAAGGACGAAATGATTTAGTGTGTTAACACGTTGTGTTAAGTTGTAATTTTAAATAATATTAATATTGTAATAACAAATGTGTTTTATTTAAACCTCGTCTTCTCCAAGGTTTTATGTAATAAAGTATACTATGTCATGGAAGTAACCAAATTGAAGTTTGGAGAGAAGTTTATAATTTAGTCATTATTTCTTATTTTGCAAATAGAATATTCAGATTTTAAAATATATTTTTAACACCCATACGAAAGTAAGGTTGAAATATTGAAGTGTAAAATCTAAATATAATGTGACCAGCAAGTTCTGACATAAAAATCATTGCAGCATTGACGAAAGATTAAGGTGTACATAAATATTTCTAAACTTATAATTTTATGTTAAGAACTCCACATTAGAGGGTTATATTTATGTTAGAATAATAAATCGTAAACTAAAATACTTATAAAAACTCTTTTATTTCGGACACGTGTTTCGTTATCAACCATCTTCAGTGTGAACATTAACCTCTAACTAATCAATATACAAATAACTAAATATGCACATGTGGACCATTTAATCAGATGTTAAATTTATATGACACAGTTGTAATTTTGATTAATATTATGGGTTTAATATTTTTTTAAAGATAGGATTTGTTTTATTTTTTTAGATTGCTGTTTAATATATTGTGAGGATCTTTGTAATAATTTAGATAAATATGTAAATACAACCCCATATTTTAGAAAAAATGATTCAGAATAAATAAAGAAAAATCAATGAAACCAACAAAATACAGACTAATCCTAATAATAATGAAATTCAGAAATATATATGTTTACTTTTCAATACTAAAATAAACAAAGCTGTTCGAAAAACCTTTTGAAATTAAAAATTTTTCATCATTTACCAAACAAGAAATAATACATTTAAACTAATTAAAACAAAGTAAACCAAAAAGATGACAAACAAGATTTATACCAACAATGTGGAGTATACAAAATTAACTGTAGTGTAAAAGATATTATATTGGACAGACCGGCAGAAATTTTTATAAAAGGTTTAAAAATTATGGTTGCCTGTAAAGTCGGTTTTACGGGCGAAGATTTTACGTGACAACGTCTTTTTCTCGGTAGAATATTTATTGATATGAATATTATTAAATTGCACAATAGGAACAAGGAATTGAATGAAAATAAGAATTGCATAAATTTTAACTATAGAAATATATTTTGTTTACTAAAACATTGTACATAATTTGAAATTAATTAAAATTTGTTATTGTAAATGGTAAAGTTGAATAAAACATTTACTAAAATTGGACTTTGAAATTCTTGCTAAACACAGTTAAATTCTAACTCCGCGCGTGGTGATTGGTCGGTTTAGTTCGTTTGTTTGGTCGCACTGTTATGACAGGTTAGAGGTTATAATTTGTTATTTTAAATGTTTGACTAGCAATACGCGCTGTTTCTGCTCAATCGACTGAATTACGATTGATTGCAGAGTGATTTAAACTAATAATTTACTTAACACTATCAACATTTGTCAATAGTATGACATAACCTATAAACTCAGTTTCTCAACTTTTGTGTCAATCTAACAATTAATCAATCAATCTTAGTTTACGATAATGAAATATCAGTGTACAATTATTTACCTTTATTGTTGTAGTTGTTGTAAATGACGAATCTAAGCACTCCACATTTTCACGAATAGACATAGTTATCTGCTTTATCCCGTGCGGCGGACCCACAGTTATCTGCTTTATCCCGTGCGGATCCCGTGCGGCGGACCCACTGGACGGGCATCGTAACGTTACCGGGCGTTACACTTTTTCATGAGTGACTCCGAGCCGCAACCTAATTTAAGACGTTGTCACGTCAAAAACATATAAAAGCTTTAAAATCAAATAACATGTCTACAATAAAATCAAATTTCGCTGAACATTTCTTAGAAACTGGACGTAACTACAAAAATATTAAAAAGAGCAAGGAAATTTTGGATATCGAAAGTATAGGGGAAAAAATTAAACACGAAGAAGAATTACATATTTATCTACATTATAACCAAGAAATGAAAAGGATTATTATGAATTTATAGATCTCTAGTTAAAAGTCATATATTTAAATTAATTTTACTTCTTCATTGTGTCCATATGTTATTAATCAGTTAGTCAAAACTATCAATACAAGTTTTTTGTAACCTGCGAAAAACCATGGGTTCGAAATTGTAACAAATTATGTTTTACTACTTTGTTTTCCAAGTCAACAAAGTTTTCTTACACAAATAACTTAGTCGTCACTACAGCCCTCGTTCTACTTAGACTTAAAGGACCTTAATGCAGCTTATGCAGTGACAGGGTATTCAGGATGGGTAATAATGACTTCTGTTGAGCTCATATGTGGACGAATAACATACACTGTAATATACATGTCATCTTGAAATGAGGGGAGTTGGCTCTGATAAATTTTCTTCGGGTCAAGCAGGGAGGGCCTGACACTCGAGAGCAGCTCAAGTGACTCAGCTAGATCACTAATATTACTTATCATGTGTTTGTATTTATCAATCATGTTAGTCGCGTCCCTTATGCCGTCCATCTAGTATGTCGCTCAACGAAGACCTATTTATAGTAACAGTAATTCTTGGCAGTAAATTAGACCCTTGGAGGAGCCCCTTTTAACTCATTATTGGATACATTTACGCTTAGTGATTTGTCGCCCCCATTAATCGCTTTTCACACATTTACATTTTGTTATTTGATGTAACGAATAAATATTTCACTGCCTCTATATCAACCTTCAAGAAGAGACCCTTCTCGGTGGAACAAAACAAATTACTGATATTTGTATTACTAATTACACATTTTTTTTATTTAGAAACAGTTTAGTTTTAAGCATTAGACTATTAAATGGGAAAACATGTATTAACCGGATTTCTTCAAAAAGAAGTTACATGTAAACTAAAAATCAATTTGATAGAACCTTAAGACAGATAGCTTACATAATATGGTCCCTCAAGGCTCCATTCTCAGATCCTCTTTTTAGTCCATGTCAGTGACATAGGATCATCACTTCTGCACGGAAAACTCTTGCAGTATGCTGATAGCACAACTTTCTGCTTCAGTGGAAAGTCAAAGATGGCTAGGGAACAACAGGCTTTTGTTGAAATCAACAACTGTCAACGCCTCAATCTTATTTTTAAACACTCCCATTTGAATGCCACCTGAACAGAAATAAAAGTGGGACCACTTCATATCAAGTTCCATTTATTTTGAAAACAAAAAAAGTTCAATACTGTAGTTTATATCTCTACATTATTCTAGAATATAAATTAGCTATGTGAACACTATAACTGAAACTTTTACAATTTACAACGACAACATACATGTTTATTTAAAGTAACGGTTTGCACACAATTCACCGAAACAATTCATGTCACTGTGTTGTATTTAGGTAAACAGTGGATGACAGTAATGTGTTCACACGTACCAGTGCTGTCCACAAAGCGAGGAACGTGGACACAAGTACTTCGCAATGTGTATTAATTTACATGTCAGCACAGTGTGAATGTATGGTCATTACCTTTGTTAGGACCGTATGTAAAACATATTAATTCGACATAATGTTAATGTTTTAGTAGTTTATATCTCTACATTATTCTAGAATATAAATTAGCTATGTGAACACTATAACTAAGAACCTTTACAATTTACAACGACAACATACATGTTTATTTAAAGAAACGGTTTGCACACAATTCACCGAAACAATTAATGTCACTGTGTTGGGTAAACAGTGGATGACAGTAATGTGTTCACACGTACCAGTGCTGTCCACACAGCGAGGAACGTGGACACAAGCACCTCGCAATGTGCATTAATTTACATGTCAGCACAGTGTGAATGTATGGTCATTACCTTTGTTAGGACCGTATGTAAAACATATTAATTCGACATAATGTTAATGTTTTACCCTAAAAATCACCATATATTCGTATAAAATTTTACTACTTGGGTAATATTAAACATTTAAAAATTATGAAAATATATATTTCCACTTCTTATGTTCTCCCATGAGGGATGTTCAGCATATTGCGTATCTAACTAGTACAAGACCAAAACTGCTATGGGCCACGTGTATAATTTATGATGCACAAAACTGTTTATGTCAGATAATGATGCAACATTTACATTTTACCGTCAGAGGTATGTGCGTTTTATAAGAAATAATACATTTATTAGTAGAATTTTCACCAGTTTTAAAGTCACTTACACCAGTTTTTCATGTGTGTGAATTAAATTACATATGGCCAAACTGTGCAAAGTGAAGTAAATTTTATCGATAGGTTATTAGAATTGTGTGCAAATGTTAGTACACTTTTATGAACTGTGTTTTAAATGTACTGTATGCTCTTTATAAAATTGTTGTATGTTGCCAAACATGCTTACACATTTTATACAAAAACAAGTTGTAATTTTGTGTAATTAGATGTTTGCGGATAATTTTATTAATTAAAAATAATTTTATTTTATTTTAAATAATTTGGTTTCTTTCAATCTCTTCATATTACTGTATGCTTTTGTTTAATTATTCCTTTACACTGCTTATCTCACAATCTCGTTATATTAACCCTCCATCAGGCGCTTAAAATTAGAAAAACCATCAGGCGCTAACGGAGGTTTCCTCCAGGTTAGCGAATAATGCATATCATAGTCGTTTAAACTGTTTTTATTTGTTTAAATATTCATACCGATTTAATTACAATGTAATATATTCATTTTTAGAAGTTAAATAAAAATTACTCTGTTATGTAATGAATTTTCGAAATAAAAAATTCAAAATCTTAAAAAATGTTATTGTATGTTTGACCTACTGTAATAATATTTATGGAAATTAACTTAGTTTTTAATTTCTTACAAAAACAACTTACTTCAACTCTTGAGTTATTATACAATGTAATGTCAATTATTACTCTGAAATAAAAATTTATTCCTTACTAAAAATTGTTTTTTAAAACTACACAAAGTTTCAAAACATTTTCCTTCTGGTTATTATAACGACAATGTTCACTCCATAAACAGTACTGAAATGTTCCCTAGCACACGGGTACTGTACTGACAAGTCTCTCGTCTTCATTCTCCATTTCACAAAATTCAAATAAAATATATTGTAAAACTTAAAAAGAAACCATCACAGGTCACACATTTAGGCGCACACGGATTATTACTCCATAAAAACTAAACACAATAAGGCACTGTTCCGAGTAAGCGAAATAGACAGGAGGTCTCGGAAGCGGCCCCTCCCCAAACTTGGAGCAAAGCATAAAAAAACCACATGCCACTAGTGGGAAGAGAGACAAAGAGAGACAAGACTTCGAGAACGTGATTTATAATTAAAGAAGTGGCGAACATTTTTATACAAAAAATACAATTACTTCAGCACCACGGTGCACCGCGTAACTTAAAAACTAAATAACAAAGGATACAATTCCAATATAGACAATAACATAATAAATAGAAATAATAACCTAATAAATAAATAATATAATATAGAGATTTGATATATAAATAACAATTTCAGGTACGGCATGTAGGAAAAATTATCTTTAACTGGTAAGTGTTATGAACTAAGGGGAGGGAAAAGGTTGTAGAATTTCTAGGCCCACTATTTTTAAAAAGTAATTTGGTTTCAGGTTTGTAGCCAAAAAGTAAAAAAAAAATATTTAAAGCCGATTTTCGAAGGAGGCGGGGGCTTAGTTGCCTCCACGAATCCGAATTAAAGATGAAATCCTCCCCTTCAGTTCATGTAACTAAACTAAATACACACTAGCCTTAACACTGGCTCTCCTCCAGATCTAATATCTGGCAGCGCTCCCTGCACCCCAATCCTCGCAATTTCAGTATAAGAAAAGTAAAAAAAACATTTTGGATCCAACCTTGTTCCAGATGAAATGAATAGGAGCACATACACTCCGGTTGGATGCCGGTACAGAAGCGCTGGCAGGGCGCGGGCATTCAATGTTTGTTTCAGGATGTTACCATTGGGCAGACTCGCCGCACCATTTCGTTGACGGCACTCACGGGGACCCTAATGAATCCCAACATAACCACTAGATATTTAGAAAAATTTTATTGTAACCTGAGAAATAATAACAACTTAATTATGTTTGCCACAAAGTATAATATAAAATATTTAAATTTAACAATTAAAAATAACGATCCGTAACTAACAGTACCTTTTAAGTATTGAAAAACTGTTTCCTAAAAATAACTCAAGACACCAAGTATTTTAAGATACACTACTTGGTGACAATATTAAATATTACATAGGCTAGAACAGCCATACTAAATGATTAAGCGTGATAACATTTACTTGTAACTATAATTCGCTGTATTTTAATCATTCTATTATTATAATTTGCATTTTATTATTAAATATTAATTGTAAGGTAGGCCTAATAATAATTATATAATTTACAAATAATAACAGTACATTATTTCCCAAATAACAATAATTAAATTATAATCCGTTCACGCTACTATAAGGCAATTAATTAATTAACCAATAAAATGAAAATCATTAATGTTGCCACCCAATTTTGCACGCAACACAAAACACGAGCTAACGAAATTTGCAAAGTCTGTACCGTCTTGCTTACACTAAATAAATACAAGGTGAATACTAAATAAATAATTTCCGTTCGCCGAACGGAACAATTAGAAAGCACGGCGCAAAAAAATAAAAACTTAACTGGCATAGTTAATTAATTAACAATTTAGAACGTTACGAAAGACAGGAAGGAACACTTAGCGACACGAAAAACGTACACGAGGAACACATGTTACAAAATAATAAATAAGCTACTTATAACTAAACTACGATAATATATGTCTGCGTGGGAGAGAAAAACCGCCAACAAAATAAAGTTAAGAGGGTGAGAGAGACAATTACCTGCCGAAAGTAGTGGAGTTAGCCAGCCATGGGGAAACGGAACGAGCAGAGAACAGCCAGAAACACAGTAGCTTCTCCGAACATGTCTGACCGCTCCGAACAGTAGCCGGTGCCGGTGAACAGCTGGTCGGTAAACTAGTCAAGGTCAACCAGCTGACCTCAACCAATCAGTCCAACCAGGCAGAAAATCAATACTAGACGGAGTGACTCCCCACCGACTGATAAGAGTGGCCGAGGTGGGAAAGGTAAGACAAAAACGTTCAAACTGAGCCCCGGCTCAGCACTCACGGGGATTTCGTCCAAGCACTACAAACACAACATCGGGCGATCACGGAGGAATCGTCCAGTCTCGCACGGAAGTAGACGTCATACTGACAGATTTTGACAAAGATAAGCGGCAGGCTATTGTTTCGCTTCCCCGAAAGATGCTCGTGAAGTACACAGTGGGAAACGACTGCCAACATCAGAAAAGTAGTACTATTTTTAATAATAAAAAATACACGGAGGAAAACTCCGTTTAGCGCCCGATGTAGGGTTAATACGTATATACATGCATTAATTGTTTTGTCGTACTATTTCTTGTTTTTTTAATTCTATTTGATTTTTTCTCACTATATATTTTAATAATACCAAATTATGTTTAAATCTGCTTTCTGCAATATATTATAATCTTATAAATACTTATTTAGTTTCAATATACAAAACCTATATTTATAACAAATAAAACAGTCTAATACTTATAGACGTCAAATTTTTTTAATTCTAAATTCCATTAATTTTGTTAGTAACAATTTCTTTATATGTCTCCTTATTTTTATTTTGTGATGCAACAAATCATTTATTACTATTTATGTACTGTAGCACTTGGTATAGCCAACAGCAATGACAGTAACCCTCCCCACCCCTATACTCATGCAATCACCGAGTTCTGCTCCCAAAATACAAACCAATCACAATGTTACATTGACATGAAGGATAATGAACCACTACTCTGCGCTGCCACCTCACTACAGGAATTGATCACAAAGCCATTTCGGCACAGTGCAGGCGGCTATAGACCTTCTCGTCTCTAGACAACAAGACCACATTTAAACGATTCCACGAATGGTTTGAATGCAACAATATGTTTGACAACTTGAACGGTTTCCCTATTTCATAATAAGTTCATCATATATATAATATCGTCCAGGTTATAAGAATATAAATCATCGTCGTATTGTTGCTTTCTTATAGGGTACGATGATTCATTACTTATATTTCAGTTTAAAAATTATTCTTTATATATTTTGAAATTTACCGAAGAACTATAAACATAAATTTTTATTCTTCGACATACACAGTTTAAGGGGACTTTATACGACTATCTTACTCAATGTTAAAGGAACTATATGACATATAGCCATAACCTTTTTTGTCCTTGTAGGTTATCTTATATTTTAGTATACTACAGAAGCTTTTTTCAATATTACATACCTAAGTATTTTCAACTTTTTTTTTTGTAAAAAATCACCTTTTACAACAAATTGTAGGGTTAAAAAATTGTTTAGAGGGTATAATGTAACATTTTATGAAAACATCCTGGTACATATTAGGTAATAGGGTCATACAAACACCATAAACATTTCAAGTTGATATCTCAATAAATACCTAAGAAAAAAAGGCATAAACTAAAAAAGCAAAGTTTCGAGATACTCAATAAACTGATAGGCCTACCCAACCTGTAGATTTCTTGCTGTGTTGAGGTCAAATGACTTCAATAATGTCCTGCTCTGTATGAAGGATTGTCAGGATCCTCTTCTTCTTCAAATTGATTTTCTAATCTTTTCCTTTTTAGTGCTCTGGAGTATCTTAGTTTCTTCTGTAGGTCGCGCTGTTTTTTCTGTCTCTCGTAGTTGCGATGCTTCAAGTAATTTCATAGCCTTGACAAGATTTGTACCGGGCCAGAATCCCAACTTTTCAATTATTTCCACTTTGCTCTTGAAACCATCGTTGAAAGCACATACAGCAGAGTATACTCCATACTAGAGAGTTGGCAACGTCACAAATACTCGCTTCGGATTTATGGACCATACTGTGTTGTTTGAATGACTCAATGGGGTTTTGAGTCTTCCTCTTACAACATTTTTCAAAAAGTTTTGAGTCAGAAAGATCTTTAAAAATACTCTTTATTTCCTCCATCACAACTGCTGGTAGGTGGAAATGCTTACTATGATTATAGGGTTCTTTATTGAATAGAATTTTGTTGTATTTGCACCAAGACCTCTCACCTTTTGGGCAAATCCGATGGATGCGCGAAGCAGTTTCACTATTCGACGAAACGTGGAAATGAATAGCCCAGATACCTTCCCTCATAGCCGCTACGCTGTGGCAGGTTCATAGTATAGCCAAGCTATAAAACTTCTGCAGTTTCTTTATTGCTACCTCAGTTAATCTATTTTTTTCGCCTACAGTTTTCCTATCTGTGAGCTCTTTTTTTCAGATTTTTAATATTTAACAATCTGATTCCCATTCTTTTTTCTACATGGCCTATACACTCTAACTTGCTTACCTCTACTTCTTCTCCATGAATCGTTTTCTCATTTACAGCTGCAAAGCCTTTGGAGTCCCCATCCCCCAAGTATTCCAGGTACCGTACAACGTACATTTGCTGAGATCTACTGAAAACCTGAACAGCACCGTGCACTTCCATTTCCCCACTTTTTCCTCGATAGTTTGCCGTAATTTAACTTTATGAATGTTTTAATTTTTCTCCGGACAAACACATAAATTAGACATTACAGATTCATCCAGCTCCTTCCCAGTATCAACTGACGTCACTAACAAAAAACTTCCGTTCAATGATACTTGTCCCCGTTTTTCCCACGAACCGTTAACGGCCACGCACAAATCACTACTCTTGTTCATAGCAACAACTTCTTCCACAGCTTTCTTCATACTTACCCGACTAAGGTCCTCAATAGTCCTAAGAAATTTATCTTCATGTTTTCTGTAGTTTGTAGAAGGAGCAGGAACGTTCAACATACCGCAAATGATTTTACCTGCTGTTTGACCCGTTCCAATAGATCTTAGGCCATTTACGAGTCTAAGATTTACATCATAAAATGTTTCCTTATTTCCAGTAGAGTGATCTTTAATCTTATGACAGTTCTCAAAAGTAATATTTTCATCGCAGTTAGAACATTTCTCTTTTAATTTCACAACTAAAACCTCAACAACAAATATTTTAATTGTTAATTTATATTTACAAAACTTATAAACTGCAAGTTCCTTTATGTTTTCAAAAAAAAAATATGTCCAAAATGTCATACACTACATTTTGTGAATGCTCTTCATTGTATAAAACATTGCCTTTTACTTTACCTTTACGGCGTGAGTCCTTATGCTCTAGGCCTACTTCACTTGCCACGGTAGGCCTAGGAGTCATAGAAAACGCCGCTTGTTGAAGTCCTCATTATTACCTAGGTTAGGCGTTGTAATATTATCAGACTCTGTAGGAATTTTATCACTAGTATGCACAATATTACGTTGAACAAACATCTTCGTTTAACTCTTTCTTCTTGAACCAAATTTCTGTTTATTACCCATTATAAATATCAAAATACAACAGACGAACGGAATACAAAACAAACCTCCCAACCTCGACACAAGGCAAAAAATAAACAAACACAACACAGATGCAGCTGGCAAAGCTAAAGTTTGTTCATTGATCAGTGTTGCCAACCCATAAAACTAAATATTAAGTCTTTCCATTTGAAATGTATATGAAAAGACAGATGGCTGAAACTTTTGCGTGCGGCGTCTTAAAACTGTATGCAAGCGCTCAGCATTTATTTATTTTTTTTAGTTAGTTATACCTAATTGTATACACAAATAGTTATATATTTGCAATGGGGAGAGGCTAAACAATTACTTACAATAATTAAAAAAAATCGAATTATTATAAAACGTTTGGTTGAAAGTCCCCTTAAACAAACACCATACAGAATAATTATTAAAAAAAAAACATAACTGGCAGCATGTCATTTCAAATTACGTTTTACAGTACTGTGTTTAATAAATAATCAAAATTGTATGTTTAAACTACTAACCTGTATTGTCTCTAAAGGATGCAAAGATTCATTTACTTATACACTGCTATTTATAATTTATTCCAGCAGGATTTTCTTATCGATAGATATATCATACAAGTAGAATGATTAATATAATGACTGCCATAAACCATTTGAAAAAATAATGAATAAAATTCTTTGTGAAGAATTAGTGACTATTGTACTAGGCCACAAGTCTCTTGGACTTTTGCATTAAGAGTTACGAGAGAAAGGATCAGAAATGGAAGAAATTATGCATCTGACTTGACATTATGCCTCTAAAATGAAAATGTATTCACCTCTGACCAAGAGGAAACTATGTACCGTGTTTAAATTCTCTAGACCATTCTATTAGGACATAAGAAAAAAAGAAACTCTAAATCATTGCCATTAGGAGGTATACCAACATGTACCCAACAATTTTTGCAGACAAATATTTTCTATAATGTACATTATTAAAAAAAATTATAAAAAATGTATTTCTTTTAGGAATAAAAATTAACTTTAGGAAAAAAACATATTAGATTTACAAAGAAATTATAAACCGATTGGTGTAAATATTTCACATTCTTATGCTAATATGAGATAAGAGACCGAAAAAAAGCAATCATTTGGGCAATAAAACAATTTATCTGCTCGTAACTTTTATAATAATTCACAGTTTCAGGTCGGCTATGAGCCAAGTAGTGAGGCCGCCATTATATTTAGAGTATGTTAAACTACTATAAGTGCTATTAGATTATTTTAAGTTACCCTTCACTTCCCTGGAAACAATTTTACAATAAAGGTATGTTTATTAGTGTTGACTTTTGTATCACCGAAAAACAGTCGTTATTATCCATCGGTATTTGGATGAATTTTAAACAAGATATTAAATCCCATCTGTTTCATTCTTACATACTGCACCTAAATATAACAAATCTTTACAGTAATTAATTAATGCTAGAATTCTAAAAAAAGGCTTCTAATATTCCATATACATTTTATTTTAAGTAATCATGTTTGTTTTAATCATATTCTCTGTGTTACTCAGGGCACTATATACTTTTGTTTCCGTATTCCTTCATACTGCTTATCTTACATTATTTCTCGTTATATAAATGCGTATGTACATGCGATAATTCTTTTATCCTACTATATTATGTTTTTTTTTTTTACTTTCATTTGATTTTTTCTCACTATTTATTCAAACAATTCCAATTTATGTTTAAATCAACTTTCTGTTATATATTATATTTTTATAAATACATATTTAGTGATTTAGGTTCACTACACTAAACCAATAACACACTCTAGTACTTATAGACGTCAATGATTTTATTCTAAATTAAAAAAAAAAATTATGAACATATTTCTTTATATGTCTTCTCAAATCAAAACCATTTTGTACGATTTGTGCACTGCAGCACTTTTTATTACAAAAACAGTAATGCATATAACCCCCACCCCCTTCTACTGATGCAATCACCGTGATCTACTCCCAAAATACAAACCAATAACAATATCAAACAGACATGAAGGATAATGAACCACTGCGTCGCTCTGCGTTGCCACCTCACTAAGGGAATTAATCGCAAAGCCATTTCGTCACAGTGCAGGCGGCTATAGACCTTATCGTCTACTAACAAAAGGACCACATCTGAATGAATCCACGATTGGTGCATACACCATACAACACCGTACAGAATCATTATATAAAAAGAAAATAACTGGCAGCATTTCATTTCAAATGACGTTGTACAGTACTGCGTTTATTAATTATTCAAAATTTTAAGTTTAAACTACTCTCATATATGGTCTATAAAAGGATACAAACATTCATTTACTATACACTGCTATAAAATTTACACCAGTAGGACTTTTTATATATAGTCATATATCATACAAGCAGAAATATTAATACAATTACTGTCCATAAACTATTTGACAACATAAAATAAATAATTTGTGAACCAATAGGGACTAATTATACTAAGCCTCTAGTGTTTGGTACTTTAGCATCAAGAGTTATTTGAGAAATGATCAGATTTGCTGTTACTTGAAATTTTGCCTTTAAAATGAAAAAGGTGCATACCTAAAACCAAGAAGAAACTACGTACCGTGTTAAAATTCTCTAGAATATTCTATTAGTAAACTAAGAAACAAAGAGTTAATTTAAACAGAGAGATGTAATTACATTTTTTGACAAATAAATAGGGTTCTTTATTGAACCAAGAAGAAATTACTTACAATATTTTACACTCTGAAACATTTTCATTAGAAGTTATAGCATCATATCCCCAACAATTGGGCAGACAAATAGTTTCTACAATGTCGTTTAGAAAAAACTTATACAATATTTATTTGTTTTATGGATGAAAATTAACTTGGGAAAAACAATTATTATGGTTTAATAACAAGGTATTGGATTAAGAAAGAAGTTATGAACCGATTGGCGTAAATATTTCACATTCTTAAGATGATATAAGATAAGAGCCTGACTATGCAATCATGTATATGCAATTAAAACAATAGCTGTGCTCGTAACTTTTATTATGATTCTCAGCGTCAGGTGGGCTACGAGTCAAAGTTGCGCTCTCTCTCTCTCGTCTCTATCTCTCTCTGTGTGTGTTTTTGTTTGTTTGTGGTATAGTTTGTTATTTGTTTTTCAAAACTCCCTTAAAACCCAAAAATTTCTTAACTATAAACATACCTTAACTACTATAATAAACTTATTTGTTATTTTGCGTAACTATATTTCATTTTGAATATATTTTATAGCAAAAACTTCACCGAAAGAATCTGTCATCTCAAACACGTTTTATAGGGATGTACATCACTAGACGAAAGGCCTATTCATGTGTTTGATAGCTCATACTCTCGTAATGTACTTGGCAAATGATAGGGATTGGGCCGGAAGTCAACTGAGCGAGAAGTGATAACTGCAAATTTGGAATTTAACCAGGAAATACATTTTGAGTTAGAGCTTCTTTGTTCTTGGTTTCGCCTCTTCTTTTAAGTTCAGCAATATGCGAAGTTATTTATACCTCAAGAATTACATGAATACAATATTTTTATGGACAAGCAAAGGTTATTTATATTTTGTAATATAAAATATATTTGTATTGTATATAATTTAGTTTTTACTGTTTATAAAAATTATAAATTACATACTCTATGCAGTTTATTGTAATTAAATAAATGCATTTTAATCAGTAGTGTAGGTATTTACCAGACCTGTTACTCATTGGTAAGAAGTTCACCATCCTTTTAAAGTACTTCAAATATTCTTATATTATAGTTAGCTTTATGGTTAGCTGTAAAATAACGTTTTTATATTTGTGTCAGATAACTTACGTTACCTTCTAGGGAAATAGGTATTTAAATGAGTTACATTGAAATTTGCTCCATAACAATAATTTAAACGGTTAATTGATTAAAAAAATATGAATCTATTATGTAATTTTTTTGCTGCCCATATAAAAAATATCCTTCTTACTTTATTTAGATGTGTATGTAGATTTCACTGCGTAACATGATTCTTTGCATGTGCGGGGTTTCTATTCGGTCATTAGACACTTTACATTTGCAGGTGAAAGCTGCTTTATTCTATACTTGTCGTAAAATTAATATACAAGTTGACAGAGTTTTACATAGACTTAATAACCAAGTCAATGAATGGGATGCAAAAGCTCTAAAATTTTGTTGATTATTCATTATTTTAGTACTTAATATCGTATTGCTCAATATTGTTAAATATATTCAAGAAAATTCATATTTGTGTACCAAATTAAGTAATACGAACGAAAATATAACGATATAAACTAGTTAGTAAATTTATTTTTGGTTCAATAAGATATTGATAGCATAAAATAATTTTTTTGTAATAATACAATACAATATATATATATATATATATATATATATATATATATATATATATATATTTTATACATGTATTTGTATAAAATAATATTAGAAAATAAAATCGATTATTTGCAATCAGGCAGACTACGCAAGTCAATGTTATATTCGGGGAAGATTTAAGGAAGTAGGGACACGAGAATATAGGTCATGACAGGACATCTCAAAAGCATTGAATAGGTCAACCACTCAGCTCTGATGGTTTGGATTTTTATCGTTTATTCAAATCTTTCCTGGAACCCCTTTACTCAAAGTTCACCCAAGTGTGCTACATCTCACGATGTGATAAATATTTATTATGTACTTGGTATTAACAAATAAGTTTATATATATATATAAGTTTTAATTTAAACATTAAGGTTACTGATAGCAACAATATGGATTGGGTTTGGTAAACTTCTATAACCAAAGTATGAAGCTTTTTTCTTATCACAAATTAAAACAATTTGCAAGAACTTGTTAGAAAAGTCCCAACTTAATAATAAATATAAGTTAAATAATAAAATATAAAATTAACATAAAAAAATTACTGTCTCATTTTCCAAAATTCCTGTTCAATTTTATTACTAAATACTATGATTTATCTCACTATTCAAGTGTAATGTTAAATATTAAACTTTGAAATTTTAATTTATTGATATTAACGTAATATAATTGAAAAATTTGGTACGTACTTTACTGTGATAAATCAACTTTTAAGTAATAGGAACTTTTTCACACGCAGCTCGTTCTGTGAAATTTGCATTAACTGAGGCTTAGAGACAAAATTCAAATGCCCACCGGCCAAGATAGATAACAAAGCCACATCCTTTTCTATAGCTATTGTGGAACGTTCTAGTTATCGATATTAACCACTTGGTTTAACTGCCTAAGGTATAATAAAGCTCCACTAAAATAAGAATAATTTTATGAGAAAAAACGTAATATTTGATGAACTTCTTCTATGATGGATATTTATGGACCAAATATAGGAATTTTGTTGTTTGTAAAAAGTCAGTTGTTGAGCAACGAACCTTGAGTCTTACAGTACAGAAAATTTTATACTTGCGCCTAAACAGAATCTTCAGTATTCTTCAGTGCAGTTCTGTTTAATAATACTCGTTTCAAAGACTATAAAGAATGGTATCAGAATAATATACTGTCAACTGTCTAAAATAATTTAGAAATTTCTATTGATGTTGAAGATCGGATATCTGTTAGATAGAATCTACAGTCTTTCCACACAATCGATGATTACTAGAGTTATAAGTTTATATTTTTGAATAAAAAGCTATTAAACGTGTAAGAATGAGCTATTTAGATTTTTAGCCACCAAAGTAAATTATAGTAGTTATTTAGGTGATAGGGCTACAAGAATTTTATCCGCAACAATAAAAGGTAAGGAGTAAATTTTATTTCAACTAAAATGGCATTTTACTACAAGTATTTCCTAAGATATATTCTGATTTAAAAATCATCTAGCATTTACAGCTAATATTATCAGGAAGGGCTAATGTATAATCAATTTTATTTCAATCTGTGATCAGGATGTAAAATAAGAGGTAGGTGGGAAAATAGAAGTAAAAATTAACAAAAATGCGTTTACAATGTACCAAATTGATATTAATTAAATTTTTGATTATTGTAATTTCAGAATCATACTTGCGTCCAATATCTTGCGGGTAGAACATTTAATTAATAATATATACAAAATAGTTGGATTAAATGTATTAGGTAACGAAAGTATTGTTTTTTTTTTTTATAAAAACATGTTAATGGAATTATTCGGAGTCATGATGTAGATATTTGATTATGTATAATTATACTCTATCGTAATTTATTTTTATACTTTTTACATACTTGCAAACAAAATTCAAATTTTCTTTGATACATATGATATAACATTAACTTTACCAGCTAAACCTTATTTTTCTTAACATTGTTAATTAATGTATGCTCTTCTTTATCTAAAATATTCAATAGTAATAATACACAGCAACATACCATGCACTTAATTCATATAACTATATGTTTCAAATTGGTTGCAGTTAATAATGGTAGACCTAAAAAATCTAAACGTAATGTATGTCAAATAATTGCAGGTAATTTTGGAATGATAATATAAAGGTATACGACATTTAGTTTAACTGTAATAAAACAATATTTTACTATTACTTTATCAAAACAATCAAAAAACCTAATTGCCTAGAGTAGTACTTACTCCCAAATGTCGATTTATCAATAACGTACAGTGAATAATATATGGCAGGCGTGTCGTTATTTTATAAAACAACGCTAAAAGGCGATTAAGTTATAAAAAACTGCTCCGCATCCCCCGGGCTCGATATATCGGCTTTCACAGGAAAATTTATATTGAGAGTAAATCTGTTTGATGAATATTGTTTACTATAACATCACTGTATTGAATTAGCTTTGTCTAATGCAAAAAGCACTTCTGATGCCTCTTTAAAAGCTTTTCAGATCTTGCTCATATTTAGTAGTAATTTATTTAAGTGCATATACTTATTTTAAGGCTTTTAAACGTCGAAAAAACTATCGCACCGGATGTTGAAGTAATGGTAATTTCCTTATACGCAACTTAAACTGTATTAGGACTTTTTTGTAAATATATTTCAGTAGGTATAATATAGCATAAAAAATTCCGAAGCAGAAGCACTAGTTTATGATACACTACTCTAAACAAGCTTTTATGTCTTGCATCCGTGTTACAGGAATTGTATTTTTACATTCATAATAGTTAAAATAATATGGTTTGGCAAAAAATTCATGGACCACGAATTTAAGGAACAGGTGAAATTCAAACATATCATCCGTATATCCTACTCTGTGATTCCTTCACAAAAGAAAAAACTAGAAAATAAATAAAATTCCTTACATCTTGATCCAAGATGGGCAATGCTTGAACCTAGGTTAACGTGTAGTCTCCTTTTAATACTATGGTAAATAAAGACAACATGACACTTTATATTATCACTGTTTACTTTCGTTAATAAAGTCCTTAACTTCGTATATATAAAGATGGGGCTCTTTGTTGTAAATCCTTTTCTTACCTACATAATCCAAATTCTTTTTATTAGCTTTATAGTGTTGCATCTACTTTGAATCCTCTTTTGTGTGCTCAATCAAACATAACCTTTAAATGTAATAGAAATAATTATGATAAAATAGATTATTATGACTTAAAATGCGATACTGATTCAAGTAATTTTTTTTTTATTTGCAATATAAAATTAAATAAATACCAAGGCCGTATTTAGTGGGAACATTTTAGTGCAAAGCTTCCTTAAGTAAGTTTTGTTGTATTTAAGTTGAAAATATAATAATAGTTAAAATAATATCCTTCCTGTTAATATATATATATATATATATATATATACAAAATATATATATACAATATATATATATACAATACAATATATATATATATAACAGTTACAATAATTTAGAAAATACAAAAGTCTTATGTAGAAACTAAAAAAAAAAAATAACATTTGGAGAAGATAAAAATTTGTTTTCTAAACCATATATATATATATATATTATATATATATATATTATATATATATATATATATATGGTTTATATATATAGATACATATGCAAACAAAATAAAATAATATGGAATATCTTTATCTATATTACCTTTTATGCAATTAATTAATGATTAGCAGTAGTACATAAACGTTTTAGCTATGCCAGAAAATGTTTTCTTACAAATTTAAAGAGAAGAAACAAAATTAACTTTACATTTTATGTGACTTAATATTTAATAGCGGTGACAACAGATTTTAGCTAAATAGATGGCAGTATTAATATTTGTAAAAAAAAAACATATTTTTGTCAACAATGCAGGTTTATTTCACCGTAAGCTAATATTGACCCGTACATACACAAAATTATTGTAATATTTCTGTAATGTTTTCTTGTAAGAATCTATTACATAACTTTCATTAAAGAATTACTCTACCGAAAGCAACGGCAAGTACTACAGTGAGATTAGAACAGTCAACATCAAACCCTAGGGACTATTGTACGCATACATGCGAATCGTGATGTGATGTTCAGGTAGCTTAAATATTGACTTTGCTATACAAACGTCTATACCTTCTAAATTACATTTCTACAACACTCCATGCATGGTCATTGTAAAATATTGTTTCTGAATATTATGGTAGTATTGCAATAGTGACCGGTATATAAATGTAAAATTTATGAAAGTTCATCATTTTATCGACTTAAAATTGTAGCTATACATAAAGCAGTTAGCTAAATATTTACTTTGCTGTCCACAAATTTTTTAAATTATTCATAGCTTGAGTGGAACTTTGATATTTTTTTAATCAAAATATTATCATTTTCAAGTAGTGTACAATTCGTTATAATTTAGTAAAGAACTGTATTTATATATCATGCCTATGGTAGTTAATTATTTGATCGACTGACGTTAAAAACTATATCTAAAAAAAGAGCAAAATAAAATATTGCAGAGAAAACTAGAATATTAAACAACACACTAGAGGGACCACTGGTGCACATGGATGTAGGTCGTGTTGTGACGTCATTGTAGATTAATATTGACAGCACTCTGCAAGCGTGTATCTATACTTTCACAAGACATTTTATTACAGCTTGGAGGTGAGAATCAACAATATTATATCATTTTAAGTACCAAAATATTTATCAAAACCCATGTTTAATCAGTAATAAATATTATAACTACATGATTATAACGGTGTTTAAGAGAAACATTTTTCAATCTTCTTAAGATACCAAAAGTCTAAAAAAAATTAAACAGGTTTATCCCACAGTTATATAATAATACATGAGGTGTAAAATAATTTCAGATTCGCCTTGATAATTTCTTAACAGATAGAGATACCGAAGTACTATCTTTATAAAAATATTGTTACGGATAGTTTGGAGTTTAAAAAAATATATCTGCTTTTTAAAGAGGGTAAAAAGAGAGTAATTATAAAATTTACGATTTTTACAAATATCTTGTAATATATACAATATTTTAAAGGTATATTTAATATAAAACAATGACGCAAATAAAACCATTCGGCGACATTCTTAGCAAAAGTTATGGGGGTGTATTTCCATCCATCTCAGGGTTGTAATTAAATTATGATACGCCTGGATATATTCCAAGCGGATTGAGATATTAATGTAAAATATTTACAAAATTTAATATAATTCTTTTGGGTTTTGTGATAAATAAAAATTTCCTCACTTTTCAAAGTGGGATAGAATAGAGTATCGTTCAATTTTAAAATTGTGACATGTGATTTTTACAAACCACTCTATTGTATTATCGAATGTTATATATTGCATCATTTAAAACAATTCTTTAAACAATTATAACCTTTACAGCACAGCTTTTATGTATGATGTTGCATTTTATCTACTCTTATTACATAAGAGCACAGCTCTTTATTTTCGTCACAATGCTACTCACCCTTTGCGCTACAAACCTACATTGTTTTACTATAATATTTTTTACAATAATTTGCATCACTTTAATATTCATGTTCAGGTGCCTTAAAGATTCTGCTTTATAAAAAATCATTTAACAGCTAACAAACTACAAAAATAGCTCCAATTTAAAAAGTACCACAATATTCTGTTTAACCAGCAGTTAAAACCATTTTAAATAGTATAGCAACATGGGGAACAATTTAAAAAATTTACATTTATATGTTGGCATATTTATTAAAATTTTTATTTTGCTATTTGATACTTTTTGTTGAAAGGAAAATGCAAACAGTAATATCATTGGAATGGTAAATTTATAATAACTGGTATCAAAGGTACAACAAATACCTGTAATTAAGAGTTTGAAGGACATAAGTTACGTGATTCCTAATTATAGCTAACAAAGTTTTGAAATAGTGTTATTGCTGAGTTGTATATAGTCGTTTTTAAAAGATATATTCAATTATTTTAAGAACACATATTTTACTCATTACTCTTTAATATATTATACACATAAAAATACAGGTTTTTGAAATTAAAAAAATTCTAATAATCTCAGTATAAAATGAATGAATGAATGAATAATATTTATTTCCCAAATACAAATTTATAACACGTACAGTGTATCTATACCACCATAAATCTTACATCCATTATTAACATAATAGATAATCATCTAGATATGGTATAAACGGTTTCAAAATATTTAATAATACTATTCCATCAGGGAAAAATAGGGTCGACATGGGCAAGTAGCCTGTGCGTAGACCCGAGCCATTATGGCAACGATATAGGAGCGGATTTTTAGAAAAAAAAAATAGTTAAATGTGATAGAATATTTTGTAATTAAGAAAAAAATTAAATAGTAAAACAATAAAAGACATACAATAACATTAATGTTTATAGTTTTGGAGCAAATCAGTTAACGATGACAACTAAACCCACCTCTTTAAGCTAAAAATAATAAAAAAAATAAAAAAAAAAATATATCAAACCATAACAATCTAATATCTGTCGGATACAACTATTTCCTTACAGGGGCAGCCGGATGCAACAATACATGACGCAATGACTGAGGGGTAGGTTTTGGGGGTCAAGGGCAGGACCTCCTATTGTACCCGGTCACAATGAGGGCCTCGACTTCCTCGCCACTGAGACTGAGAAGCAGTTACGACACTTTCCTTTTAAAAGTCGATAATGCAGTTGTTTGAAAAAGTTCTACGCCTTCATATTTTAAGCACAAATTTCGGTTAGAGTAGTTGAGAAATGTAATAACAATTAGTAGTTGAAAAAGATTTAATAAGATTTGAGGTAGTAATTTCTATGTTTCTAGAGTATCTAGTGCTGTAAATATGAGTAATTGAAATAAATATTTCGGTAAAAATTATTGAACGTGTGTATTAATAAAGTTTTAATGAAAATTTGTACGACTGTAAAAACTCTAGTCCTTTGGAATAGGGTACTGGTCGGGCAACGCTTACTCTTCCTAAAAGCAGCTTTTAATATTGATTTTTGAATTATACTAAGGTTATGGATTAAAGTTTTATTTGCTCCATCCCACGCAATAATACCAAAAGACAGAATCGACTGTACAAATGCAAAATAAGCTACTCTAATTTCGTTTACGTTCAGAATATTTGTTAACTCTTTAAAAGCAAAAATACATTTCCTTAATCTGTTTTTCAAATACTCAACATGTTCCGTCCATTTCATACCATTATCAAATATAATTCCCAGATATTTGTAACTGCTAACACGCTGTATATTTCCACAGTTACAATTAGTGTTTATGTAATTTCCACAAGAGTGAATGGTCAAGTCAGAGAGTACATAATCTGATTGTGTAGACAACGAAATTTGCATAAATTTAGTTTTTGAAATGTTTAGTGTTACAATATTTTGATTTTAGCCATGTTTTCACTATTGCCAAATCACTTAGAGCATTTAAGCGTACTTCATTCCAGGTCTTTCCCCGCGTTAAAATAAGAGTGTCATCGGCAAAAAGAACTAATTTACTTGTTATATTCAACTTAGATATATTATTGATATATATTAGAAATAAAATGGGCCCAAGTGTGCTTCCTTGGATCCACTCCGTAGTTAATGGGCATTTGATCGCTGTTGACACCACAGACCGTTGTTATCTGTCGCCTATCTGTGAGGTAGGGCTGGAACCAGGAAAGAGCGCCGCCCCGAACACCCACAGCCTTGAGCTTATCCAAGAGCTTATTCCTGTTTACAGAATCAAATGCCTTTTTAAGATCTAAAACAATTAACATTACACGCTCTTGACTTCCTATTGCTTGATTTATTTCCCTGCAGACATCGAATAGAGCATTTAAAATGTTTTTGTCTGACCGGAATCCATACTGATTCTTCGACATAATATCATGAGTAAAGAGATATTCGACCAACTGTTCTTTTATTATTTTTTCCAATATTTTAGACAAAACACTTAACAGAGATATCGGTCGGAAATTACTTTTATCGGTATATTCGTCGGCTTTATGAATCGGTATAACTTTAGCTATTTTAAAATATTTGGGAAAGTACCAGAACTAATGCTCAAATTAATTAAGTGTAGTAAAGGTTTGCAGAGAATATTTAAAAAAAAAATTAAGAACTTGTACCATAGTTCTAATTCTTTATGCTGAATCGCGGTAGGAAGTAGGCTCCTGTTAACTAGACGCTGTGCGTGGACATTGTTTGTTCGGTTGGACCGGCAATCAGCTGATCGGTCTACGTTCCGACCCGGCAAGCCTGGAGAGGGAGAGAAGTGTTCAGTCTAGTCTTGGCGATTGAGGAGTACGTGTAGCGGTCGAGTTAGTAGCTGAAGTTCTTTCTCTAACCCAATAGTTGGGATTTAGAGTAATTTATTTTTTGTGGGTAAAGTCAATTTGAAGTATTTAAAATTTTTAGTGCGTTTTAAGATCCGATCTGCCTCCGTAATCTTCAAAGTAGTAAGTCCCGTACCAGCGTATAGTTAATATCTTTTATTTTATAATACTGTAATTAAAATTTCTAAAGTTTCCCATCTTTCAGAGTCTGAAAATTTAATTCAATTTTTTGAAGTATTGTGAATTAAATTTTGGTCATAAAGTAAATATCAAGTTTTGTGTTATATTAATTTTGAGTATTTTGAGAAGAGAACTTTTTATTTTGTTTTGTTAATTTAAACCATTTTGGAGAAGTATACAGTTTTAGTTTAATTTTAATTTTAATATCTTTTAATCAGACTCTTAATTAGATTTGTTCGATTGAGTGACATTTGAAGAAAATTGAATCAAAAGTTTGTAAACTTTGTAAACTTTTGGGTGAACTTAAATTTCGGAATAAAGCAAGTATTTCCGAAAAGTTGTTTAATTTATAAAGTATTTGCTCCATATAAATTTTAAAATATATGTGCTATAATAACGGTACATAATTTGCGCCAATCTGCTTTTTCTTTTTGAGCATAAACTTGTACAACAGGTTATTTACAGGAAAGAACTTGTAAACTGGTATAAACTTGTATAATTCATGAAAGTGTGTGTAACTTGTATAAGACTTGTGTAAGACTTGTATAAACTTGAAAAGTGTGTATAAACCTGCATAATTTGGTGTAGTGAGTAAGACTTAGGACTTAGAATAATATTGTGAGTTTGGAATATTTGAGTTATTTTAAGAAAATTATTTTAAAATAAAAATGGAGCTAGCGCATGTAGATCTGTTGCTCAAAAAAGGAATTAATATTTGAAATAAATTTTAGGGGCGGAAATGCTTCTGAAAGCGACACCGTTCAGGATCTTATAAAAATGTTGAGGTCTCTTTTGAAATTAAATATCAGGGGCAACGCTGGTAATCTGAAGGGGCGTATAGAACCTAGCATTGCATTAAAGGAGATAAAAGTTGATTTGGAGGCATTATCTGTCAAGATAGGAAACTTGTCCGAGGAAAAATCTACAGGCGAGTATTTGAAACTAGTGTGTAGGCACAAACATCTCACTATGAGAGTTGATGTATTATGTGAGTTGTATAAGTGGGAAGGAGCGTCTGAAACCTTAATTTCAAAACTTAAGGATGGTTTGATTGAAATTAAGGCAAAATTAGGAAAACTTGGTGTAAGCGAGGAGGAAATAGTTAATTTTGAAACTAGTCTTCTAAATACAAGCCTGGAGGAGGAGGAAGTCGAAGAGATGTGCAAGCCCGTGTCTCAAACTATAAATAAGGATATTATGGGTTTGAGTCTTCACCAGGAGAAACATGTAGAAGGGAATTTTGCAAAATTACCAAATCCCCTAGAGCGATTTTTAAAAATGTTTAAACCCACAGATGGACTAAATGTTTCAGAATTGTTGAATTATATCGAAATAATGTTAAAAATTAAGGGTGAAACTAGCTTAAGTGATAGTGAGATCATAAATATGAGTGTAGGTTATGCCACTGGTCCACTTTACAATAAAATGCTTCAATTTAAGGTGAATGCTAGTAATTTTAGTGAAGTACACAAAGGACTATTAGATTATTTTGTTCCATTTGGTCATAGAGAAGCCTTGAAGAGGGACTTAGTAACTAGATCACAAAAACCTGATGAAAAACTGAGCAGTTATATTTTAAACGTTAAGCAAAATGCAAAATTGCTATTGTGTGATTATTCTGAGACCGAACTGACAGAATTGATAAAATTAGGTATCTCATCTCAAGTAAGGGCCCGACTGGTATTTTGTACAAATCCGAAAAATTTTGCCGACCTTGACAATTTGTGTATATATGAGCAGAACGTAGCCTATGAAGAAGTGAAGGTGTGCGAGGAACGTAAAGTTTGTAGATCGGACTTTGTTCTGAAAAGTCATGTAAACTCAACTGCAAACTCGTATGTAAACAATCCCATGATGGTAAAGAAAGCAATAATAAAATGTTTTATTTGTAATAAACCGGGACATATCGCTAGGGATTGTTTTAAAAATATTCAGAGAGGACAGATACCGAGATTCGAAAAATCTGCGGTCCCAAAAAACTTGTAAATAGGGGAGAATTCCAAGAAGGCAGTGCGAGAGTGGAATCTCCCGGTCACGTCCCACTGACATTAAAAATAATTATAATTATGGAAGAGGTCGAGAACAAATGAGGGCAAGGGGTAAGAATAATGTGGGAAATTCCTGTATGAATGTAAAAAGGGCCGGATGTAACCAAGGTTCAATGACCCTGCCCGTTGTAAAAGTGTTTGTTGGTAAGGGTACATATCATAATGTATTATTGGACACGGGAAGCGGAGTGAACCTGATAAGCGAAAGCATTTACGACTCATTGTTAAAGAAAGGACTGGCTAGTATTCTTGAACATACTGATATTAAATGTTTGTCGGCAGATAACAACGAATTATCAATCCTGGGTAAATGTATTGTAAAAATAAAGATAGAATGTTTTTCTTGGAAAGTTCAGTTTTTAGTTTCGAAAAATTTGTCTTGGCCAATAATTCTGGGTTCAAATTTTATAACAGAAACTGGCATGGTGGTGGATTTAAAACAGGATATGTGTTGGTTTAAGTTTAAACCAGAAGTCACAATAGAGTTATCTAATATACTATACAGCCGCATGTGAAACTGACTGACTGACTGATATATGTATACAAATTCTAACCTACTTCTAGAAGTGCTAGAAACTTGAAATTTTGCACGCAGGTACCTTTTGCCGTATAACCAACAGGAAAAGTCTGAAAACCGGGAATTTTTCATTTTAAACCCCTCAAAAAAAATTCGCAAAAAAAACGCGCATTTTTTACCCTTGCAGGCATTTTTTGTAAGCCCGATAGCGGGCAAACCGTTGGAGCTAGCTCGGATCTGACGAAAAATCGTTAGTCAGGAATGAAGTGATCTACAAAAAAGTTTCAGTGACTTTTTGCTCTATCTTCCATGGTTAAGCGGCAAAACGCTCGAATATTTGACATTCCAGAGATTTTTTCGATAAAAATAATGTTTCGAGCCCGATAGCGGCCGAACCGTTGGTCGTAGCTCAAATCTGATTGACCCATCAAATTAGCAAATTGTCCGATCTACTGAAATGGTCCAGTGACCTTTTGCCCTATCTCCATTGGTTTGGCCGAAAAACGTGATTATGTGCAATTTTTTTGTAATATTTACGTGAAAAGTTTGTTTTTGAGGTTAATAGCGGCGAAACCATTGGTCGGAGGTCAAAATAAATCGAAGGTTAGATTTAGGAAATAATGTGAGCTACAAAAAAGGTCTAGTGACATTTTACTCTATCTCCATTTGTTTGTCCGCAAAACGCTATTAAGTGAAAATATTTGGAAATTTTTGCCTACAAATTTACATTCCGGGCTTGATAACGGCTAAACGGTTGGTCGTAGCTCAAAACAAATCTTCAACAAGAATTAGGAAATGACGTGATCTACAAAAAAGTTTCAGTAACATTTTGCCCTATCCTCAACGGTTTGGCCGCATAACGCGTTTTAAAGTTTTAATTTTTTGAGTTTTACGTGAGATTTTGTTTTCTGGGCTCTATTTCAGACAAAATCTTAGTTTTAGCCCATATTAAAAATTTGATTTTAATACAAAATAATGCGATCTACACAAAAGGTTTAGTGACCTTTTACTCTATATTCCATGATTTAACCGTAAAACGTGATTATATTGCAAATTTCACTTAAAAACTTACTTTTCGTGCTCGATAGTGGCCGAACCGTTTGGCCCTAGCTTGATTGTAAAACTTTTTGTAAGTAGCTATAGATAGGATCTACAAAAAAGGTCCAGCAGCTTTCTGTCGTTTATCTTTCCGTAAGCCTGATAAATGCTCTAAATGGCTAATTCTTTGTCGTCACTTTTTAAGTGTTTTAAATTTTGCAACTATAATTAGTGCGGTTCATACTGGTTCCATATTGACCTTGTATTACTACTTTAACGAGTGACTAAAACACCCCTCCATATCGGGAGTTGGCTAAGCGTTAGTGAAGCTTCAATAGTAGATAGGGACAGAGTGTTTATTTTTTGTTTAATTTTATGAAATATTAGTTCGTTGTCAAAAACTCTGGCGTGGAATGATAATTTCCGAAGTAATGTAAACCCCCTGATCAACGTTTTTATTTTGATAAAAATTCCTCGTACCCAGACACAAATTTACTAGAAAAGTACCACGCGTTCTTTAACCCCCGAGAAGATAAAACCCCCTCTCCCGGGAATTCCTTGGTTGATGAACTCCTGATTAAATTAAACCCCCTGATCAACTTAAATATTCTGATAAAGGTAGTTTTAAATTTATTTACACTATATCCGTTTACACAACAGCTGACCAGTGCAGACTTTTATCCCAAGCGTTGTACCGACTAAACCAGAGATCGTAGCTCAAATCCGAGAGTTGAATCGAAAGACAAAATTAAATTTCCGACAAGAAAGGTCTAGTTACTTTTTTCTCGTATCTCTAACGGTTAACCCGTAAAATATCATTAAAGTCAAAACTTTGATGAAAGGTGGCCTGGGGTGTGTCATTAACCCCCGGTAACATTAATCCCCCCCGGGATTTCTAGGTATGACCAGATAATCTCCTGAGTAAATTAAACCCCCTGATGTGTTAACCCCCCCGGTACCATTAACCCTCCCAGGGAATATACTGGCTTGACCTCATGTCTGAATTTTACTAATCACCAAATCTCTTAACCCCCCTTGGGAAGTTCCTGGTATGACCAGATAGCCCCCCGATGTCTTAACCCACGGTAACGTTAAACCCCCCGCCCCCTTGGGAAGTTCCTGGTATGACCAGATATCCCCCTGATGTCTTAAATCCTGGTAACATTAAACCCCCCAGGGAATATACTGGCTTGACCTCATGTCCGAATTTTAACAATCACCAAATATCTTTAACCCCCCCTTGGGAAGTTTCTGGTATGACCAGATATCCCCCTGATGTCTTAACCCTTGGTAACATTAACCCCCCCCCCAGGGAATTTCCTGGCTTGACCTCATGTCCGAATTTTAACAATCACCAAGTCTCTCTTATCCCCGAATTTGCAAGCGTAAATTTAACCGCTCATTTCCGAATTTGGCCAACACCCAAAAGGGGGCCTGGGGGCGTAGCCCCCAGCGAGCTGAAGGCGAGTTTCAGAATAATACAATCCTTATAAATAATGTGAACCAGAGTATTGTGGTAGGGTGCAATAAGGCAAAGGAGGGTATTTTAAAAATTATTAACGAATTCCCTCAAGTTTTTACCGATAAAATAGGGCAAGCTATTGACTTCGAAATTGACCTAGAAGTCAGCGACCCCGAGCCAGTGAGATTGAAGCCGTATCCGCTATCCCCCCCAAGCTGCAAGAATTAAGAAAAATTTTAGATGAACTGTTGGCACAGAATATAATTAGACCCAGTGTGTCAAATTATGCTAGCCCCGCATTTTTAGTAACCAAACTGGGAAGTGATAAATCTAGAATGGTGATTAATTACTCAAAATTAAATAGTAAGTTGAAGAGAGTGGAACATCCAATTGGAGACGTATACGAATCATACCACTACCTACAAGGATGTACTTATTTTTCAAACTTGGATTTGAGTAATTCGTTTTACCAATTAAAACTCACAGAAAAAAGCAAACATTTAACCGGTTTTGTTACGCCGTTTGAATCATATGAATTCAATCGTGTACCATATGGGTTACACTTGGGAAGCGGAACAATGAGCCGCTTATTAAACAAAGTGTTGCAAGGTGTAAAGTTCCAGTATGCTTTAAATTATGTAGATGACATAATAATATTTAGCAAAAGTTTACCAGAGCATATAGAACATGTCAGAGATGTTGTGGAGAGGCTGGCCAAACATGGACTTACGGTTAACCCGAATAAGGTGAGCTTTGCATGTAAAGAGATCAAGTTTTTAGGTCACCTAATCCCTAAGGACCAGATAAGAGTCGACCCGGATAGAACTTGTGCCATTAGAGATGCGAGAGAGCCAAAGGACGCAAAAGGCGTAAGTAGATTTATCGGAGCAGTGAGCTATTTTGCAAAGTTCATCATCCCAAACTATGCAGACAAGGCAGCATGTCTAAATGAATTGAGAAAAAAGAATAGGAAATTTGAGTGGACTCAGGAGTGCCAGGAGAGCTTCAACAGCTTAAAGGAAAGTGTAAGTACACCACCGGTATTAATAATACCAGATTATAATAAGCCATTTATCCTATGTACGGATGCGAGTGACAAGGCAGCAGGAAGTTGTTTAATGCAGGAAATAGAAGGTGAGAATAAACCAGTGGCTTATTATTCCAAAAAATTTAATGAATCCGAACAAATAAATTTGACTGTGTACCAAAAGGAAGCACTTGCAGTGGTATGCGCGATAAACAAATTTCGCAGCTACTTAGAAGTAAGGCCTTTTACCCTAATAACGGACAATAGTGCACTAGCGTGGGTACTAGGCAATTTTAGGAAATTAGGAAAATTAGGTAGGTGGGCAGCTACAATTTTGAGCCTACCATTTAAAATTAAACACGTAAAATCAAAAGACAATGCAGTGGCAGACTATTTATCTAGACTATTTGAACGTAGAGATAAGATGGAAAGTGTGGAGGAAATTGAAGAATACCAGTACGGTATAGAAAATGATAGTGTAACGGACAATAGCATAAGAGTAGCAATTAAGGAAGAAAATGTAAATAGTGTATTTGTAAATAGTGTAGGTAATTTTCCACTAGCTTATACGGACTTTAAGGTTCAGCAAACCCAGGACAATATAATACGAAACATATATAATAGTATAAAAGGTGGTACTAACTCTGAAAAATATTTCTTGTGTAAGGGAGTTGTGATGTATAGAAGTAAGCCTACTAGTAAGCCAAAGATATGTCTACCAGAACATTTAGTAGATATGGTGTTTAAATATTACCATGAGTCGGAAATCGGTGGCCACTATGGAATATTAAAAACTACCAGAAAGATATGCGATTTATTTTACCATGCGGATCTTGCCGGGCTGATAAAAGACAAGGTAAAAATGTGCGAAGCTTGTGCGTTAGCGAAAACCGGTAAGGTTTTTCATGGCAAACTGATTTCTGGTGTATCAGATAGGCCCATGGACAAATTGTACATAGACATTTTTGGCCCTTTAACCAGGTCCAGTAGTGGAAATAAAAATATCCTGATTGTACTTAACGACCATTCAAAAATGGTATTTTTAAGCGCGATAAAAGACGCGAAAAGTAAATCAATAATAAAAGTATTAGAAAGTGAAATTTTTAAAAATTTTGCATATTGCAAAAATATAGTGTCGGACAATGCACAGTGTTTTAGAAGTGTCGAACTAAAGAACTATTTATTCGCCCGGGGAATCATTCATCAATTTGTAACTCCATTTGTACCACAGGGAAACAAAAGTGAACGTCAGTTGAGGACAGTAAAACAGATGTTAAAAATTTACTTTAATTCGGATCAAAACTAAGTGGGACACCAAATTAACTGAATTACAATTAGCGATAAATTGTGCGACCTCGGAAGCTACCAAAAATTCACCATACGAAATTATGTTCGGAAATAGGCCTAACTTGGAATTGACCAACAGATGGAACATTAATGATTTATTGGACTGTGATGTGTCAAAACCGGATAATTTGGATAGGTTTCAAAGAACTGTGTTAAATTTAAAAAAGTCCATTTCGGCTAACAGGAAGAGGGCAGGCTATAGCGATAAGGAATGTGAACACCCATTCAAAGTTGGAAGCCTTGTATACGTGAAGACACACTGGCTGAGTAACAAAGCGGAAAAATTTTCAGGCAAAAATGGCAAACCGGTTTTGTGGACCCTACAGGATTATATATAAATTAAACAGAAGTGACCTTTATAGTGCAGGATATAAAGGATGAACGATCCGTGAAGAAAGTGCATGTTTCACAATTAAAGTTAAAGTACTAAAAGTGAAAGTTGAGAACTCAATAAACATTAGCCCGGGGCAAAGGTCAGTATGTTTTATTTTCAGGAAAATTATATTGTTGAAAAGGAATTGAAGATGGGTCTAAAAACAATAAAATGACAATATAATTTTTTTTTTTTAATTAACTTCAAGAATTGATTATATAATTATGTATTAATTTGGCCCAAAACACAAAACAAGTTAAGTATGAGAGTCCAGTAGTTTATTATTATTATACAAATAAATATTGGAATATAAAAAGGGTGATGTGACGACGTTTTTTATTTCAGCAGTTGTATGGCTAAGATGAGAAGTCATAATATAAAATGCCAGTGTAAGTGTGTGATAGGAGTGTGGTTGTAAACCATGTAATTTTCAGGGACAATGAATGGCATTAATGGTGGATAAAGTAAATACACAGATGTATTCTGATGTATTGTGATATATCATGAGATATATTTCTTCCCTGTTCCTTCAAATGTAGAAGGACAGGGTAATTTTGGTAATGTTGTGGTGTTGTTGTCCCCTGTTCCTTCCAATAGAGAAGGACAGGGTAATATTTTTTTGGTATACAATGAGTTGTATTGATAGTGATATTTCTTCCCTGTTCCTTCAAATGTAGAAGGACAGGGTAATATCGTTTTTTTATCACTATATGAGGTTTATTGTGTGTAAACAATTGATTATTGTGCCATTGTAATCCCTGTAAATTGATTGTATTGTAATTAACAACATCTGGTAATGGTTTACATTCGTGACACTGGCGCAGGCGTACAATAAGAACACCGTGAAAGACTGACAGCCATACAATTATACGGAGGGAATATTTTGTAAAAAGGAATGTCCTCCAAGAGCTCAATGCCTCGCTGGCTGAAATTGTTATTAGATTGGAGGAGCAGGTAGCAGTGCTATTAGCGAACCAGAGCCAGCCAACCACGAGATCAACGAGGCCGCCGCACTGCACCGGCCGCACAATCATTGGAGAAGCTACTTGCCTCGACTCCTCACCCACCACATCCCTCTGCGATGGCTACCTGGGGAGCCACACTGGACGTCGGACACTCCTACCACATCACCCCTCGGACTACACATCACAGCCTCCACGTAGTGATAAGTACAAAAGAATTGTTATTTAAAAGTGTGCATGTGGAGGGATATTATTGTACTTAGTCCGGGATGAGTGTTTAAAGGTTTAGGTTACTACCGTGATTGCAGCTTCGGGCTAGGGAAAATATGTACCATAGTTCTAATTCTTTATGCTGAATCGCGGTAGGAAGTAGGCTCCTGTTAACTAGACGCTGTGCGTGGACATTGTTTGTTCGGTTGGACCGGCAATCAGCTGATCGGTCTACGTTCCGACCCGGCAAGCCTGGAGAGGGAGAGAAGTGTTCAGTCTAGTCTTGGCGATTGAGGAGTACGTGTAGCGGTCGAGTTAGTAGCTGAAGTTCTTTCTCTAACCCAATAGTTGGGATTTAGAGTAATTTATTTTTTTGTGGGTAAAGTCAATTTGAAGTATTTAAAATTTTTAGTGCGTTTTAAGATCCGATCTGCCTCCGTAATCTTCAAAGTAGTAAGTCCCGTACCAGCGTATAGTTAATATCTTTTATTTCATAATACTGTAATTAAAATTTCTAAAGTTTCCCATCTTTTAGAGTCTGAAAATTTAATTCAATTTTTTGAAGTATTGTGAATTAAATTTTGGTCATAAAGTAAATATCAAGTTTTGTGTTATATTAATTTTGAGTATTTTGAGAAGAGAACTTTTTATTTTGTTTTGTTAATTTAAACCATTTTGGAGAAGTATACAGTTTTAGTTTAATTTTAATTTTAATATCTTTTAATCAGACTCTTAATTAGATTTGTTCGATTGAGTGACATTTGAAGAAAATTGAATCAAAAGTTTGTAAACTTTGTAAACTTTTGGGTGAACTTAAATTTCGGAACAAAGCAAGTATTTCCGAAAAGTTGTTTAATTTATAAAGTATTTGCTCCATATAAATTTAAAATATATGTGCTATAATAACGGTACATAATTTGCGCCAATCTGCTTTTTCTTTTTGAGCATAAACTTGTACAACAGGTTATTTACAGGAAAGAACTTGTAAACTGGTATAAACTTGTATAATTCATGAAAGTGTGTGTAACTTGTATAAGACTTGTGTAAGACTTGTATAAACTTGAAAAGTGTGTATAAACCTGCATAATTTGGTGTAGTGAGTAAGACTTAGGACTTAGAATAATATTGTGAGTTTGGAATATTTGAGTTATTTTAAGAAAATTATTTTAAAATAAAAATGGAGCTAGCGCTGTTCCGAGTTAGTGAATAATACAGGAGGCCTCGGAAGCGTGCCCCTCCCAAACTCGGAGCAAATCATTAAAAAAAAAAAAAACAATCACATGCCACTAGTGGGAAGAGACAAAAACGAGACAAGATTTCGAGTAAATGATATATAATTAATAGGTGGCAAACATTTCCATGCAAAATACAATTATGCAGCACCACGGTGCACCGCGTAACTTAAAAACTAAATAACAACAATAAATATAATTCCAATAATGACAATAACATAATAAATAAATAATATAATAATAACACAATAAATAGAAATTTGGTCTATAAATAACATATATCAGGTACGGCAGTAGCAAAATTTTAACTGGTAATTTTTATGAACTGAGGGGAGGAAAAAGGTTGTAGAATTTCTAGGCCCACTATTTTTGAAAAGTAATTTTGTTTCAAGTTTGTAGCCGAAATTTAAAAAAAATATATTTAAAGCCAATTTTCGAAGGAGGCGGGGGCTTAGTTGCCTCCACGAATCCGAATTAAAGATGAAATCCTCCCCTTCAGGTCATGTAACTAACTAAATAAATACTGGCTAGGTACTGGCCCTCCTCCAGATCTAACATCTGGCAGCGCTCCCTGCACCCCAGTCCTCGCAAGTTCAGTATAAGAAGTAAAAAAAACACATTTTTAATCCAACCTTGTTCCAGAAGAAATGAATGGGAGCACTACACTCCGGTTGGATGCCGGTCCAATAGCGCTGGCAGGGCGCGGGCATTCCATTTTTTTTGGTGTTCGGGCAGACTCGCCGCACCAGTCCCGCTGACGGCACTCACGGGGACCCTATAGAATCCCAACATAACCAGTAGATATTCAGAACAACTTTACTACAACCCGAGAAATAATAAAAACTTAATTATGTTTGCCAAAGTATAATAAAATATTTAAAATTTAACAATTAAAAAAAAATAACAATCTGTAACTAACAGTACCTTTTAAGTATCAGAAGACTATTTCCCAAAAATACCTCAAGACACCAAGTATTATAAGATACTACTTGGTGACAATATTAAATATTACAAACCAAACAAATTTTCAAATATATAAAACATTTACTTATAGGCTAGAACAGCCATACTAAATGATTAAGCGTGATAACAATTACTTGTAACTATAATTCGCTGGATTTTAATCATTCTATTATAATAATTTACATTTTGCTATTAAATATTAATTGTAAGGTAGGCCTAATAATAATTATATAATTTACAAATAATAACAATACATTATTTCCCAAATAACAATAATTAAATTCTAATCAGTTCACGCTACTATAAAGGCAATAATTAAATAATAAAATTGAAATCATGAATGTTGCCACCCAATTTTGCACGCAACACAAAACACGAGGTAACAAAAATTGCAAAGTCTGTACCGTCTCGCTTACACTAAATAAAAACAAGGTGTGTACACGGAATAAATAATTTCCGTTCGCCGAACGGATCAGTTAGAAAGCACAAGAGCGAAAGATAAAAAAACTAAACTAGCATAGTAAATAAATTAACAAATATTAGAACGTACGAAAGACAGGAACGAACACTTTGCGACACGAACACGTACACGAGGAACACAAGTTACAAAATAAATATATATAAATTACTTATAACTAATCTACGATAATATATGCCTGGGTGGGAGAGAAAAACCGCCAATTAAATAAGTTAAGAGCGAGAAAAAGACAATTACCTGCCGAAAGTCGGTGAATTAGCCAGCCATGGAGAAACGGGAAGAACAGAGAACAGCCAGAACACAGTAAGCTTCTCCAAACGTGTCTCCGAACAGTAGCCGGTGCCGGTGCCGGTGCCGGTGAACAGCTGGTCGGTAAACTAGTCAAGGTCAACCAGCTGACCTCAACCAATCAGTCCAACCAGGCAGAAAATCAATACTCTGACGGAGTGACTCCCCCACCGACTGACAAGAGTGGCCGAGGTGGGCAAAATAAAAGACAAAAATAAATTGTCCAAACTGAGCTCCGGCTCAACCTCCCCCACTAAAAAGGGTGCAACCCCAAACAAAACCTCTCCCCCACTGAAAGAAGAACCAACAAGCTCTGGCACAGGAAACGGGAAGTCGAGAACCCTAACAGGAAACGAAGTCCTGAGCAGGAGGCAGACAAAACACGGTCCTCCTGAAATTTTGAGAGGCGCCTCTCTTGGAGAAAGAAGAAAACAGAAAGAGAGTTAAAACGACACCACAGGGAAAACCAGGGGTGATCAGTCCCCGGACACCCCCGCAGCCGCACCAGTATCCAGAGCATGACCAGAGGTATCACCACGGAAGGCCTTCAGATGAGAAACGTGGGCCTTCCGCCACAACCTCCCCGATACGGGATCAACCAACTCAGCAGTAACTGGGGAGAGAGAGAAAACGAAGAATCCGGTGAGGACCTGTCCACCGATAGCAAAGTTTGGCTGCCCGTTTATCCACGGCCGAAATGACCGGATGGGCCTTACAAAAGACAAGATCCCCCACCTGGAAGGGGTTAGCAATACGTCCCTTATTGAATTTTCTCCTCACCCTTTCCCTAGACTGTAGGAGCTTAACCCTGACTGCTTCCCAAGTGTCACTCACATTGGGAGTACCAGGCACTGGTAGAAGACTATCCAGACTCCAGAGATTAGACAAGGGATCAGAAGGAGGACGACTAAACATGACCTGGAAAGGCGTGGAATCATGACTTTCGTGAAGAGCAGAATTGAAGGCTAACTGAAGCCAGCTCAGGTTTTCATCCCAGGTAGTTTGTTTCTCAGCGTGATAAGCGATGAGGGCGGCTCTGAGATTGCGGTTGAACCGCTCAGCATGAGAAGGCTGGGGGGTAGTAAGGAGATGTCGTAACATGTTTGATTCCATGCCCAAAACAGAAGCGATGAAACTCCCTCGACACGAATTGTGTGCCGTTGTCTGAGACAAAGGTGGCGGGCACTCCAAAATTCTGTAGAAGGCGGGACTTGAGTGCCTTGACGGTGAGCGACGCCGTGGCACTCCTAAGAGGAATCAACCAGCAAAACTTAGAGAAAGCATCCACAGCGACAAGCAGGGAGGTGTTCCCTGACTTGCTACGGGGAAAGGGTCCCACATAGTCAATGAATACTTTTTCGAGAGGCCGCTCCGCCACCTCGGAGGAAAGAAGTCCTAATTTGGTATTTTGTGCTGGTTTACTGACCGAGCAAAGATGACAAGCTCGTACTCTACCAGCAATGTCTCTGTCCATACTCTTCCAGATGAACTTATCTCTGATTTTAGCGATGGTCTTGTGAATCCCTAAATGACCGCCCACGGGAGAAACATGAAAGTAGGAAAAGACCATCGGTATGAGGGCACTCGGCAGAACAATCTTGGGACCACCTCCGCGTCGGGCACGACAGCAGAGGACACCCTTGGACAAGAAGTAAGGAGAGTGGGCTTCTCCCTCCTGGAGCTCACCAATGATGTTTGACAACTCGGGGTCTTGAAGTTGGTGAGAGCCAAAACTCTCAAAGGCAGCAGGGAAATCCAACATCACAGTCCCACACAACGGTGCTTGAGAATCAACAGGATCGCTGGGTAGATGATACATTCTAGAAAGAGCATCGGCGACGACGTTTTGGGTGCCGCGAATGTGCTGCACCCTGAATTTAATGGCCGCAATTTTGACAACCCAGCGACCAATCTTCCCGAGTTGTCGAGGATGGGCCAATAGCCAGGAAAGAGCCTGATTGTCAGTTTCCAGCAGAAATTCGGAATGCTCTAGGAACCTCCGAAACTTATCCATGCCGAAAACGACCGCCAGACACTCCAGCTCATAAATAGAAGATTTCTTTTCCTGAAGGGTCAAAGTCCTAGATGCAAAAGCTATAGGTTGCCGAGCACCGTCGAATTCTTGAGAAAGCACAGCTCCTACAGCACAGGATGAGGAGTCAGTCTGCAAGATGAAGGGCCTACTAAAGTCCGGTATTCGCAGCACAGGAGTTTGGATAATTGCCTCCTTAAGCAGTTGAAAAGCACGTTCTTGATCTTCACCCCAAACGAACTTTGCGTCTTTCCTTCTTAAGGCGTTCAGAGGGGCGGCCAACTCGGCAAAGTCAGGAATAAACCTACGGTAGAAATTAACCATGCCGATGAATCTGGCAACACCCTTGGCATCCTTCGGAGGAGGGAAATCCCGAATGCCTTGGGTCCTGGCAGGGTCTATAGATACACCCCTAGACGACACGAGGTGACCGAGAAACGATATTTCAGACTTGGCGTAAGACACCTTCTCCGGATTGACTGTAAGGCCAGCCCTACCCAACCTAACCAAGACCTCCTCAAGATGTTTAACGTGTTCCGTGAAAGACTCACTGTAGACCAGAAGGTCATCAAGATAATTAAAGACATACCTGAACTTCACATCGTGGAAGATGGAGTCGAGCAACCTAGTTAACGTTTGGGCCCCCACAGCTAGCCCCATAGGCACAGATCGGTACTCATACAAATTCCACGGAACACAGAAGGCCGTGAGAGGACGTGATTCCTTCTTCAACGGAATCTGATGATATGCTTAGTTCAAATCAAATATAGTGAAAAATTTGGCCTTACCGAACCAATCAAAAGCAGAATGGAGATCGGGGAGAGGCACTGAGTCTATTTCAATTTTGGCATTAAGTTTTCTTAGGTCAACCACCATACGATGTTTTCCATTAGGCTTTGGAACCAAGAACGCTGGACTGGCATACGATGAGTTTGAGGGCTCCATAACTCCTTGATCCAAGAGATCCTTGATGATACCACGCATAACCTCCATCTTTGGAGGAGCCAACTTGTATAGGTGGGAGCGTACTGGCTGAGTGTCAGTCAGACGAATTTCATATTCAATGAGATGGGTAGAACCGAGCTTAAGTGTGAGGACCTCCGGAAATCTTGAGCAAAGCTCACGGAGAACCCCAGCTTGCTCCTCATCCAAGTGACCGAACGGGTCCCCAGGGGCAGAACCTTCCTCACACTCCACCTCCACAACCTGCGGCGTCGATTTGCATTTATCAGAAAAGGGGACTGACACTCGCCGATTGAATTTGAAATAAGACTGGCCCGCCTGAAGATCCAGCACCAAACCAGTCTTTTGAATAAAATCCGCCCCCAAAATACAATCCATACTCAGGTCCTGGGCCACAAGGAAGCTCCACACCCATGAAAAACATTCAACCTTAAACTTGATTGAAGCCTTCCTCGAAATTGGAAGAGGGGAATTAGAAGCAGTCCAGCAAGTTAAAGAAGACTCCTCGGTGTGCTTCACCAAACCCAACCTTGAAATGGCTTCAAAAAAACGGGAAGAGATGAGGCTACAGGCTGACCCGGAATCAACTAGGGCCTTATGCACTGAGTCTCCCACTAAGATATTGATATAAGGGCACACCGAAGATGCTGTCCTAAGCCGTAGGTTTCCCTTTTCTGCTAGGCTCGTAGTGTCCAAACTATTAATCAAATTTTTCGCACAGGTACTATTTTTTTGAAATTTTTTCTTAGACCTCGGGGGAACTTCAGATAAAACCCCCCTTCGATCTAGTTTTTTGGACCAGTGCGATATCTCCTAGGACACTCCCGACGAGTATGACCTCGTTCACCACAGGCATAGCAGATGGGTAGACGAATCCCACCTGAGTGGTGTGGCCCATCCACGGGATTCTGTACGGCCGTGACAGCCCTGGAGGGCTGGATGGAACGATGATTGTTCCTCTCCGCCCTCTGCCGGTCAGCAAACTGCACGCTGCGCGAAGCAATGCACAGACGGTCCAGTTCAGAAAAGGTGGAAGGGCGACCAGCAAAAACTAGACGGGACCTCTCTTCAGGATTGAGACCCTCAAGGATGGTGGTGACCACAGTACTTTCGGGGATGTTGAGCCTTAACACCCTATCAGTGTCCCTCACCTCGGCCACAAACTTTGCCAAACTCTCTCCGTTGCCCTGAGGCCTAAAGAATTTCTCCACACGGAGACGTTCCCTCAACTGACCAGGAACAAAGAAATCCAATGCCTCCCTATGAAAATCATCCAGGGTACCACCCCTCTGGAGAACTCGAACCAGACAGTCACCCAAAGGTGGCCTACAAAACGGAGAGATGACATGCAGGAAGCTCGCTCCCTGAAGACCAGGCAAGTCATGCAGTCGCAGGATCTCAGAAAGAAACCGCAGCAAAGCTTCAGTATCTAGACCATCCACCGTTGGTAGTCGCTGCAGCAACGGGGTAAGTGGGTTTGGAAGCTTGTGATACTGAACAAAGGATCCCGTCACCACAGTCCCCAGTCCTCCAGATCCAACAGGCATTTGGGTCACAGGCCCCCGGGCCCCGTCCACACCAGACTCCCCCGACGCCACGCCCACATCAAAATCAGCAACAACTGACCCAGGGATCCGGCATTCACCCTTAACAGCCGCAGCAGAGTCAATCGCAGACAAAGTTTTTTCAGGAGCCTTTGCCCCCTCGTCCCTCTCGAGTACAGTCAGCAGGCCGTCAACCAAGGTGACGCGTTCCTCCAACCACTCCTTATCACCAGAACTGGCAAGCTTGGCTCTAAGTAGCGACAGCCTCATATGTAGATGGGTAAGCCGGGACAAATACCTAGCCCTCTCTCGGCCAGTAGGCGGCGACTCCAACCAGTCCTCCTGACTATTCTCAAACGTCTCCAACTTAGCCTCCAAAATAGGCCTCTGCTTCTGGAACGTCAAATCTCTAGGCCAGGTCGTGTCCAGTTCCATATTATCACGCAGTTGCTTCCGCATGGACTCGCAGTCGGAACCTGGAGTAAGCCCACGAGCCAACAACTCAAAATGGAGATCCTCCTTCAACAAGTATTCAGGCACCTGAGAGACAGGCATGATAAATAAATAAATGACACAGACTAACAAGTAACACACACTGACTCGAAGTCAACGACTAACAAATCAATAACTAAGGCGACAAGTGAACGCAGTGAAACAACACTCTCAGCAGGGTCCCCAGAATTCCTGCCGTCCACGAAACACGGCAGCGAAACCAAAATACCGCAACAAAACACTACGCCGTACCAGAACAAAACCAGAAAAAAAAAACAACGATGACAATGTATAACAAAAACACACAAGTAACAATAATCAGAAAATAAATAAACAAGTTCACACACTTCCTGTCGATCGGCGAAAAAAAAAACACAGCGAGACGGCACAGGCGCAGGAAGTCAACTAACAACTTCAAACTCGTGCCTCTCACCACCAGTGGCAAAACAAAAACCCCGGGCCCGCAGAGGGTAAAAACACGAAACCACGCTCTGCTACCATTTTGTTCCGAGTTAGTGAAAAATACAAGAGGCCTCGGAAGCGTGCCCCTCCCAAACTCGGAGCAAATAATTAAAAAAAAAAAACAATCACATGCAACTAGTGGGAAGAGACAAAAAACGAGACAAGATTTCGAGTAAATGATATATAATTAATAGGTGGCAAACATTTCCATGCAAAATACAATTATGCAGCACCACGGTGCACCGCGTAACTTAAAAACTAAATAACAACAATAAATATAATTCCAATAATGACAATAACATAATAAATAAATAATATAATAATAACACAATAAATAGAAATTTGGTCTATAAATAACATATATCAGGTACGGCAGTAGCAAAATTTTAACTGGTAATTTTTATGAACTGAGGGGAGGAAAAAGGTTGTAGAATTTCTAGGCCCACTATTTTTGAAAAGTAATTTTGTTTCAAGTTTGTAGCCGAAATTAAAAAAAAATATATTTAAAGCCAATTTTCGAAGGAGGCGGGGGCTTAGTTGCCTCCACGAATCCGAATTAAAGATGAAATCCTCCCCTTCAGGTCATGTAACTAACTAAATAAATACTGGCTAGGTACTGGCCCTCCTCCAGATCTAACATCTGGCAGCGCTCCCTGCACCCCAGTCCTCGCAAGTTCAGTATAAGAAGTAAAAAAAACACATTTTTAATCCAACCTTGTTCCAGAAGAAATGAATGGGAGCACTACACTCCGGTTGGATGCCGGTCCAATAGCGCTGGCAGGGCGCGGGCATTCCATTTTTTTTTGGTGTTCGGGCAGACTCGCCGCACCAGTCCCGCTGACGGCACTCACGGGGACCCTATAGAATCCCAACATAACCAGTAGATATTCAGAACAACTTTACTACGGTGCGCCTGAATTAGCACCCCCTGGACATAGCACCCCCTCGCTACTGACGTCATTTTGACGTCACGAAAGGGGGTGCTAAATCAGCGCAGTGGCCGTGTCCAGGCCCTGAATAAGCACCCCCTTCGAATACGGGGGTCCTAATTCAGCGCCTTGACCGTGTTCATGTGCTGATTTAGCACCCCCTTCGAATAGGGGGGTCCTAATTCAGCGCCTTGACCGTGCTCATGTGCTGATTTAGCACCCCCTTGAATCTGGGGGCTGCTAAATCAGCGCCGTATTGATGAGATGAATAATTACCCCAACGGAATAGAATAATAAACGTTTAACCATATTGCGATTTATTTTTCAATAAAATAATATATATATATATATATATATATATATATATATATATATTATATATACATAGTAATTTAAATATATTGCAAGGAGTATATTTACTGCATTGCTGTGGTTTACTTAATATTTCAAAAAGAAACAGTTCATTACCAATTATAAAAATACTATGCATCAAATATGCTTAAGTAAAAAACTAGGTTCTAGGCATTCAAATACAGGTTTATTTTAAAGTAAAATTAATTTGAAATCACGGTACGAAACAACGCAGAGGAACTGATATTGCGTAAATCCGGCATGTGTAATAAATATACATGGTCAGAGATTATATCAACCACTTTAATAACAATTATTTATTTATTTTAGTTTTGCGAATACCTATCAAAAGGGGGAAAATTTAGAACCGTGAAATTGTAATTTTGCAACGGCTAAGAGCCAATTATTTTTAAGGGGCATCATAAACTGAATTATACTATTTAAACTGAATAGTATAATTCAAACACACTTGACAAACAATTCAAATATTATTTTATATCTACAAAAATCAATATCATTCAATTATATTCATATCAGTTAGTTCAACTATAATTAAAAAAAAAAACGTTGAGAACAATGTTTAAACGCAATAAATATACTACCGTATTTCCAAAGGCGTCATTGCTTAGGTCAAAACATACATTTATATACTGAGTATCATGGATCTACATTGCTAGATTTCCCCTCTGTCGGTAAGTGCACGTTTTTGTTGTTGTTGTTAAAAATGGAATATCTTGGAAAATCTAAAAGGAAAACCTAATAAATTTATTCCTAACAAGTATTGGCTAATACAATTTAATAATAATTTAGTAATAAAATTTTATTGGCTAAAAATATATTATGATGTTATCTTCAATACTTTCAAAATAGTGGCTATTAAAATATTTTACCTTTTAACTTCTTAAAATCTGCAATTATTCTAAAATATTGCAAGAAATTGAATTTGAGAGGGTTATATCACAAATCGAATGACCAAATATATAAAATATCATATGCACAGATTTACTGTAACAAAACACTGTCGACATTGAGGTTCTCAGCGAGTAGGTCACAATACAAAAATCGAGTAAAAGGCAGCTCCAGAATATCTTTTGCCAATAATTGTGCTTACATCTTAGTCCCTTCATTTAAAGTACAGGAAATCTGTTTGCCAAGCAACTTTTTTTTTAATAAATTAAAAAACTACTAGATATATTGCAAATTTATCAACAATGAACGCCTTTATGAACAATGAAGGACAAAAACAAACCTCTTAATTAAAAATAATAAACTGTTGTATTTATCATAAAGCTTAAATTTATTCACAATGTGTTAACAAAAACTAAATAAAGTGACTAAGGTTGTCTGTTAAATATTAAGAATAATAAACAACAAGAAAAATCGTAGGGCCTACAGTAATATTCAGACAATAATGCTTTTATAGATGACAAAATGAAAGATAAGCGGTTTTATTGGAAATACATCTGATAAATAAATATTTCCTAAAACAACAGATATTTAAATAAATTCATTAAACATCAAATATATGATTCTATTCTATCCTTAGATAGGCCTGAAATATGTATTTAAATTGTTTTGCATAATAAAATTACAAAAAATAAAAAAATAGGGATAAGATACTCTAAAGCTGATGTTAATTTATTTTCACGAACCATGTTATTTGTGACACAATCCACGATCAGATTTATTCTTGTATACCTGCTGGATTTTAAGACATTAAAAGTTAATCAGATTTAATGGCCGCCATTTCGAAAGCATTAATGAATATTTTTTATAACTGGCCTTATTACCACAAATATTTGATCCAAATTAGGTAGGATTTGGTTATTCGTTTTAAGATATTAAAGCGAATTTGTCTATAAAACACATACAGACTGACGGATAGGAAACTAAGCACCAAAGATCTATTTCCATATTCTGAAATGCGTTTGACATTTGACAACCTCTACCAATATTATCAAACATTATTCATGGACCAAAGGCAAAAAAAATCATATTTACCTTTCTAAAACTCAATAATTACTTAAATAGCCACAATTTTGTTTAGTTTTTGTCTTTTTTACTTTACTATTTATATTTGATGGATTGTTTAGGTTAAAATTTTGTATATACCTTTATAACCTTAAGTAATAATTACATCAAAAATTTAAATTTCTTACAATCTTTGTTTTAAAAATAGTGACTTCTAAAAAATCTTTAAGCGTAAATATCTTAAAAGCGACATATGGTAAAAAAAGGTCTAAATTATTACACAATTTAATTAAAAATCCAACGATACCAAGTTTTAAAAATTGGTTGTGAACTAAGGGAGATAGTTTGTTTTTTAAAACCAATTACCAAACAATATCCGCCTTTATTACAGCACTGAATGTGGGCTGCAACAATTAGCTGTTTTGATTTTAGCTGCTCTAATCAGGTGATTTTAACATTACATTGCTGAACTGTGGTCATAATATCCTATTTCTGAATATAGGTTTCTTTTGATTACGACGTCAGAAAAAAACACTAATACATGTTGATTATCTAGACCAAAAATTAAAACAGTAGTTATTGTAGTTCTTTACTGTTGATCGCTTAATATATCTATTTAATATTTTGTTTTTTAAATGGAAGACCTCAGACTTACTTCTGACCCTTATCTTGTAAATTTATACGGAGTTTGTAGATATGCTATTGATTACGGTGGTAAACGTAGATGCTTAAATGTACCAGTAAAGATTGCTATGTGTTGCAGTTGGTAGTTTGTTCTAACCGAGGTTTGAAGATTTTGTTCTACCCAGAAAATAAAACATCAGAAAACATGAAAAGTTTACTGTTAAACAAAATTAAATATAATGTATTTGTGTATAGTATTTAAAAAAAATATTAATTAAGTAATATTTATGCTTCTATACATCTGTTGATTACCTAGTTTACAAATCAGTTATAAAAATTACAACGAATTGAAAATTAGAGTGTAAACAACATCCATTACACTTTCCGATATAAATAGCCTTAAAATAAAAGTACAGCTAAGCTGAAGTGTAATTTTAAATTTTACCTATTTTAGACGCCATTTTAAAGACTTCACTGAGATTTCACTCTTCTTTTTACAATATTGTAAGAATTTTCATCCTTAAGTTTGACACTTCCAGATACATGGGGTTAGAAGTGCACGTGTGACTAATGTAACACACAATAGTTAAAGATTCTTTAACTGCATACAAACAGGCGTAATTTCCGTTTTTGTCCATACATAATTACCGTGTTCTAGTTTATCTTTTCTCTATACTCGTGTAGAGAGTATAATATGCCACACCTTGGGCCTGTACCTTGGAACATTGTTTTGATTTCTTCTTATATTTTTTACGAAATTTCATCAAACAAATTCACTATACATAATAAGTTCTGTATTAATATAGGAATAACAACTGAGAATAACATCGATATTATTACTCGACCACTCGATACGGCCACATCAGTTCTGAACAGTGGGGTCGGTAGTGCGAGGACGGGTTTCGTCAGTTTCGTCATAATTATGTGTGGACCTACAGTCCTACAATCGATATTTGCAGGTTGATTTCACTCTGTATATTTCATATTTGGTAGACGGCCGATATATGACGAGCAAAGATGTTAAGGCAAACATAAGGAGTTTCAAGTTTTTTATATGTTTACTAGATGATAAAACCGCCCCTTCGTACGGAATTTTTGCAGAATAACTGGTACGTCATAGAAATCTTCTTCATTGTCTTTAAAAAAATGACATACTACTGATGAAATAAATTATGGTCATTGGAAAATATTCCAATTTTAATTTCAATGCAACATTTCATGATTTTTTGAACTGATGTTCTAAAGTAATTACAAAATCACGATCCCTCCTTTCCTATAGTACTGCAGGTAATAAAAGACTTATGATCCACATTTGAAAATAGGGTTATTCATAAAAGGAGGAACAAAACATATGTGAGAATATTTTACATGTAATAGTTGATATCACTTAATATGAAAGTCCCAATATGAATTCTATTATTCATTCTCGTAATATGACACTAATTATCATCGATACCGTTAGAAAAAGTAATATAATCGAGGGTATAATTAACTAGTTAGGAAGAAACCTTTGCGGATTAATATACTTCATCCTTAGCTACCAATGCCTCATCCATAAGTTTTTTACCACAGTGTTAAGTTCATAAAACTAATAATGTATCTTCAAGTTGTAGCCTCATGTGAAATATACCTTTCTTCCGACTCAGCCGGAAGGGATATTGTGTATTTGATGTTTCTATATTATATTCCTTTAATTATGAAAGATAGTTAGGCATGATTCTATACAGGATATTTTACACGTAAGCAATAGTAATACTTATGGGCGTAACCTTGAGATATTTTTGTGAACACCATTCTACGGATTTTAGTGTAGTGTTAAGTCTATGGAGCTGTTCCATTGTGCAGATGATTCACGGTTTGACTAATAGTGCATAAGATAAAAAATTACAATCTAGTTTCTTACTGCAGATGGTTACGAGTAATTATTTAAGGGCAGGTACTGAAAAATTATTTCTGTAATAAATGACAAGTCAAAAACTGTAATTTCCATGCTTCATCTGTTTCATTCCAGTAAAATGTAATTAATGTAATAAAATGTAATCAAAATTAAATATGAAACAAAAATGCCACAAAGAAAATGTTATACTGTGTGACAGTGAACTATTTTGCCTAAAATACGAGCCAAAATTGTTTACAAAATTATATTAGTTTTTTTTTTATTTGAGTTAATTAAACTAAAAAAAGAAGACTCCATTTCCGTGAAGCTATGAAATGAAATAAATAGTTTAATTATGGATTCATATATAAATAACATAGTTTTAATTATATCTAGAAACATGTTTCATTGAGTTTTCACAATTGGATTAAGCTTGAACTGTTAATACTCAGTGAATACCCTTAACTAGACTATGAGTAGATCTTCCATTGGTATGGAGGCCCAGTACTCAATACCTGTACAATAAAAATGACACAGCATAGATACTAGACTAATTGTGTATAAAACCATAATTACATTTTACCTTCCGTAATATTCAAAAAATTGACTCAAAAATAGCTTTTACTTTCACAAAAATGTATAACTGTAGATACAGCAGTAAATATCTTATATTCGAGAGGAAAACAAATGATGGTAATTTTTAGAGTATTCTTATAGTTGATGTGAAAGAACTTAATATACAATAATACAAATCGTATATCTCAAAAGAATGAATCTATACATCTAAATTAAGACAGCTAATTAAAATTAAAACAAGAGCAGCCCTTATCATTAGTTTTAATTTGTCTCTAATTACTGTATACTCGCAATTAAAAAACGTAAAGGGAAAAGAGCCTACATGGGCTTTAATGATCTGTGCGTAGAGAATTTGTTTTTTAAATATATATTTAGTAGTGCGTTAATTAAACTTACAAACGTATTAACTGAAAGAATAAGCTGAAATAGTATAAATGAAGGATATGATTTAATTAATTATTTTAACAGGTGATATTTAGAAAAAATTTAGAAAGTAAAGTCATGAGTGAAAATTATTACACAAATATGACAATGCGTGTGAGAGGGAGGAGTGCTCAGGTCTATTAGCCTTGTTAGTCGGAACATTATTATGTCTATGGTGTATGTAGTCTATGCTAATTTTGAAGAGAAAGTAGCCATATTTGATTATTATATTATTTAATCGTTTATAGGAAATTGCAAAACAATTGTAGATAGTAGCTTATAAGTGGCAGCGTCACAAAAATCCAGATAACAACTATTATATTTATGATTAAATTGAATATGTAAAAGATAAATATCCTTTTTGCTGGTTGAATGCTAGGGGGTGCTAATTCAGTGACTGAGCCATGTCCATGCGCTGAATAAGCACCCCCTTGGAACAGGGGGGTGTTAATTCAGGGCCTCGACAATGTTCATGCGCTGATTTAGCACCCCCTTGTAGTCGGGGGGTGCTAATTCAGTGCCTGGTCCGTGTCCGTGCGCTGAATTAGCACCCCCCTGCCATGACGTCAGAGCCCGAGGGGGTGCTTATTCCAGGGGGTGCTAAAGCAGCGTCCCCCTTTACTACAACCCGAGAAATAATAAAAACTTAATTAGGTTTGCCAAAGTATAATAAAATATTTAAAATTTAACAATTAAAAAAAATAACAATCTGTAACTAACAGTACCTTTTAAGTATCAGAAGACTATTTCCCAAAAATACCTCAAGACACCAAGTATTATAAGATACTACTTGGTGACAATATTAAATATTACAAACCAAACAAATTTTCAAATATATAAACATTTACTTATAGGCTAGAACAGCCATACTAAATGATTAAGCGTGATAACAATTACTTGTAACTATAATTCGCTGGATTTTAATCATTCTATTATAATAATTTACATTTTGCTATTAAATATTAATTGTAAGGTAGGCCTAATAATAATTATATAATTTACAAATAATAACAATACATTATTTCCCAAATAACAATAATTAAATTCTAATCAGTTCACGCTACTATAAAGGCAATAATTAAATAATAAAATTGAAATCATGGATGTTGCCACCCAAATTTGCACGCAACACAAAACACGAGGTAACAAAAATTGCAAAGTCTGTACCGTCTCGCTTACACTAAATAAAAACAAGGTGTGTACACGGAATAAATAATTTCCGTTCGCCGAACGGATCAGTTAGAAAGCACAAGAGCGAAAGATAAAAAAACTAAACTAGCATAGTAAATAAATTAACAAATATTAGAACGTACGAAAGACAGGAACGAACACTTTGCGACACGAACACGTACACGAGGAACACAAGTTACAAAATAAATATATATAAATTACTTATAACTAATCTACGATAATATATGTCTGGGTGGGAGAGAAAAAACCGCCAACTAAATAAGTTAAGAGCGAGAAAAAGACAATTACCTGCCGAAAGTCGGTGAATTAGCCAGCCATGGAGAAACGGGAAGAACAGAGAACAGCCAGAACACAGTAAGCTTCTCCAAACGTGTCTCCGAACAGTAGCCGGTGCCGGTGCCGGTGCCGGTGAACAGCTGGTCGGTAAACTAGTCAAGGTCAACCAGCTGACCTCAACCAATCAGTCCAACCAGGCAGAAAATCAATACTCTGACGGAGTGACTCCCCCACCGACTGACAAGAGTGGCCGAGGTGGGCAAAATAAAAGACAAAAATAAATTGTCCAAACTGAGCCCCGGCTCAGCGCATGTAGATCTGTTGCTCAAAAAGGAATTAATATTTGAAATAAATTTTAGGGGCGGAAATGCTTCTGAAAGCGACACCGTTCAGGATCTTAGAAAAATGTTGAGGTCTCTTTTGAAATTAAATATCAGGGGCAACGCTGGTAATCTGAAGGGGCGTATAGAACCTAGCATTGCATTAAAGGAGATAAAAGTTGATTTGGAGGCATTATCTGTCAAGATAGGAAACTTGTCCGAGGAAAAATCTACAGGCGAGTATTTGAAACTAGTGTGTAGGCACAAACATCTCACTATGAGAGTTGATGTATTATGTGAGTTGTATAAGTGGGAAGGAGCGTCTGAAACCTTAATTTCAAAACTTAAGGATGGTTTGATTGAAATTAAGGCAAAATTAGGAAAACTTGGTGTAAGCGAGGAGGAAATAGTTAATTTTGAAACTAGTCTTCTAAATACAAGCCTGGAGGAGGAGGAAGTCGAAGAGATGTGCAAGCCCGTGTCTCAAACTATAAATAAGGATATTATGGGTTTGAGTCTTCACCAGGAGAAACATGTAGAAGGGAATTTTGCAAAATTACCAAATCCCCTAGAGCGATTTTTAAAAATGTTTAAACCCACAGATGGACTAAATGTTTCAGAATTGTTGAATTATATCGAAATAATGTTAAAAAATTAAGGGTGTGAAACTAGCTTAAGTGATAGTGAGATCATAAATATGAGTGTAGGTTATGCCACTGGTCCACTTTACAATAAAATGCTTCAATTTAAGGTGAATGCTAGTAATTTTAGTGAAGTACACAAAGGACTATTAGATTATTTTGTTCCATTTGGTCATAGAGAAGCCTTGAAGAGGGACTTAGTAACTAGATCACAAAAACCTGATGAAAAACTGAGCAGTTATATTTTAAACGTTAAGCAAAATGCAAAATTGCTATTGTGTGATTATTCTGAGACCGAACTGACAGAATTGATAAAATTAGGTATCTCATCTCAAGTAAGGGCCCGACTGGTATTTTGTACAAATCCGAAAAATTTTGCCGACCTTGACAATTTGTGTATATATGAGCAGAACGTAGCCTATGAAGAAGTGAAGGTGTGCGAGGAACGTAAAGTTTGTAAATCGGACTTTGTTCTGAAAAGTCATGTAAACTCAACTGCAAACTCGTATGTAAACAATCCCATGATGGTAAAGAAAGCAATAATAAAATGTTTTATTTGTAATAAACCGGGACATATCGCTAGGGATTGTTTTAAAAATATTCAGAGAGGACAGATACCGAGATTCGAAAAATCTGCGGTCCCAAAAAAACTTGTAAATAGGGGAGAATTCCAAGAAGGCAGTGCGAGAGTGGAATCTCCCCGGTCACGTCCCACTGACATTAAAAATAATTATAATTATGAAAGAGGTCGAGAACAAATGAGGGCAAGGGGTAAGAATAATGTGGGAAATTCCTGTATGAATGTAAAAAGGGCCGGATGTAACCAAGGTTCAATGACCCTGCCCGTTGTAAAAGTGTTTGTTGGTAAGGGTACATATCATAATGTATTATTGGACACGGGAAGCGGAGTGAACCTGATAAGCGAAAGCATTTACGACTCATTGTTAAAGAAAGGACTGGCTAGTATTCTTGAACATACTGATATTAAATGTTTGTCGGCAGATAACAACGAATTATCAATCCTGGGTAAATGTATTGTAAAAATAAAGATAGAATGTTTTTCTTGGAAAGTTCAGTTTTTAGTTTCGAAAAATTTGTCTTGGCCAATAATTCTGGGTTCAAATTTTATAAAAGAAACTGGCATGGTGGTGGATTTAAAACAGGATATGTGTTGGTTTAAGTTTAAACCAGAAGTCACAATAGAGTTATTTCAGAATAATACAATCCTTATAAATAATGTGAACCAGAGTATTGTGGTAGGGTGCAATAAGGCAAAGGAGGGTATTTTAAAAATTATTAACGAATTCCCTCAAGTTTTTACCGATAAAATAGGGCAAGCTATTGACTTCGAAATTGACCTAGAAGTCAGCGACCCCGAGCCAGTGAGATTGAAGCCGTATCCGCTATCCCCCCCCAAGCTGCAAGAATTAAGAAAAATTTTAGATGAACTGTTGGCACAGAATATAATTAGACCCAGTGTGTCAAATTATGCTAGCCCCGCATTTTTAGTAACCAAACTGGGAAGTGATAAATCTAGAATGGTGATTAATTACTCAAAATTAAATAGTAAGTTGAAGAGAGTGGAACATCCAATTGGAGACGTATACGAATCATACCACTACCTACAAGGATGTACTTATTTTTCAAACTTGGATTTGAGTAATTCGTTTTACCAATTAAAACTCACAGAAAAAAGCAAACATTTAACCGGTTTTGTTACGCCGTTTGAATCATATGAATTCAATCGTGTACCATATGGGTTACACTTGGGAAGCGGAACAATGAGCCGCTTATTAAACAAAGTGTTGCAAGGTGTAAAGTTCCAGTATGCTTTAAATTATGTAGATGACATAATAATATTTAGCAAAAGTTTACCAGAGCATATAGAACATGTCAGAGATGTTGTGGAGAGGCTGGCCAAACATGGACTTACGGTTAACCCGAATAAGGTGAGCTTTGCATGTAAAGAGATCAAGTTTTTAGGTCACCTAATCTCTAAGGACCAGATAAGAGTCGACCCGGATAGAACTTGTGCCATTAGAGATGCGAGAGAGCCAAAGGACGCAAAAGGCGTAAGTAGATTTATCGGAGCAGTGAGCTATTTTGCAAAGTTCATCCCAAACTATGCAGACAAGGCAGCATGTCTAAATGAATTGAGAAAAAAGAATAGGAAATTTGAGTGGACTCAGGAGTGCCAGGAGAGCTTCAACAGCTTAAAGGAAAGTGTAAGTACACCACCGGTATTAATAATACCAGATTATAATAAGCCATTTATCCTATGTACGGATGCGAGTGACAAGGCAGCAGGAAGTTGTTTAATGCAGGAAATAGAAGGTGAGAATAAACCAGTGGCTTATTATTCCAAAAAATTTAATGAATCCGAACAAATAAATTTGACTGTGTACCAAAAGGAAGCACTTGCAGTGGTATGCGCGATAAACAAATTTCGCAGCTACTTAGAAGTAAGGCCTTTTACCCTAATAACGGACAATAGTGCACTAGCGTGGGTACTAGGCAATTTTAGGAAATTAGGAAAATTAGGTAGGTGGGCAGCTACAATTTTGAGCCTACCATTTAAAATTAAACACGTAAAATCAAAAGACAATGCAGTGGCAGACTATTTATCTAGACTATTTGAACGTAGAGATAAGATGGAAAGTGTGGAGGAAATTGAAGAATACCAGTACGGTATAGAAAATGATAGTGTAACGGACAATAGCATAAGAGTAGCAATTAAGGAAGAAAATGTAAATAGTGTATTTGTAAATAGTGTAGGTAATTTTCCACTAGCTTATACGGACTTTAAGGTTCACCAAACCCAGGACAATATAATACGAAACATATATAATAGTATAAAAGGTGGTACTAACTCTGAAAAATATTTCTTGTGTAAGGGAGTTGTGATGTATAGAAGTAAGCCTACTAGTAAGCCAAAGATATGTCTACCAGAACATTTAGTAGATATGGTGTTTAAGTATTACCATGAGTCGGAAATCGGGGGCCACTATGGAATATTAAAAACTACCAGAAAGATATGCGATTTATTTTACCATGCGGATCTTGCCGGGCTGATAAAAGACAAGGTAAAAATGTGCGAAGCTTGTGCGTTAGCGAAAACCGGTAAGGTTTTTCATGGCAAAACTGATTTCTGGTGTATCAGATAGGCCCATGGACAAATTGTACATATACATTTTTGGCCCTTTAACCAGGTCCAGTAGTGGAAATAATAATATCCTGATTGTACTTGACGACCATTCAAAAATGGTATTTTTAAGCGCGATAAAAGACGCGAAAAGTAAATCAATAATAAAAGTATTAGAAAGTGAAATTTTTAAAAATTTTGCATATTGCAAAAATATAGTGTCGGACAATGCACAGTGTTTTAGAAGTGTCGAACTAAAGAACTATTTATTCGCCCGGGGAATCAATCATCAATTTGTAACTCCATTTGTACCACAGGGAAACAAAAGTGAACGTCAGTTGAGGACAGTAAAACAGATGTTAAAAATTTACTTTAATTCGGATCAAACTAAGTGGGACACCAAATTAACTGAATTACAATTAGCGATAAATTGTGCGACCTCGGAAGCTACCAAAAATTCACCATAACGAAATTATGTTCGGAAATAGGCCTAACTTGGAATTGACCAACAGATGGAACATTAATGATTTATTGGACTGTGATGTGTCAAAACCGGATAATTTGAATAGGTTTCAAAGAACTGTGTTAAATTTAAAAAAGTCCATTTCGGCTAACAGGAAGAGGGCAGGCTATAGCGATAAGGAATGTGAACACCCATTCAAAGTTGGAAGCCTTGTATACGTGAAGACACACTGGCTGAGTAACAAAGCGGAAAAATTTCAGGCAAAAATGGCAAACCGGTTTTGTGGACCCTACAGGATTATATATAAATTAACAGAAGTGACCTTTATAGTGCAGGATATAAAGGATGAACGATCCGTGAAGAAAGTGCATGTTTCACAATTAAAGTTAAAGTACTAAAAGTGAAAGTTGAGAACTCAATAAACATTAGCCCGGGGCAAAGGTCAGTATGTTTTATTTTCAGGAAAATTATATTGTTGAAAAGAAATTGAAGATGGGTCTAAAAACAATAAAATGACAATATAATTTTTTTTTTTAATTAACTTCAAGAATTGATTATATAATTATGTATTAATTTGGCCCAAAACACAAAACAAGTTAAGTATGAGAGTCCAGTAGTTTATTATTATTATACAAATAAATATTGGAATATAAAAAGGGTGATGTGACGACGTTTTTATTTCAGCAGTTGTATGGCTAAGATGAGAAGTCATAATATAAAATGCCAGTGTAAGTGTGTGATAGGAGTGTGGTTGTAAACCATGTAATTTTCAGGGACAATGAATGGCATTAATGGTGGATAAAGTAAATACACAGATGTATTCTGATGTATTGTGATATATCATGAGATATATTTCTTCCCTGTTCCTTCAAATGTAGAAGGACAGGGTAATTTTGGTAATGTTGTGGTGTTGTTGTCCCCTGTTCCTTCCAATAGAGAAGGACAGGGTAATATTTTTTGGTATACAATGAGTTGTATTGATAGTGATATTTCTTCCCTGTTCCTTCAAATGTAGAAGGACAGGGTAATATCGTTTTTTTATCACTATATGAGGTTTATTGTGTGTAAACAATTGATTATTGTGCCATTGTAATCCCTGTAAATTGATTGTATTGTAATTAACAACATCTGGTAATGGTTTACATTCGTGACACACTGGCGCAGGCGTACAATAAGAACAACCGTGAAAGACTGACAGCCATACAATTATACGGAGGGAATATTTTGTAAAAAGGAATGTCCTCCAAGAGCTCAATGCCTCGCTGGCTGAAATTGTTATTAGATTGGAGGAGCAGGCAGCAGTGCTATTAGCGAACCAGAGCCAGCCAACCACGAGATCAACGAGGCCGCCGCACTGCACCGGCCGCACAATCATTGGAGAAGCTACCTGCCTCGACTCCTCACCCACCACATCCCTCTGCGATGGCTACCTGGGGAGCCACACTGGACGTCGGACACTCCTACCACATCACCCCTCGGACTACACATCACAGCCTCCACGTAGTGATAAGTACAAAAGAATTGTTATTTAAAAGTGTGCATGTGGAGGGATATTATTGTACTTAGTCCGGGATGAGTGTTTAAAGGTTTAGGTTACTACCGTGATTGCAGCTTCGGGCTAGGGAAAATATGTACCATAGTTCTAATTCTTTATGCTGAAATCGCGGTAGGAAGTAGGCTCCTGTTAACTAGACGCTGTGCGTGGACATTGTTTGTTCGGTTGGACCGGCAATCAGCTGATCGGTCTACGTTCCGACCCGGCAAGCCTGGAGAGGGAGAGAAGTGTTCAGTCTAGTCTTGGCGATTGAGGAGTACGTGTAGCGGTCGAGTTAGTAGCTGAAGTTCTTTCTCTAACCCAATAGTTGGGATTTAGAGTAATTTATTTTTTGTGGGTAAAGTCAATTTGAAGTATTTAAAATTTTTAGTGCGTTTTAAGATCCGATCTGCCTCCGTAATCTTCAAAGTAGTAAGTCCCGTACCAGCGTATAGTTAATATCTTTTATTTTATAATACTGTAATTAAAATTTCTAAAGTTTCCCATCTTTCAGAGTCTGAAAATTTAATTCAATTTTTTGAAGTATTGTGAATTAAATTTTGGTCATAAAGTAAATATCAAGTTTTGTGTTATATTAATTTTGAGTATTTTGAGAAGAGAACTTTTTATTTTGTTTTGTTAATTTAAACCATTTTGGAGAAGTATACAGTTTTAGTTTAATTTTAATTTTAATATCTTTTAATCAGACTCTTAATTAGATTTGTTCGATTGAGTGACATTTGAAGAAAATTGAATCAAAAGTTTGTAAACTTTTGGGTGAACTTAAATTTCGGAATAAAGCAAGTATTTCCGAAAAGTTGTTTAATTTATAAAGTATTTGCTCCATATAAATTTAAAATATATGTGCTATAATAACGGTACAAACTTCAGCTGAAATGCCATCGCAACCGGGGGCAGACCCCCCCCCCCCGCAGACCGCATACATGACGTAAGATGTGTTCCTCTGTGACAGTATGCAGTGTGAAACAACTGTTTCTGTCGGTAGTCCTCGTCAGTCATAACTGGGTCGCCGCTAGAGTTAATGTTGTTTGCTAATATTTCACCTACATTCACAAAGAAGTTATTAAATTCGTCTGCTACATTTTTAAACAAATCGTTGTTTACATTATTATGTGGACAATATTTTTGGATTTTAAAAACGTCTTTTGTACATCCCTCCCTGCCAATTCTTTAATAATTCCCCAGAGAATTTTTGGATCTTTTCCGGATTGATCAATCTTTGATCTATAATAATTCCTTTTTGTTTGTTTGATCAAGTTACTGACATTTGCGCGATGTACTCGAAAGATTCCTCTGACAATTGGGTTAAATGGTTTGTTTTTTTACCACTTTACTTAATTTATCCCGCTCACGTATTGCTCTGATTAGCTCATATGTGATCCATGATTTCAATTTTTTTTTTGTCTGTTCGTTTTTTACTACTTTTTTAGAACTTACTATTGAGTTTTTGATATTTTCGTATAATATATTAGCACAACTATCGACTTCCAGACAGTTCAGCACTGCTTCCCAGTCGGACTTGGCGAGGTTGTCAGTGAGTAGGGCATGGTCTACGTAAGTGCGATGGGGGAGTTGAGTGTCAGTGTCCGTAGCAGTTTCTGTTATCGTAAGGGCAGTACTGTAATGGTCCGTGAAAGCCGTCTGGAAAATGGCGGCTTTCACCTTGGTCATGTCACTGTATCGTACAAAAATATGGTCGATGCTGGACTGACTCTTTACAGTTACTCTAGTAGGTTTATCAATACATTGTACAAGTCCCGCTTCAACACAGCAGTTTTTTATATTCGTCGATGTGTACGTCATTTTTTAGTAAGTCCAAGTTTATGTATCCTAGTAATATGCACATTTTGTTTCTACCCATAAATTTATAATAATTGTGTAAACCTTCCAAGAACATCTCCGTGTCACTGTAAAAAGTCCTGTATAAAGCTAGTACATTAAAATGTTTGTTAAAAAATATAAAATCTAACGCAATACCGTAAACGTCCCCTAAAACCACTTGTTTTACAGTTGAAGATAAGTGTTTCCCTACATACACGACCACTCCATCGTTCTTGTTCCGTTGTCTGTCAGTTCTGTGACAGTCAAACCCCTCCAGTCGAGCCTCCACCCTCCCCCACCCATCAGCCAACACTCTGTGAAAACTATCATATCCAACTGACATCTCAACGATTCTATAAATATAGCTTAATTTATCAAAGTCTCAGTGGTGTAAAATCTGAAGAACTAAAATGAAACTAAAAACATTCGTTTCCCAATTTTCTTTAAGGATGCGAGTGCACTGTCTCAAATTTGTTTAATTAGAGCTAATACCTACTTCATCTTTTCGCTATATATTATTTGTATACCCTTTTATTATTTGAAGGAACCCTTTTAAATTAATTATGCAATAAAAATTGTGTTTACAGATTTTATGCACGTAGAAAATCCCTTTATTCATTATTAACACTCACGCCGGACTTAATTTTCAGCCGTCGATATCGTATACACGGGTTTCTGTCTTTGGCAAGGCCCCAATCCCCCTGGATTAGCTTGTAACTTTTGTAATAATTTTATTTACCACCACAGACATATTATTTAGAGACATAAAGCAATACTTTCCTTTATATTCCGAAACTTTGTTGTTTTTTTAGACGCTGCAACTGTTTACATACGTTACATTTATATTAGAGTATTTAAATGTTGCCTTACGTAATTTTATATATAAAATATTTTTATATTAATATAACATCATAAATACTACATAGCACATAACGCACTGTGTGTTATTTAGTATAATCGTTAAAAAGCGAATATGTTAATGTTTGAATAAACTGTATATACTTTACGATGTGGCCGTTAAGTCCACTTAAGTTTTCTTCTGAATTTTCAATTCTATTTGTACTAGGGTCTGTCTGTAGTAACATTGTATAAGTAATATTTACTTTACATTTCTGTAGTACTACAACAGCTCAAAATAAATATAACGTTTATAAATTATTTTGTTTTTATAATAGCTAATGCATGTAATATTATTATGGACTTGACTATTGTGACAGATGCCTTTACTTTCTTGCACCTAAAGACTTGCTTTACAATATCAAACACGTATGAAAACTATAACATTTCGCAGAAAAGTTTGAACAACAGAGTTTATGAAAACCAAATTTAGATAAATCTAAAAGACTTGCTTTTGCCCTATATATTAAGGATCTCTGTACCTTTTACCTAATGACGTATCACACATTAAAATCGTTGACATCGCAATTTGTCTGAGAAATTCAATCATGCGTTTTAAATTTTATACACATATTTCAACAAACATTACTTCTATTAGGAATGCTGCAATGCTGGTAAACGTTAGGTATATCGCGCTAGATAAACTGTAAATGATATGCCTATATTACATGGCCGAAATAATACGAGTGCATGGCTACATTTCGTGTGTTGCCTATGTTGCTCTTGTTATTCTGTAAATTTAATACATATGTTTCAATTACCATCCGCATGAGGAATAGTTTGGTGATTAAAACTTATTGCCAATAACGTTTTTACTTTACTGTAAGAAAAATCCTGAGAAGATACGGATAAGGTCAGGTACTTGTAGTATATTGTCGGAAATTAAATCCTTTCATTTTGTTTTTCAAGATATTTTTTACTTTAGAAAGTTGGTAGCAATGTAATCAGAAAGTATTACTTCAGTGAAGAAACGAGGTGCCTGAATAAGGAGCACGAAAGTTATAATATCGGTTGAGTTACTTTACTGTCTAGTCAGAATCACCTCGGATTATCAAGAATTCTATTTACGTTTTGCTATCAGTTAAGATTCCACCTGTAAGTGGAAATGATTTAAAGTAAGATATGATTTAATAATGAAACTGTTTAAGGAATGTTCAATCAATATTGGTATGATTAACCATTTTCTAACCAGTTATACTATTATTTATTTAAATGATATTCACTCTGCTGTAACTGTATAATCATTCCATTTACATTAATGACTAAACAATAGAATCATCACAAAGTCGTTATTTTGTCATACATTGCCATTAAACATTATTTAAACGTTGAAGTTTAAATCCATCTCTGTTGTTATATAATTCATACAAATGTTATGCTAATTTTTAAACAATAATAAACATTTTGTTACAATCTAACAATACTTCGATGTAAGATAAAACGTCTCGTAATTATTTTTAATACAGTTTTGAAGAAAATGCACACTACTTCAATTTATATATAATTATGACAAATATCCCAAATTATAAGTTTGGAATAGTAACTAGTTGTTGACTGTGTCAACCATGAACTGCTCTGTTGTTGACTATTGACTATAGGATTTCTCTTGCGTCATAAGTATGTGATGGTATATATATTCTAGAATAATTTTTATGAGTCTTCCATTATTCATTATCTTGTTGACTTAAAGTTATCAGGTTTATTTCAATTATATAAATATGTGTTGATCTTGTAACTGGGTATTTCTATTTCTTTAGTGTGTTTTATCAAACACCATGTCTTTTATTACATAAACATAATAGATGTTTTAATAATAATTAATACATTGAAAAAGGAAGAAATTATAAAAGAAGAACCCATAAAAATCCAATTTTTAACACAACAAATAATATTTATAAAAGTCGAGGTGATATTATACTTTTTAAAATATATCTTTTGGAATAGCTGATCTGATATATGAATGATAATAAGGATATTTGGAAATGTTTAAAATTTGTCTTTTCGACATATGAACTTACTTTATATGCTTTCATTTTAATCTTATCAATGTTAATCACACCATGGATATATTTTGTGCAATCCTTTAAAGGAATAATGGTGACATTTGTGAAAAAAAGACACTGTTCAATTTAGTCTTAATTCTGTGCAAGACAATGTCTAGTCAATATTCTGTTTTGGCCTTGAAGGGCCCAAATCAAACTTATGCTCTATATTTAGAATTCTTAAATGAATGAGCATGTATTTATTTCAACGTATTAATTTATTCAAATTTAATACTCTAAACCTATTATTATCATAAAATTAATCTGTAATACAGTGTAACATCTAAAACCTAAAATTTATTATATTTCCTGTTTATAGAAAAAACTATTATTATATCTCTCCCTATTTTGGTTTTTTTCTTTAATAGAATTTCCTTCACATACCTATTCTTAAACATTTACTGCAGCAATGTTTTATCCATATGTGTAACGTAACCCCTACCTCTGTTGATGCAATCACTGGAATCTACACCCAAAATACAAACCAATCACAATATCAAACATAGATGAAGTATAATTAACCACAACGGGAATTGATCACAAAGCCATTTTGACACAGTGCAGGCGGCTATAGACCTTCTTGTCTCTAAACAAAAGGACCAAATTTGATTGATTCCACCAGTGGTTTGAATTCATCAATTTTGCCTTACAACTTGAATGGTTGGCTGTATCATAATAAACCATTATACGGGTACATCATACATACTGTAATAATATGAAATATTGGAATAAGTCGTCATACTGCGATTTTATTATGGAGTTGAATAATAAAAGATATAAATACCTAATAAAAAAATTATTGAAAAAAACTTAGGAATATGTACGCTACATCTTTAAACGTAATCACCATGTTCTTCAGTATATACGATTCAAATAATTTGGTTTATATCTATATTGTACAATATAGTAATTATTATAAATTTATAGATATTTTATGTCTAAATAGTAAATATCTTTTATGTAAAGGGTGATAGTTTTTAATCTTCTCACACTATTATAATTAAAATATATTAGGCACTAATTCATGAATAAAAGATTCTATTAATAACTTACAAAACCAGTAAATCTTATTTTAAACGTTCAAGGTCACATTTCCTATTCAAAATCTAATAATATATCTTCATCTATATTATCCAGTTCCGCTTAAAACTGCCATCATCTCTAAATATATGTTTGAAATTAGGTTCAACTTAACTAATTAAGTGGTAGGTGTACACAACTCCTCAGTGTTTTCTCGATTCAAAAAGTTTGCAAACATTCACCCTTTTTTATATTATAATACTCTTGTTATATGAATCTAAACAAAAAACCCTAAAGTTTTTGACAAAGTCTTTCAAAATTTAAATAATTAATAATAAGTAGGATTTGAATTTTTGCGGTGACTCTAGGATATTGGTCGAAGCAGGCAAACAAAAAAGTTCGCCGTTCAGCTGTGATGGTTTCTGTGAGTGGATAATTTGAAATATTCGAGATAACGATTTAAGAACGATATCAAGATGCTAAGGCAAGGCCAATTATAATAATCAGTACTCATGTACCGGAATCGGTGACATAAGGATATAGGTCGAGGTAGGACAGCAAAAAAGGTCACCGCTCAGCTATGATGGTTTCTATGAATGGATACTGTGAAATAGGAACTATTGTTTTTAGTGTTGTCGAACAGCTGACGCAAGGCAATGTAATAATCAGAATGCATACATCCGAAGCGAGGAAATACGGATATAGGTCAAGTAAGGACAACACAAAAGTCACCGCCCACCTATGTAATATTTCTATAAAACAATTCTGTGAAACACTAGAGATTTATCACGATCGACCAGCTAAGGCAAGGCAATATAATATTCAGCGAACAAATGCCGGAAGCAGAGACACGAGCGTGTGTGTTGTATCAGGAGTATAATGGGCCACTCCTCAACTGTAATATTTTCCATTTTTATGCTGTATTAAAAGCTTTTCTGAAAATTCTTATCACAATAGTACACTTGTACGTTTATATTTTGTGATGTGATGAGTATTTTCAATATACTACGTGAAAAATATATCAATTATTAAACTCATTTTCATCTTTGAAACTGCGGTGTGTAGAATACGATTATAAAAGCTCTAATAAAAAGTGATTGTCATAAAACATACTAAAATTTACATTAATATATAGTATACTTGATTGGATCGTTTAAAAAAGGAAAATATAAATTCATTAACTGTCTGCATTATAATTAAGGAAGGTAATTTGTAAACTTTTGTTATACATGTTAACATATGAAATCAAATTGAGACTATACATTTGCTATAACTGCAGCAACTAATATGGTTTCCATAATACTTTTATCATAAATTAATTAAAACTAACAGCAATATTTTAATTATGTATTAATCAAACCTAATTATTTTTGTTATTCTAATCCAAAGAGAAGTTGCTAATTTTTAATAAATCATATATTAGTTCGACTCCGTTGTTTTATTTTGAAAAGTGTATACAACCTTCCTCGCCACGAACCTAAGAGAAGATCTTTCGCCTCCCACTGGGCAAACGAACTCAACCTACCACAACTGGTGTCAGGTGTGGGGTTGGTACTGACTGCAAGAACGTCACCAAGATGCGAGGTAAGTGATTGAATAAATTCAGCATTAATCTTCTTAATAAAATATTTCCGAAATTCAAATCTAACACTTTTGAAGAAAATATTTCACTTTAATTAACTGCAATTTCATCTTACAAACATTTTTGTGTCCCGTAGATAAAAGAGGTAGTTTTTCAATTTATTAGAGAGTTTTGAAGTAATTGAAATAATTGTAATAGAAATTACTGGCGGCCATTAACCGCTCTAAGAGTTCCGACCCCCCCCTCAACAGTGTTATTGTAAGGTACCCGCCATAATGGCATGTGACTGGTGATTTATGAATGAATATTACTGAAGAGATAAAGTGTTAATTAATTGATGTAAGAGTTTTGTTAGAGATAGAGAAAGGGAAAACTATAATGGTATTATAATTATTTTTGTAGGTCGGGGAAATATTAATTCGAAATCTACATTGTTTGAGGTGGCATATTAACTTGTATTAATTATTACCAGAGTTACGTTTCAAGATGTCCGTTGTTGTTGAATGAAAGTGACGCTTAGAGCTGCTGTGGGGCTACACACGAGATTGTTCGAATCTGTAAACATTGATGGCCAGTGATGCCACTGGTGATAAATAAAAATTACTGTTTAGGGGCTGCCAACCTAAAAGCTCTGCATTGAAATGGTGATTGTGATGAATAGTGGGACAGTTGTTTGAAAATATAAGTTTATTGAAAAATAAGTGTTTGTAGAATATATTAACACATTAACCTAATAAATAAAAAGCTTTTAAATTAACCTAGTCTTAATTGCATGTGGAATTAACGATACACATAAATTAAGGAGGAGGTCTATGAGTGAGTTGTATTATGCCTGGGGTTAGTGGAAATAAGCCATTAATTTGAATTTATTGATTAAAAAAAATTGATTAAATTGAAATAAATAAATACTGTAACAATCCTTTTAAAATAAAAGAGTCGGTTTCAATGGCTTATTCTTGCTATCAGGTCAAAGGGCCCAGATCACTCCGATCTCCTTAGGAATTAAGTACTATGATAAATAGTTTTTTTTTTGTTTTGACTTGTGAATTAAAAAAAGGAAATTCTTTTATAACGACAAAACTTGATGGAACTTAAAAACAACTCACCTAGGTAGTTAACTGAATTTCGGAGAAGTGGGAATTTTCTTAAATATTTAATGAACACTGCAAACGACTTGTGATCTTTTGTAATTTAAAGACGTGGTTTTTAAATTAGATTTTTGTCACAATGGGACTTTGATAATTTTGATTCTCACCTTTTCTTTTTGAAATCCGACAACGTCCAGATTTAGGTGTGTGAACTCCCAAGGAACGCAGTGATAATTATTTGGGAATTATAAATTCATATTTTAATTTGATTGGTAAAAACATTGAAAATATAACCTAGTTTTAAAAATTTGAAAAAATATTTCACATTGATCGGTCAGTTTAGTGGATGATTTGTTCTTTTTCGCTTTAGAATTTAGTATCGGCCATCAATATGAATCCCTACTTTCTGATCAAAGAGGAAAACCAATATGAATTAAAAATCCGCGGGCAACTTACGACCGTAGCGCAGAGGACCTACGGAAACGGCTGACCAAATGTGTCAAGGCCAACATGCCTGTAGACCCGGCTGTTTTGGCATCTTTGGACGTAGAAGGGGAATTAGAGGCCTGTGAGGATAAGCTAAATCGGTTATCGGCATCCATTGACGAATACGAGGGAGAATATACGGATACGGAAGGCCAGCGGCTTCAGGCCCGGTTATGGCACAACTACCTCAGGATTCAATGTATCCCAGTAGTGACCGAGGCGGACGGGGGACGCCAGCGAAAGTTGTTGAGTGAGGCTAAACGCCTTTGTGATGCGGCTAGTGAACGAAGGGGCGCAGTAGAAATGGGGAGTGAGGATGGTAAGGAGATCGTAGATAGTGAGCCTATAACCAACAAAACGCAACCGCTCCGTGCAACCGCGCCCGTGGCGGCGAATCAAGCTAATGTAGGGGATTCGACACCAAGCCCGGCTGACCAACGCACACAGCTGGTCAGTTCAAGCGCCATACCACCGGCGCCACATGACTCGTACCATCGCACACGAGCCGTGCCCGTCTACAAATGGGGGTTGATGTTTGACGGTAGATCACAAAGCGTAGGGGCGTTCCTCCAACGCGTTGAAGAACTCCGAAGAGCTAGGGGCGTGACCCCTACCGAACGTTTTGAGTCTGCTGTAGACCTATTCTCGGGACCAGCCCTAGTGTGGTATCGATCCACAATAGGCCGGATAAATACCTGGGGACAGCTGTGTCAGGATTTGGAAGTAGTCTTCCAGCCACCCGACCATGACATCCGGTTACAGCAGGAGATTTTTAACAGAATGCAAGGAGAGACCGAGTCAATCGACCTCTTCATCGCGGCGATGGAGGGTTTGTACGGGCGACTAGCTACCAACGTGCCCGAAGAAGCTAGGCTGTGGCAAATGTATCATAATCTGAATCCCCAACTTCGAGATAGGCTAGCTCTATTTGATGTTACATCGATTGAACAGCTGCGGAAACTAGGCCGCAAGGCAGAAGCGGGACGCTTCTGGTCAGTAGAACAGCGCAATGTGCATAGGGACCATGACGTGATGGAGCCGGACCTAGCTTATACACCCGTAAGACGTAGGCCAACGCGTGACGCTGCACACCCTCAACCGGATAGGAAAATATTCCAAACAGCTCGGCAGGCTGACGTAACGTGTTACAACTGCCATGAAAAAGGGCATATGTCTGGGGAATGTAAAAACAGTAAAAGATCTTCCTCTGATAAGCTAGTATGCTGGCGTTGCAACAAAGTAGGCCATATACAGCGAGATTGTCGTGTTAGGCTGAACACAAATGGCCCTCGTTCGGGAAACGAGGCCGGGGTAAGTGGAAGCGCCGCCATGTCACCCCGCAAGTAAAGGATCATGCTTCCAAGCAACTTGAGAAGGCGACATTAACGATCAGGTCCAATACAGAAAAAGATGTTACAGCTCGAAAGGAGATAAGGACAGTGCCCATAGTTCGTGAACTTGTTGATGAGTTAGTGGCAATTGGCCAGATTGAAAACGCGGAGGGTAAAGTTTTAATTGATACAGGAGCGCAGGTGTCCCTATTGAAGCGGGGAGCCTCCTCCTCTGACCTTTTAAAATCAGACGTGGTATTAAGAGGAATTTCAGGAAAAGACTTAAAACATATGGACGCCAGCGAGTAACCTTGAACCTAAAACCGGGAGTTCAAGTACCAGGAGATTTTGTCGTAGGGAATCTTCCAAAGGGGTATTTAGCGGTGCTAGGCTGCGATATCTTGGGTCAGGGAAATGGAGAGATTAGCGTAGGACGCGGCGTGCTCAGGTTGCTGGGCAAGGACATTTGGCTGAACCGTTTAAGAAAGGGAGAAACCGTGCCAGACCCTAATCGCAGTGATGAGAGAAGTACGGAGCCAAAGACACAGCGCTATGTGTTACTGTTGCAACGAGGTCAAAATCCCACCACTTTGTGAAAAGATCATTCGTGTAAAAACTAGTCGTTTCGCCACAAAACCAGACGAGGTAGAAGGCGCAGAAGTAATGATTGAGCCCGGTGAATTTGTAATGCGTGGCGTCTACATAGCCCGGACTTTAACAAAAATAGAACAAAATTGTTGTTGGGTCAAAACCGTGAATGTGAGTGTTGAGGAAGTCACGTTGGCGAAATATCAAAAATTAGGGACTCTTGTTAGCGATATTGCCCCCGAGGAGGATCAACAGTCTGCTCGGTGTAAATTGGTAATAACACAGGGGCCTGCAGAGTATTATATCAGAGAGACTGCCGCGGAATGTTGATGTTGAAGTTTTCTTCCTGCCTAACGGTAAATTGAAACACGTAACATCAAGACTAGGCAATTTGCTCAACAAATTGACTGCCAATGACACGGTAGTTGTAATAGGTGGGACAAACGATGTAGATAAGTCAAAGCCTTATCCGTTGACCTTGCAGCAGGCTTTTGTAACTTTGCCGACGAAATTGGAAGCGACTGTCAAAGTGCTCTCCATATTTGATCGCTATGATAAGGATCTTAAGACTGAACTGAGTGACGCGAATGGCCTCCTCAAAGCCATCGTCCAAAATTTAACGAAACAATGTCGAGGGAAAATTAATTTCTTGGATCTAAAAGGGGAAATGAACCGACGTTGGTATACGAGGCACGGACTACACTTAAATGAGGAGGGGAAGCTAAATTTAGCACGAATTATTAAAGACAGGGTTCTATTCAGTCATAAAGTAGCGGAGGCAAGGGTCAGAAGGGTTTGAACGGTGGGATGAGGCAGAGTTTGAGACGTGCATAGATGCGAAGCTGACTCATCTCCCACCAAAAGAGAAATCCACTCTCATGGAGTATGGACATGTTTTGGCTTTCAGGGACAACCAACCCCTTGGTTGTACGTCTGCTGTCGAACATGTAATCCGAACTGGGGACGCGGCACCCATTTATAAGCCTACCGCGTGCCACACCATCAGAAGGCCGTGCTCGATGATCTTATCCGAGACCAGCTGCATATGGGCATCATTGTCCCTAGCCAAAGTACGTGGGCCTCGCCAGTGGTACTAGTGCCTAAAAAGTCCCCAGACGGTACCCCTAAGATGAGGTTTTGTGTTGACTACCGGGGGTTAAACGCCGTAACTACCCCAGACGTGTACCCTCTCCCTAATATCACGGAGACTTTGGATTCGTTGGGTGGTTGCACAGTTTTCACCACTTTAGACCTTCGGTCGGGTTTACCATCAGATACAAGTTGACAAAGAAAGTAGGCCCAAGACCGCCTTCAATGTGCCGGGAGGGCACTATGAGTACCAGCGCATGCCGTTCGGATTAAGCACCGCCCCCGCCACCTTTCAAAGATTAATAGACTCGGTTTTGATGGGGCTGAAGGGTGACAAATGCCTGGTCTATTTGGATGATATAGTTTTATTCTCAAAGGACCTGCCTTCTCACCTGGAAGCAATAAAAGAAGTATTTTCCAAATTAGAAGGAGTAAATCTGACAGTTCAGTTAAGTAAATGCAATTTTGTGGTTGACGAGGTGAACTACCTTGGCCATGTTATAACAAAGAGAGGGGTAGGACCAGACCCGGGTAAGGTTAAAGCCGTGCGCGATTTCCCTGTGCCAAAGACCGTAACGGACGTAAGGCCATTCCTCGGCCTGTCTGGTTATTATCGCCGTTTTATCGATGGGTACGCCACGATCGCTCAACCACTTTTTGAATTGACAAAACAGGGACGCGAATTTGTATGGGCACCCGAATGTCAGGAGGCCTTCGATCGATTGAAACAAAAACTGACCTCGGCACCCGTGCTAGTGTACCCGGACCTTAGTAAACCTTTCGTGTTGGCCACGGATGCGAGTATGTTTGCCTTGGGAGTCGTCCTATCGCAGGAGGTAGATGGAGAAGAACACCCTGTAGCCTATTGTTCTAGGCCGTTGTTTCCGGCTGAAAAGAATTACTCGACCACTGAGCGTGAATTGCTTAGCTTGGTCTGGAGTACCAAGTATTTCAGATGCTACCTATTAGGCCGCCCTTTTAAGGTCATTACCGATCTGCTCTAAAAGTGGATGCTTTCCCTTAAAGATCCTAGCAGTAGATTGATGAGGTGGTCGTTAAGGCTAGCAGAGTTTGATTTCACCGTGGAACACAAAGCCGGGAAAATGCACAGTAACGCAGATGGGCTCAGCCGATCGGTACACGCGATGAGGAAGGATGTGCTCCCCATAGTCGACCTTGAAGTACTAAGGACGCGACAGCGAGAAGACCCTGTAGTGCAAGGCTTACGACAGGCCAAGAGTTTTCGCATGAGTCCCGAGAAAATCTTGTACCGTCTGAGTTCCGGTAAGCAAAAGATTGTAGTACCGGCATCTCTAGTACCGGAAGTTATTCGGTTGAATCATGACTTGCCTACTGCCGGACATGCCGGAGTAGCAAAAACATTGGAACGGGTACGACAGAAATGTTGGTGGAAAAAGATGGACAAAGACGTGCTAGACTACGTTAGGACGTGTCGTAGCTGTAATCAGCGGACTAATTGTGGACAAGCTAAAGCGCCTCTAGGGAAAATCTTCAACGAACCCCGAGAGCCCTTTGAAGTGATTGCGGCTGACCTAGTGGGACCACTACCTCTCAGTGAGTCTCGTCACGTTTACATTTTAAGTGTAATGGACCATTTCTCGCGGTATTGCGAATTCATCCCGTTGCCCGATCAAACAGCAGAAAGTGTCGCGCGAGCACACGTACAGCGTGTAATAACAAAGTTTGGCGTACCAAAGGCTCTTATTACCGACCAGGGTGCGAACTTTACCTCTGACCTAATTAGTCAGCTCTGTAAGTTCTTACATGTCCGTAAGATACAAACTACAGGATTCCACCCTCAGTCGAACGGCCGTTTAGAGAGAGTGCATTCGACTATTGCGCGCATGCTGAGCCATTTTGTGAAATCGACATCAGACCGATTGGGACGAGTACCTTCCCTACGTCACGATGGCGTACAACTCCCAGAGTCATGAGTCGACAGGGTTTTCTCCATTTGAAATGGTTTTTGGCCGGAAGATGGAAATGCCCATGGAGGCTGATCTGACCATCACCGAGAGCGATGATCTTTACAATGATCATGTTAGAAACCCTGCGAAGTAAGCTCAGGAGACGGTGTTGAAATCGCTGAGAAACGGAAAATAGCAGCTCGCGGCCGTTATGAGAAGCAATACAATAAGAAGGCTCGAGAATTGAAATATGAAGAAGGGCAGATGGTCTTTCTACACGTGCCTAGTGTATGTCGGCACCGAGTTAAGAAGTTATCTAAATTGTGGAACGGGCCGTACAAAATAGTTAAAGTACTATCCCCGTTGAGCGTTGTATTGAAAATCCGTAAAAGAGAGGTGACTGTCCATGTAAACAGGATCAAGCCCTGCATGAGGAGAGCTCCCGTGCCTCCCCAACAGCAGTGTATCCACGTGGCCCTAGGCCTCAAGATGCGAGTGATAGGGTGGAAGATTACAGTGATGAGGTAGAAGATCGTGCAGGTGTTCCGGGGAACCCAGTAGCAGTCGCCGGACCCTCCGATAGGTTGCAACGCCCAAAGAGAAATAGTACCCGGAAGGTGGGGAGATTTTGTTAGACTCATAAATCTATTTTGATAGATAAGCGTAGTTTATTCGCTACGTAGCCCGGGATTAGGCGAGATGTCAACTTTATTTTTGCTGTATAAAATACCATTGCCTCTGTTATAGGCCTAATTGGCATGTTATTTACGCTTGGAGTCGCCTGGGGTTTTCACCGAGGTGTCGTCTTCGAAAAGGAGGGAGATGTGCTCCTCACCGACAGCCATTGGACCATAGTGATGCAGTACAACTTGACGGAAGTAGAAGAGGAAAACCAGAACCTAAGTATATTGCTATTCAAGGTAAAAGGTCAGTACGATGAGTTCTTTCAGGACCTCTTAGCGAAGAATGTAAGCATGCACTCTCCGGTACGAGGATTAGAAGCAGGATTCAGGTACGAGTATGTAGGTTTGCAGCAGCTGGTAGCAGACTATGTCGGCCAAACCAGTGACTTGACTACCTTAGTATCTAGTACTCGGCAAAAACGAGGCTTAATCGATGTGGGAGGCCAGGTACTAAAATTTCTGTTTGGTACTGCAACGGATAGTGACCTGGAATTAACCAATAGTAGGATAAATGAAATAGAAAATCTAAGTGATGACCTTTCCCATAACACTAAAGACCAAATAACCGTTTTAGGCAATATGCAATCGGAAATTTCCAACCATTCTAGAGCAATAAACAAAATTATCTCTACCATAAAAGAATATCACGAGGTGATGCACATAACTATGGCCCGTAATTATATCAGAGAACTTATATATGCCAACCCAGTTGAGAACCCTTTTTCAATACTTGAAGTTTGAACTCAGCCCTTTCGGAGGTTAAAGATGCTATTAATCTAGCTGTGCAGAGGATGGCCAGGCTTCACTTGGCCATTGAGGATCTAGCTGCCGGAAAAATGACCAGTAACCTGTTGCCTCTCCATCAGTTCTTGAAGGTCCTGACGTCCGTGGAAAACGTAATACCACCCCCAGTAAAATTGTTTTTAGATGTAAAATTAGAGAATTTGCATAATTTCTAATTGCCACAATACAATCATATTTAACGAATTCTCAATTGAGGGTATTAATTAAGCTACCCCTGAAAAAATGATAATCAGTTGTTTGAAACTTTCAATGTGATAGTTTATTATCCCGTTTACGACCCTTCACTGGGTGGGTGAAATGGGAAGTGGCAGATCAAAAACTTGTGATTAGTAAAGACAGGCAGACTTATTCGGTTTATTCACCAGAAATCTTTGCAAGGGAATGTAAATTTGGCAAACTCACGGTGTGTCCGTTGTCAGACGCCTTATTAAGCGTCTACAAACGACCCAACTGTGTAGTAGATTTATTAATGAAAGAGCACGTAACGTTATGTAGTAGAAAGTTGATATCTGGCTTACAGTCCCCCGTTCTAATTAGAACACCTACGCGCTGGCTCTACGCCACATCGAAAGAAACACGAGTTATATTAAATTGTTTTGGGCGTGATGCGAACCTGAATGTAAGTGCGATCACCCTGAAAGGTGAGGGTGAAATACCGAAGCAAGACAGATGTGTTCTGATCTGATACGGCAGCTCCTCGTATTCGAGTGAATTTGGAAAGATTGTTTTCCCAGAAGTTGATGGAATGTACAGTAGTGAAGAACGCAGCTTACTGGTACATGATGTAAATGAAACTTTGAAAGTCTTGCAGGGACTAGATGATCAGCTGGGCACCCTAAGTGTTAAAGAATATTCCATAGAGGGTACAGTTCAATTACTTAGGTCCCCCTATCACAGACGGATGGTTATTAAGTATGCAACGTTTAGTGGTACGTCTCTTGTTGTGGTGTTAACTGTTGTTGTTCTGTTGCTAAGATGGAGGGTGCGAGTTGCCGACCTGCTCCGTGCCGCCCTGGGAGATAGCACACAGCAACCGCAGGCCGCCCAGACAGAGTCGCCTCTCCAGACCCTCGAGGAGGCTGTACGCACTGTTCCTAGACCAGATGCTGAGCAAGGCGAAATTGATCGAGACCAGAGTGGGAGTATGTCAACCCCACGAAACCGCAACGGACGTCAAACTGACCGTACGGTAATCTAACAATGAGTGGAAAGTTGGGCCCTGGACACTTTAAGTAAGTGGGAAATTAGTTGCAAACTTACAACTTCATCGGGATGTGTGTATGTGTATTACTTAAAAAAAAAACTGGAGATCAACCTGTGTCGAGACTGAACGAGTGCTTCTGGATTCTTAGTCGTAGAGACGTGGTGGAAGAGTGATTGGGGATCCCCTAATATGTTTGTTGATGCTCTCTGTATGCTGATAACTTGGTTTTGACTTGTGTATGTATGTTGACGCAGACTGGTAATGGCAGAGTTATTCTTTGAACATTCTATTAAAGTAAATAGCATATCCTAAGAGGATCAAGAATGCTCGAGTCAAACTGGTATCTATGGGAAGGTAAAGCCGGCACCCCCAAACCCAAATACTCTTTCCTATGAACTCCCCAACCGGACTATAGATACACTGAAACAGCTCGAATAACTTTCCTAAATTTAAAATGAAGTGACATTCCAGTAATAACGCCGTTGAGAGTGTTTTGCTAAGGGATTTTCCGGACCCCATTAGCAAGACAGAAAAAGATGTCTTTACCAGGTCTGCAGAATTGTATTAAGATAGTAGGCAGGGTATGAACCCTTATGTTTATTCATATTTTATGTATTAACTGAAAATTTAACTGTTATTTAAGGAATTTTTGTGTCACATGTAAGTTGAAAGGGGGTCAATGGTTAGACGTAGTCACTCAGTATTTCTAGAGTTAGGGAGCTGACTTGCCGGTTACTGCGAGGTTGCTTGTACTGATGGCTACGGAAGGTCAATCCTGTGTCAGGAGAACTCCGCGGCTTCTATGTAAGCCTGATGAGCAGCTCCATTTAGTGTTAAGTTTACAATTACTGAATTTCCTATGTTACTGTATCTTTTACAAGGGACCAGTCCGGGTGACTTTCAAAATTAGGGATGACCGAGGCAACCGGCCCCAAGTGAAATCTCATGAGCCTTATCCAAGAATGAGGGAGTAGCGTTCCAAATTATGATACATGTGCCTGGAACAATTACTTTGTTATAATTGGTTTTCTTTTAAGGGTACATGAAGTGCACTAACCCAGAGTGGCAAAACAAAACAAAAAAAAATAACATTTTCGACAGTCACCCTGTTAGCTTAATTTTAATCACATGTTGTATTGTCGCTATTGCGATGCCAATGTATTTGTTGTAGGGATGTCATAATGGTTGTAGACGTTTGAATGTCTAGTAATCTTAGATCTTAAGAATTCGTTAGCCTAAGGGAGACTGGCCCTTTGACCTTAGTAAGAACTAGTCTATAGCGTTAAGTTTCTTTTATTTTCTGTTATTCATGACATGTTTTTATTTCTTCTTGTGGTGATCCTAAGTTTTTTTTTTTAATTGTGTATTCTGATATTTTTAACTTGGGTGTGTTTTGGTTTTAAGCCATATATATGTATGTATGTATGTAGTTCGGTAATAGTATAAAGAGAGAGACCGTTGTGATAGTGAGTAAGAGAATATTATGTAAATGTTGTAAAGAGAGAAGGCCTAAGTCGCGAATAGGTGTCCGAATTTAATTTTCGAGTCAAAATTCCGTCCCTAGTATTAATAGTAATGTTGAAGCTTTTTTAAATTTTCTTTTCCACTATCAATTCAATGCATCTACCTGTGGCATACCAATAAATTAAAAAAAGGATCAGATGTAGACTGGGTGGCAGTTGTACGTTTGGCTAGGATGGGAGGCACAATAAGAACTCTTCGGTACTCCACAAGTACTCAATGCTGAGGGGAGCATGATCTAAAGGTGGGGGGAGTGTGACACCTCGGTGTTAACGCCCCAAAATTTTAACAAATAAATTAGTTTAACCTAATACTACGAAAATGTCTTATTGTTACTTTAGTGATTATTTTTAACCACCTTTATACTGGTAGGACCTCCACAATATGTAACAATGCTGCCGTACACATCAAGTGCCATCCGGATTGATATAGGAAAATATAGGCGTTAAGGCCACTTCAGGACTTCAGAAGAAAAGGACAGGAGTTCTGCCACACCCTGTATATGCATTAAATTGAAGCCCGCGGTGATGCGACGACACCGGTGTTGTCGCAGCCACGTGTACGGAATGCGCTGAAATCAGCAATAGTTGTGTTGTACGCAGGCCTTGAGCAGTCTAAAAGCACCATGTACTTCGTTAATTACTAAATGAATCGCCTAGGCGGGCAGCAACCTCTCAGAGTACCATCCTAAGGCGAAAACGCCCTCTGATTGGTCCGGAGCCTTGGCAGCGGGAGGATCGGGCGATGTTGAGGTGATGCTCGGGGAGTCGGCTAACTTGTGCGGAACGCGAAAGACGTTAAACTTAGGCCCTCTCCCCCCCTCTCTCTCTATCCATATTTTAAACTTCTCGGAAGCCAAATTCTAAATTTTTAATTATGTATTAATCAAACCTAATTATTTTGTTATTCTAATCCAAAGAGTGTGCTAATTTTAATAAATCATATATTAGTTCGACTCCGTTGTTTTATTTTGAAAAGTTTATACAACCTTCCTCGCCACGGACCCAAGAGAAGATCTTTCGCCTCCCACTGGGCAAACGAAGTCAACCTACCACACCTTCACATAGTGTACTATTACTTGCATTGTAGATAATACCTATATATAAATCGTATATCTGTGACAGTTCATTAATTGATCGACTGACGTTTAACCTATGTCTGTAGGACGAACAAAATAAAATACCTCAGCGGAGCTATAATATTAAACAACACACTAGAGGCATACTAGTACATATGAATATAGGTCGTGTTGAGACGTCATTGTGGATTAATATTGACAACACTCTGCAAGAGTCTACACCTTGTAATGTCTGTATGGAGCGTAGAGTGGTTATAAACAATTTCTGTTATACTGGAGTAAAAAATTACTTTCTTTTGCAACAGTTTTGTTTCGTTTCTTTCATATTAGTGGAGGCCATACTGAACGGTGATATTTGCAACTGTTATTTACATGTAGACATCTAACTTGTTTATAAAATTTACCATTATCCGGATACTGCTGCCAAGATTATATTATAAATTTATATAGAAAAATAGCTTATTCCTAGTAAAACAAGGTAGGCTAGAATGTTTTTGCCAGAATAAGTAATAGTAACGAAATTAAGTTGAAAAAAATAATTTTCGTTTACAAAAGTTTGTGCTTGGATAAAATTACAATATTTAATCATATGTTTGTCAGAAAACCACTTGATCATTTATATTAATAACATTTGTATTATAATAAACGTTTCATCATAATACTGATTATACATTTTTCTATTAAAATGCCTAATAGAAACTGTTGTTTTCATAATTTCCATGCCAAATGTACACCTAAAACGTATAGATTTATACAATGGACGAAGTACGTATGGCAGCAACTACAGTTAAAAATCTTTGAAGGAGTGAAATTGGTTTTAAGTACAAGACATTTGGTTTATTGAAGTAGAGTAAGCAATAAATGTTAAAATAAACTGTCAGTTTTGTTTAAAAACTCTTTAAATAATATATTTATAATTTTATTTTACCAAAATAAAAATAAAACTCCACAAACTGAGACAGAGGAACCAATGAATTTTGTAGATTCTTTATGATTATACCAATGTTTAAAGGCGAATAGAATATTACAGTTTGTTGAATTTATTAAGAATGTTTCATCGTCGGAAAGCAGTTTGACGCAGTACTCGCCCCTCCGTGTGCCTTAACAATTTAGCTGCGATCCTTTCAACACCTAACTCAGTTTTGAGCTTTAATTTTTTCAGCAAAGGGTTCTTTATATTACATCACATCTCCTTTATACATTGTTGGACTCTGATATTTTTAGCACTCTATATTTATACGTAAACATCCTATTCGCGTTATAAAGATAATAATGGGAATAATTCTTCTATACCCAGATAATGCTTTAGCACAACTAACTTTTAACAATATTATAGCCCTGTTTACACGAGGTATAGTGTATATTGTTAATTAATTATATTAATTCTCTATCAATCAAACTTTCCTTTTCATGCATATTGCATAAAAGGATCAATACATAAATAGTGTATTTTTATTTACTGTAATAATTGTGGGGGGGAAACAAATAACACACGTTGAATTATTAATATCCTTAATAATTCCTCCGAAAGCAATCGCAAAAGTCCTTTAAGTCCTAAGGGCATTCAGAGGTTTTCTCAGCATCTTATACTAAGTAAATTTAAAAACCTCCTTAACAACATATAAATATTTTAGCCAATAAATAAGTATATTATTTTGAAAACAACCCAAAAACAATAATACCAGTTATAGTAATGATATAACCCATATGTAAAATACCAGGAACATATAAATATCCCATTTCCTTATTTTGGCACTAAGAGTTGGTGATTCTTGCCAACATAAAAATGCGGGAGTCACTTAAACTCAATTTTCATTGCGATTTCTTTGATGTTTTTTATCTGGTGTGTATCTCGAGAAAAGTCGTTTATGATTTTCCAAGCTGTTTTTCGAGAAGTTTTCGCAATTACCCAAGGCCATATTAACATCATAGGCTTTAGCAGCTCGTATGACTCTTCTATAAATCCTTCGGTAATTTCTAAAAAAAAATTTGAAATGTTCGTTTTGGATTCCAATGAAAATTTTGTGAAAGAATTTAAGCTTTTCTCAAGATACAAGAATTCCATTTGTCAACCACGTGCCTTTTTTAGGTGCGTGATTGACTTTGGTCCTTCTGAACGGACAAGCAACATCCAGATAATAGTTGAAAACTATCACTGAATGCCGCATACATGTCATCGGACACTTCCAGAGTTATCCAAAAATTGCCAGGGCTCAGCTTCCAAAACATCGTTTAAGTGACGAATGTTCTGGGGCCGAATCACTCTTGCAATTTTAAATTTTGAATTTTGACTTTCAAGTTTGGACCCACGGATCACGGCCCCCTGCGCAAAGTGGTCAGAGATTGCAGAGTTCAAAACAGAGACTGTGATGTCAGGAATGTTTGTGACAACATTGTCGATGACAGTACTCGTCGTAGCGGTCACTCGTGTCGGTGAATTCACGGACCGAATTTAGATTGAACCAGGAATCTGTGGGTCGTAGTCCGTGACGCTACCGGTGTGTTGCCACTGGAGCTGGTCTTGGCGGTGATTACTGGTGATTGACTAGCCGCGCCGCTCCTAGTTTCATAAATTAATGCTGCCAATTCTGAAAATTATAAAGTCTTGATCGACGTAACCTGTACTAATTGTTTTCATGTTTTAGTTTTAATCAGAAAATTACAATTGAGTTCTATTATTGCAATTAATATATTTTAATTGTGAACCATGCGTTCTTTTAGAGCTAAAGAGGTTTATAAAATAAGAAATGAGTAAAAAGATTATAGAAATAACAATTTAAACTTTAGGACGTAAGAGCCTCCAAGAATGTCCTTGACATAACCTTATATGGTATGCAGTGTTCAGGTCAGGCCACAATAGACTGTACAGTAAAATATGTATGGCACGAACTGTATAACAAAGAAGTGAACTTTTACATAGGCCAGATTTTGTCCTGCTTTACGCTCCCTGGCATGGGAGACTGGATAAATGCTCTGCGTAACTTCAAATATAAATGTAATACAAAATACTCACTAATTAAACCTGTTGAAATCGTTTGGTTAGTACAAAACTCTATGTATTGTTATTGTTATGCAAGTATGTAATATGCATGCAACGATTTATAGTTAAAATGATGAGATGAATAATAGTTCATATACTGGTTCACAAATGCTATAGTCCTAGAAAAAAATTGCTTTCTACACAAATACTCATTGCTTTATGCTGATGTTCCAATCATAATTTATACTATAAACAAACAGGGATGGTGACACTATGGCCATGTACTAATAGAATAAGAATTTGTAGGATTTTATATTTATTTCTTTTTATCTCTGACTAATACACTTGAAATAAAACTGAGTAAAATAGTCTTCTCATTATATTAAAGCTACAAAAGTTTGGAAGACCTCGTGAATGTATAAGGTCATAAAACATAAAGATACGTCTTCCCAGATTCCAGAAGATTCCTGAAGTGCATTTAAGAGCCTAAGAGAAGTTAGACTATTTTATATTTCGGTATGGTTTCAATAATTCTGCTGCTTACTTACGACGATATTATGGAGAGCTTTTAGAAGCAGAAATATTTCAAATCTCAAATACTTCAAAACCTTTGTGTAGCTAAAAGCTCCCAAAATTAATGACCTTCAAGACGTTGAGAGATCTAAAAAGGCTGATAATTTTACAAAACCCCATATTGTAATGTTTGATACTAAATCTATTATTCGCCTTGTCCAAACAAATTGTTGTTTTTTGTTTATACATATGTTTTTAAACACTCCAGTGTTGCTACCATTGCAAACAAATGAAAAATTTAAAATGTTTGCTTCTCCCTCTATGATCTTGACATGATTCACTATTGACCTTTTGGAACTTACTTATTCAATTTACAGTGTAAACACACTTACGTTGAAAAATATATTTTATCTTTCATTTAGAAACCACATAGAATTAATATACCTCACCTACAATTTCCAAGGACATCCACCTATAGGATGTGGGTTAAAATGTCAATTTGCGGCATGTTGAAAAATCATTATGTTACTGGGCGCTATGACTGTTTAAGTTGGCTATAAAACCGGTGTTGGTTAGTAATGATTTATAACCTATGTTCAAAACTGTTGATAAGTTAGAAATTATTAACTAAATGTTAAATTGTAGGTGGGTAGCAACTTTAACGAGTTTTTCTGTTTGTCTTTAAACACTACAACACATTTTTTTCAGCACAATTTTGGAAAAGTTTCTGTAACAAAATGATATTTACAATGCCTTGGTCTTCTCAGATTTTGAAGTAGTAATATGTACTCTTACTCCGAGATATGGAAAACATTTTTATATTTTACATTAAATAAGAATTTTCGAAAAATTAAAATCTACATTTACGTTATGAATATCGAGTCCAACACGAAATAAATACGACACCTGACGTAACTTAGATAAAGGGGGTCAATGGTCACAATATTTCTAATATACATCAGTATTTCGCACTGTATCAATAATGTAATTCTAAAATAACATATTACAAGAATATTTAAAGTAATATTAAAAATGTGAAAAAAGTAGTTTTCGGACTAAAGTCTGCGTAATTGAAAAACATTTTAGGCTCTTGAGTCCCTGCCATAAACTATAATATGTGCATAGAATTAATTAGACGTTTTGTACCATTAAATGGTGTTAACGCCAATAAATCTGACAACAGTAAATACTATGTACAAAACTTAGTACGGTTTTGTTCTAAAACAAACATTAGTAATGAAAAATGTATAAAATGTATAAAACTATTTTTCTATATCATGAAGTAATTTTGTAATATGTGTTCAAATACATTACGATAAATAACTATTTACATATTAGGCTTAATATGGAAAATATTTTTTATTACGAAGTTTAAACAAAATTTCAGAACATTTATCAAATTTTAAATCAGTAACACAACTTTTTAGACATGTCGTATGATTTATTTCTTTGTTTTGAAAACTAACTAAAATCTAGATTGAATAAACTATCATACCAAAGTGCTTTGATAAGCATATCAGGAATTACATTGGACAATTTGATGGGTCAATTCAATGAACCTTATCGTAAAAACATACACCCTAAAACACAAAACACAAAATTAATAAAACTGGACTAACGATACATGTCAACACCCATGTCTACACCCAATTATCACACAATTACAAAACACCTAAAGCCACGAGTGGAGTACATTCTACACATATTTTTACCTGATATACTTACCCATATTCGAGTTTTGGTATCATAGAAAGATTATATATATTGATGAGATAAATTGCAATGTAGTACTCTAAATTTAGTATTAGTTATATTTCGTATCATAAAACGATTTAAATGTTTTAGCAATTAATTTACAAATCAAAATCTTTCTAGCTTGTTACCAGGAACTATACACAAAAGCAATTGGTAATAACATTACATTTATTATATTAAATATGTTCTTAAGCCGATGGAAAAATTTGAATGAGTTGTATGTGCCTGACAATGAAAGAGAGATAAATGGAATGTTTTTGTAGAAGAATTTTACCTTTGTCCAATCATCAAAAAGCATTTCTATATTTACTATTAGGAACTAACACATAAAGGTGATGTTTGTTCAAAGGAAATACAGCCTGTGAGAGAATTTTAGCTTTGATGGGAAATCACAAAACATTGCCCAGCAGGAATAAATCTCTGATCAGGATAACTGTTGTTTGTCAGAGTTAAACAGATGTTACGGACGAGGCGTGTACTGTTCAACAAAACAAGTGGTATAATTGTTAAAATCATGATGTGCAACCACACATTCGGCGGTATGTACTTTTGGCAAAATTATAGTTGTAAATATATCGTATTCTTAAAGTAGTATTGCTACTATACAATTTATATTTGGACTCTTTCTAAGTCTCTCTTATTTAATACCCTGAGTGAAAACCCCCGTCTTCTTTATAGATAAAAAACCTCTTTTACAGCTTAATTATATGAAATTGGCATCCTTAACGAACGATTAGGATGAAACTTTATTATATTTTGAACAATTTTGTACTAAATGGCAATGTAAATCGAGTTATGAGGCTTCTGAATTTTTTTATATTAAATGAGTGAAATAGTTAAAAGACAGTGGGATCTTTCATTATGAAACAAAATGCATGATAAATTGTACATTTTAGATAACTGATGTAAGACTGCATTCAAAAATAGACTTTTTTCTATTTCGAATATTACATCTACTATACCCAAAGGATACTCGTAAACAGTATTTTTCAATTAATGTTTATAACTTTCAAAAGCGTGTGGATTTTGAATGCAATTATTGTTGAATTCTGTTGTTCTTTTAAACTATCCAATAACAATAAACTGCTATAAGCTCAGTTCCTATATAAGTGAGGGTTGGGCATTTGTTCTTCTCCAAGATAGACCTTCTCAGAAACTGGTAATGGCGTAGTCCATAGTACACAATTCAGCTGGATAAATTAGTTAGTCCATAGATGCACTTGAACTTAAGTATATCATCTCTGTTTATAGATAAGAGAAATAAAAACACAATACAGTTTGTTACACATTAACTTCCTGATCTGCAAACAGTTAATTATAATTTTGAAAACAGACGCCAATACACGGACAGACAAATATAGCCTTAGAGCCCTGAAATACTTTCCTTCCTAATTAACAGAGTAAAGAAATAGAGAATTGATTTTAGAGATGTGAAAAAATACTTATACAAAAGTATCAAAATGCCCAATTCTTAAACGAGTACACTTTGTCCCAAGAAAGCCGGGACTGTGTAAAAGCGGTGGTTGTCCAAGTCGTCTAATGAGGGCCTTTAGTATAGTATACACTTATATTATAAATTACATGAATGCGGATTTACCATTTTAAAATATAGTATATATTTTTTTTAATCAATAATACTTTATTTTTTCTGTTTTGAAATTAATTAAATCTTTTAAAGTCGCTCGACATATTTGCATATTAAACTCTATACACTAGTTTAATGTATGCTAACCTAATTAAGATTCATTGTATATTTTAAATTTTATTTAAATCTATTAAACGATAAACATTCGGTTTTCTGAGTTGTGTGTTAAATGATTCGCAATTTGAATAAAACTAATGAATTTAATGTAATTAATACACTCGGAAATTTCGTTTAATGTCACTACACGTGAATTGGGATGTTTTCCACACACTTTCTCGGTTGCCGTTATTAAAATCTGTTATTTGTATATGGGTACCTACAAAGCTGATAATAAAATAAGTCACTTTTTAGGTTTAAAACGAAAATGTATATTCTGAAAATAGTTTGTTGCACTAAAATAAAACTTAATTACTAGTTAAAATGTAATTGCCTCAAAAAAGACATCAAGTTTATAGTTTGGTTCCTTACGATTTTAAGACATTTCGATAGGCAAACGCCAACTTACCCAATGAATTGTTATGTAAACTTTTGGTTGTCACAGCCTAAAATTATCGACCTGCAAACCCTTACTCGAAAGAGTTTCATCGTTGTATTTAAAAAAATAAAAGTGACAATATAACTACAGTATATATACAAACTACTTTTGATATTTATCTAATCAAATATATAAATGGCTGGAGCTTGTAACAACTTCATCGGGCTTACATATGATATGTAAAGTCTATAGCTCATTTTATTAACTACCTACTTGTGTAACTAACTAATATATTAAATGCTGTATTATTTTTTTCATTTTATATTAATATTTTTGCTTTTTTGCCATAATGATTAAATATTTTGTAAAGATGTTAGCTAAAGCTCAACCGAATTAATCGTTGTTACATGGAAGCTCGTATGGAAAGGAAACTCCATGCAAAATTTGATGTTTTGATTTTGACATACCGTGTTGACATACAGACGTAGATTAATTTTTCCAGTTACTCAATTATTAGAACTTCACACATTCCCACAAATAACTCATATTAAAAAGTAATGTTTTTTCCAAATTTATACCATAATAGACTAATTAATGCATGACTTTCCTAAGAAATGTTAGAACAATTGAAATCTTGATACACTATTGTAAACAAAGTTCCATGTAAAATAAGCCTTTTTTAATATCATTATAGCACAATAATCTTACTTGTGTTACTCCTTATTCTAATTGTACATATTACATATATTTTTAACATTAAACATTGGCTATGCTAAAAAATCCTTAAATGGATCAGTATAAAAACACTTCTTTTAATCTTCCTGTTTGAGTTTATATGAGAGACTTAAAATATTCTTCTATTTAGAAATATTAATGCAATTTTTACTTTAGGTTACTGAACGCAGTAAATTTACAGTTGCTTAAAAAAACTTAAATTCGTACCAGGTAATGTATTTAACAACTACTCGAGTGAATTTTTCATTAATCTTTCACGACAAATAATCTCACACCAAAAATATAAAAAACTACACAAAAACCAATTTTTATTGTATATAAATACGTAATCTTTTTTACATAAAAGACCGCTTGAATATCTATCAGCAGAGGACAAAACCTTCCATAGCGTGCAGCATTGAGTTTAAGGTCAACAATGGACTAGACGGTAAAATATTTATACCCATGTACAACAGAGAAGTGAACTTTATGTCGGCTA